>NC_136057.1:1717577629-1717923529 GCF_964261635.1 Lissotriton helveticus
CCTCTGGGTTGCCTTTGCTGTCTATTCCAGTCTTCTTAATGTTAGTGCTTTGACAATTTCCAACAACAAAATGTCAATGTACACCAAGAATAAGCTTAGTACTTGGCTTTTTCATTTGATAGTAGCACATACCATACCGCTAGTGTTTCAGGGACTATTCTGCACATACAGAAGTATGGACAAGAGAAATAGGACATTGTTGCTGATAGGTGCAGTTTGACTTTCCACTTACCTCAGTCAGAAGTAACTGTGCGGGACTCGGGAGCCCTCACCTTGTAAGAACTTCAATTCCTCATGGTGGTGATGAAGAGTAGTTGGTTCTGTCTATAATTATAAAAATGTTGCACGTTAAAGAGCGAGCATTCATCAGTTGTGCCAAAAAGAGTTGCATGTTATGGCTAAGCATATAAGTTAACACCCTCCCCAAAACCGTGACTTCTTTTCAGTCCCAATAATTAAAAATTGTTTATACTTTCTCTTCCATTACGAGACGAAATAGGGGGTGGTGTATGGCATCTAAAAATATGACTTGTATTTTCTAGGCGTCGGATGCGGCACTAGTTCCGACCACCAGTGCCGGGGCCAGCAGTGCGGAGGGGTCCACTCCAGGGGCAGATGCGGCGGCGCCACAAGTGCCACCAGGCGGAGCTGAGGGGGATGGCTCAGCAGCGACGGACGGTGGTAAGGTATTATTATACTCCTTACTTATTGACATTTTAGAGTAGGCTCGCAAAGGAGTGTATGATGTACTGAACAGTAGACAGTACACTAGTAGAAGTACACTGTACTCTTATGAACAGTTACTAATTTAGAACTACATTTTTGCCAATCACGGAGAAGACAGTCACCCTTGACTTAGCCATAGCATTAGCAGCGGTAGTTCTCGAGTCTATTTGACTTCAACTCAGCTATGAAACTTTTATCATGAAACCAAGTCAGATCAGATGAACTTGAGGGATGTGATGAACTAAAAGGGAAGGAAGGGTGTAAGGAAGGACGAGCGAGTCGTAACATTTATGACTGTAATGAATGATACGTGTTTTTGAATGCATGCAGAGGTGGCTGATAGGAAGGAATCAGATGCATGGCTGCTTGAAGCAAGGATGGTTGGGGGAGAAAGAAAAGATGTAAGTCAAGATAGTGGTTTACCAAATAAAATGAAAAGGGTGTTAGTTGGTTGTTGAGAAAAAGTTAAGTTGGTACAGTTGAGACATTAAGAAGAATGATAGACGTTTACTTTGGAAGCCTGGATGGTATCTTCTTCCTCATAGATAGCAGAGGTGTATGTAGAGCAGACGCTCAGTGGATGAAGAGTGTTACTTTGTTTGAACAGCATGTCCGTGCCAGAGTAGCAAAGCAGAGGAAATCCAAATACTAGAAGTTGTGATTGTTCAGAAACTCTCCCTTGCCTAAAGAAACAGTACAGTAGTTTACTTTACAAGCACAGCATATATTGTGTATGTATTGTATAGTTGACAATTATATCAAGTCAAGTCCCTTCTCCGACAATTATGGTTACCACACTCACTCCCTATGTTAATAATTTTCTTTCAGCTGTGTCAATCATGGGGGGACTATCGCTGTTGTTCACTCAATCTATCACAACAAAGCACCTAAAGTCATCCATCATATAAGCAAAGAGATCATGTGATCGGCTGGATACATGAACAGAAATGAATAATCTTCATTTTCCTTTTGTAGTACTGAAGGCCCAGGGGAGGCAGTGTGAAATATAAATTACATTGAGCAGTAGCTCTTGATGTAACTGAGTATGGCCAGTGCCACCCCTATACAAAAGTAAGAGCTTCCCTATCCCCACCTGCCTGTACTCCTTAAAGTAATGCATGCAAGTCTGCGTTATCATGGCTTGTGTCTCTTTTTCTTGGGTGCAAGCCGACTGAGCTGGCTTTATGACGGCTGCCACAAGTTCACGTACAAGTACTTTCTTTCGCAAAACTAGAGAAAAAAAGAAGAATACTGGTGTACTCTCTGACTCTCTGACTATGTATTGAGTCCATAGTGCTGCCTGGTAGTAGAATTCCTGAAACTCCCACTGTTACAGGCCTACAAAGACGGCGGAAAGATACATGCCAAAATGTTATACTGTGCTTGCAAATTGCTAATGTTACTGTGAGACAACTTTCTGCTGAATTATTTTGTGTTATTGATAAATATTGGTTACATAATTTTTCTTTCTTTCTTCATATAGATGCTCCCAAAAAGCTCACCAGACAGGAGATGGCTGTCCGGACCAGGGCCCAGAAGCTGGAGGCCATTGGTGTGGAATATCGCCGACTGTGGGCTCGGGAACAGGAGGAGGGGCGTCAACATCAACAACCTCCTCCAGTGCCCCCGTGTCCAACAGCCAGCAGCCTCCAGCACGGTGCCGTGCACAGACAGCCTCCCACCGCCGCTCAGCTGCAACAACACCAGCAGCTGCCCCCCCCCCCAGAGCCTGGAGGGCACGCCTGCGCCGCCTACGCATCAGAGTGGACTACCTGGAGCGCAAGGTGGACAATCTTGAGCAACAGCTCCGGGACCTCCGCAAGGAGCGGCGGGACCGCCTGTCCAGACACCCCCCCGAAATGACTGTGTCCCTTGTCCCTTTTTTAAAGACTGTTGGGGGGGTGGTAATCGCGTTGATGTTATTTTGTGGGGTGGTGGGCGGGGGTTACGGCACGTTTGGTTTCCTCAAACTTACCAGCATGATTTATCTAAAACATCCAAAAATGTTCAAAAGTGCCGCTAACAGAGTTAGTGAATTCAATTGGCCTACTAGTACTTTACTAGTACTACTGTCAGTCTCTCCTCCGAGTCCTAGCCCATTATTCTACCTCCCCAAAATGCTTATCTTACCTGTGATTTGTGTTTGAGAATAGAGCTGGCGCTGGCTGCATGGCAAATGGCGATTACGCCACCCCGGACCAAAATTCCGTTGTTGTGGTGTTAGTAGGAGTGGTACCACATTAGCAGTAGCAGCATATGAAAAACAAAGTAAAAAAATTAGACATTGAGTGGCCTGAGAGGAGTATTAGAAGGAACAGTAGCCTAAGCAATGTTGAAGATAAGTATGGGGAAAAATAGAATTGCATGGATGATTATGGCTACAACAAGAACAGTGACACAGCAACGTAACAAGTCTTCTTGACATGTAGGAGCATGATGTTGACGATGGATCCAATCGATGGTGAGCATGAAATTCAGAATTTATTCAAAAATACTCTTTGTTTTTTTAACCAGAATTACAATATCCTAGGATTCATCTAGCTGCCTTAAAATTGGTTTGAGGAGGTTGCTTGCACCTTATCCTCCCCAGCAAGTGTGTGGAATTATTGTTGTAATTTACTCACACCTCAATGAAAACCACACAGCCCGGGGGAAGAGGGTTAGGGTTTGAAACTTGGATGGGAATGGGGTTTGTAGGGAAAGTTTTATGGAGAGAGGAAAAAAAAAGCACAGCATGGGCAAACAACAAATGAAGATAAACAAATCTTTGGATACAAAGCTATCCATAAATCTTTTAAGGGATATAAAGGAAGTGCATGCACTACTGCATGCATGAAGTTGTTTGCTAAATGGATAGGTTTCTGAAAAGTAAGTAGTACTTTCTACAAAGTACTAACTATGAAGAAACAATGTGACAGTACAGTGTTGCAGTAATTTCGCAATTTCATTTGCCTATCTGCCCTCAGAGAGAAGAACCACTTAGTACATTAAATTAGTTTAAAAAATAGCAAAGAAATAAGTATACAATGGCTTGAGTGATGAATTGAAGCAGAGAGCAAACAAATGCACAGAGTCACACTCATAGAAGTTCACAGCAATAACATTACTTAAAAGATAAGTAGAAATGAAGATGGATACTGTAACTGTATGTTGTTGTAGTAGTCCTGTTGAATTTGGGAAGTTGCATGCATCCTGCCATTCCTCTTTTTCGCGGTACTCCTCCATTCCATCTGATGCTCCGTCGATCAATGTTGGGGACCAGAAGACATCTTGTCCACTGCCTGCCTGGCGGATGCTGAATTGCGGCTCGCTAATGGTAAGCCTGAGTTCATCCTTTTTCCCATTGCACAGGGTAAAAGCCGGCCTGTAATTGTTAATGGAAAAACAGGAAGTCATATTAAAACACCGCGGAGAAAAAAATATAAGGTACGCTGTATAGTGCAAAATAGCACTTTCAGTTTCAGAGGCGACAGTATTACAATACATGCAAGCATCATTTCGAAAGTGCGTACTCTGTGTCTCCTTTTCAAGGATAAATAAGTGTGGGCGAAATTTGAGGATCTTTCCCCTCAAGCTAGGTTTAAAGTGTAAACTGCGATTTTAGAACAAAATTAGACCTTCCCATTAGTGCTGCCAGACCCCTCAACCCACCCCCAAAAATCTAGAACAACCCCAAGTAGCCCCCCAAAAACATGCGGTACTGCGACCTGGCTGAGGCCTACTTGAAAATCGTGCTAAAACGCGCTCTGCAGCTAGGCCCAAACCCCCCTTTTCCACCATGGATTTTCTCCAAACCACTTGCATTCAATATTAGACCTTCCCAGCAGTGCTCCCAGACCCCTCGACCCAGCCCCAAAAATTTAGAGCCCCCCCCAAACAGGCCATCACAGAAATGCAACACTTAGAATCTCCAGAGGCCTAAGTTTAAATCGCTTCAAAACGCGCTCTGCAGCTAGGCCCAAACCCCCCTTTTCCACCATGGATTTTCTTCAAATCACTTGCAATCAAAATTAGACCTTCCCAGCAGTGCTCCCAGACCCCTCGACCCACCCCCAAACATCTAGAACCCCCCCAAGCAGCCCCCCAAAAACACACAGGAGTGCTATCCTCAGCGAGGCCTACTTTATATCGTGCCAAACGCGCTCTGCAGCTAGGCCCAAACCCCCCTTTTCCACCATGGATTTTCATCAAACCACTTGCAATCAAAATTAGACCTTCACAGCAGTGCTCCCAGACCCCTCAACCCACCCCCAGAAATGGGGAACACCCCAAAACAGCCCCCCAAAAACATGCAGAAATGCCAAAAAAAATAACTTTTTCACCATGGATTTTTTCCAAACCACTTGCATTCAATATTAGACCTTCCCAGCAGTGCTCCCAGACCCCTCGACCCAGCCCCAAAAATGTAGAACCCCCCCAAACAGGCCATCACAGAAATGTAACACTTAGAATCTCCAGAGGCCTAAGTTTGAATCGCTCCAAAACGCGCTCTGCAGCTAGACCTTCCCAGCAGTGCTCCCAGACCCCTCGACCCACCCCCAAACATCTAGAACCCCCCCAAGCAGCCCCCCAAAAATATGCAATACTGCTAGGCCTCAGTTTAAATTGTGCCAAAACGCTGTCTGCAACTAGGCCCAAACCCCCCTTTTCCACCATGGATTTTCTTCAAACCACTTGCACTCAAAATTAGACCTTTCCAGCAGTGCTCCCAGACCCCTGAACCCACCCCCAAACATCTAGAACCCCCGAAGCAGCCCCCCAAAAACATGCAATACTGCTGTCCCCAAAACATGGGAAATCGCAAATCGCTCCTTGACAAAAAAGTGCTGTTTTCAGCACTTCCACTACTTTGATCCTCTTAAAACTTAGCAGGACACTAGTTCCAGTGGTTCCCAAGAATCTCAGCAAGGCAGAACAAAATTGATCTACTGTAAGGTGTACGACTAGTTCACCCAAACACACGCGCCCGCAAAACACCAAAAAAGGCCACAATTTGGCCAATTCTGGAAAAACGCCAAACCCCACTAAAACCGTGCCAACATCATTATGAACGAGCCTGCATCGGGCCCTGAGCCCTAAACTCTGGGAACCGTAACAAATGATTAATTAAACCCAAAAACCCTAGTAAACCGCACTGAACCCTAAACCCAAGATATGCTTTGTCTGTCTCGGTCAAACAGCCCAGGTATGCTACACCAGGTTGCTTCACTCAGTGGTGCCTGTCTTGACCGTCTGCATGGCCCTGGCGCAAGCATGGGCCAAAAATCAGTTCCGCTCGTGAAATTTACAGTTTTTCGGCGGCAAACTCACAATCCGAGAATCTCGCGAAATTGCCGAACATTCACAAACTCCTGAGCGTAACAGATTTTTGGCCCATGCTTGCGGCAGGGCCATGCAGACGGTCAAGGCAGGCACCACTGAATGAAGCAACCTGATGTAGCATACCTAGGCTCTTTGACACAGACAGACAAAGCATATCTAATTGTATGCAGCAAGCCACATAGCCCCAATTTTACATGAACTGCTGTACTCTGTAATCTGCCTGGCATAACAACACTACACTGCCTCAACCACTCCATACCACGACTAGACAGACATGTAGTTCTGCTGTAGTAGTTGTTGTAGACTGGTTTACCTGTTTGACACTCACAAATTGGCCATAGTTCTTCCCTAAACCGACGCTGATGATCCATCCATCCCAGTGAGTGACTGTAAAGAAAAAAGATATAATATTTAATCAATCATCATGGTATATTGGCAAACAGTAAGTCCAAGGACATTTTGCATATTGTAAAATGCAACGTAGTGTCCCCGGCAGTTGAAGTACAATTTGAATTAAACAAGGTAAAAAAAAGCAGAGTAGACTTCAGTTACATTTAGTGTGTAAAAGATTAAATAATAACAGAAGCTATATGATTCATTTCATGCACAACAAACAAACAGCAATTGCTTTCATCAGAGCCAGACAGCCATTGATGTCCACTGCATGCCATCTTCTTCTCATTATTCATTACCTGTTCCAGTTTTTGTCCGCATCTTCTTCTGAAAGTGCGGGACCACAGGGCAGCCTCTCCTGTCAATTTCAGAAGTAACTGTCAGCAATCAGCAAGCATGTAGTCAGTAATTCCAGTCCCACTTGAGGGGACTAGTCTACGAGTACAAAGACAAACTTTCTTTGTACTGCGTAATCCAGCCATCTGCTTTGAGGGAAATGGATAGGGGGAGTCTGGAGGAGGAGGATAGAGGATAGAGGAGCATGATTGAGTTGTGAACTTGTGAACCTCAGGAATGCAGACTTCGGCACCTTCAAATCAATACGGAAATAAAATGAAGACAGTGCTGCTGATGGACTTGTTGTGATTATAGTGTTTTTGTTGTGGTAAAAGAAAGACACACAGGAATAAAAGTGAATTAGAACGAAAAAAAAGGAAGTCATTTTCAGGCCTCGGTGTCAGGGAAGTAGTGCTCGTCCTTAAACTCTATGAATTGAGACAGGAGTAGGTCACCTAACAGAGGAGAACTTCCGTCATCTAAGTCGGTGTCCTCTTCTTCCTGCGCGCATTCACGTACTTTGTAATCTGGTGGTATGAAGTGCTGATTCATCTTGATCAGTGTTAACCTCTCCACATTTTTGGGCGAGAGGCGGGTCCTTTTTAAAGTTACAATGGCACCAGCAGCACTGAAAACACGTTCAGAAGACACGCTTGCAAGTGGGCAAGACAAATAATTTAGAGCCAGGTTGGTGATCAGTCGCCATAGAGGACTTTTCCTATACCAATACAGCAATGGTTTCTGATTAACAAAGACCTCTGTTGGGTCATCCAGATAGGCCTGCACCATCAACTCAAGGTTCTCCAGGGTTGCTCCACTTGGCGTACCATCTGTGCCTTTGCATCACTGGAACGAGCAAACCCTTGATGAGTTAGCCAATCCGCTTCCGACAATATTATGGCTGGGCCTGGTGCAGGTGAGGATGATGATACGGTTGCTGGTGTCGTTAACGGCTGTGAGGGAAAGTGACTCCCTTCGGCCACAGATTCAGAAGTGGAACTTGACGCCGGATGGCCTGCTGATTCAGTTGTAATTCTGCCGGCTCCTTCAATTTTCTGCCGCTCTTTTTCGCCACCTCCTGGATGAGTCCTTTGACTGGCAGTCTACGTTCATGTTGAATGATCCTCAGCTGCTTCCGGGCCTTAAAAGAATGGCTGAAATATGTGCAGATTCTTCAGCAGGTGGTCAGTAACTTGCTGAGTGTGTTTTCTTTTTTCAAGAAATCTTGCACCACAATGTTAATATTGTGCGCCAAACACGGCACTCTGAAGTAGTTACCATCCTGCATGGCCTTAACTATATTACTGCCATTATCCGTGGAAACATAACCAACTATGCAATTTCCTGGATGCAGCCATTCATAGACCTTCCTATCAAACTCCTCCAAAAGGTTAGGTGCAGTATGAGTTTTCTCCTTGGCAAACATGGCTACTGTTGCATGTTTCCGAGTAGCTTGAAAAACTGTGTCTGTGTCAACACCTGCTTTTAACTTGTCTTTAACCCCGCAAAAGAGACCCAGTGTGCAGTGATGCACATGTAATCAAGGGCTTGGCAACTGGTCCACATGTCTGTTGTCAGGTGGATAGTGTGAACAGGACTCTTCTGAATAGCTGTGCCAATCACCTCCAGCACATCTTGATGTAGTGCTGAAACAGCAACCCTGACAAAATAGGACCGGCTAGGAACCTTCCATTTAGGGCAGACTGTTGCCACAAATTCTAGAAAACCCACCCCTTCCACGGAAGAAAAAGGGAGAAGGTCCAGAGCTAGCATTTGAGCCAGCTTTGCGTTATACAGACTCGTTGGGTAGTTGCGTTCAAATGGCGCATCCCACCAAAACATTCTGCTAATGGTGGTCTGGACCGTTTTACGTGATGATGATGCAGACTTCTTCAAACCAGTTAGACTAATTGATGTACTTTTTCGCATTGGTGTCTCTCCCAAACTCTTAGTGTGCCTCATACATGTTGCAGGGATAGAGGGTGTGGGCGCTACCACTGTAGTGCTGCTGCCAGGGGTACTGGGTGTACCAGAAAAAATGTCTGTCGCTTCTTCACTTCCCCCCTGCACGATCAGCCCCTCGTCATCATCAGATGCAATATCAATGGATACATTTGGACTTGTTTTTCTTTTGGCTTCCTGGATCTTCCTTAGGTGTGCCTCCCACTTGATAGTGTGGCGTTTTTTGAGATGAACTCTCTGGCCTCCGGTACCATAGTTGGTACCAAGCTTACCCCGACTAACTGATGTTTTACAAATCGAACAAACAACCATGTTTTCCGCCTTTTGGCTAACACTAAAAAAGTCCCAAACTGGGGACTGGAGATGACTGCTGGTGGTGGAGGTGCTACTTTCAGTTTCAATGCCAGATGAAGTGGAGGATGGGCGTGGCTGAATTCGACTCTGTTGTTAACTTACAGCACCACTACTTGAGGTAATGGAGGTCGAGCTGGATGGAGGTCCCTGCTGGCCCTTCTGGCTAAAAAACATGGAAGCTGTAGGTCGTGTTGGTGTTGTAGTTAACAGCGTTGGTGGTGGTACCAGTGCCACGCCGCCCACATCCCACTCAGCAGCCATTCGGGATAGGATCAAAATGTCTGTCTGCTGCATGCCTGCTGGGGCTGAAGTGACGACTGTGATGACTGGGTCGTCGTCAGACTGTTCATCAGCAGCAGAAGACACAACTTCTTTTTTTTTGTTGAAACTTTTTATTAATTTTATAACATAAACACAAACACAAACAACTTGCAAGGAACAAAGAAAAAGAGAGACAGCAATATAAACAACGTTGCAGTACATGGTGTGTGAGCGGGAAGGTCAACCAATGAGCGTTTGTTTCATCGAAAAAGTCTCGCAGGGGGGGGCAGAAGGAACAAAATTTAATCAATACACAGTAGTAAGTGGAGGAACCCAGGGGTTACGGGGACGTAGGTGCAACATCTGGGTCAGGGAGAGGGGGGGTACATATATCGCCACGGTAAGTGTTCCACTGAGTCCATATCTTCCCCCATTTGCGGGGGGTACCCCGAGAAATATACACAGTCTTTTCCCTGAACATGCACCAGTCCATATTTTGTTTCCATTTCCGAAGCCCGGGTGGTCCCTGAGCGCCCCACAGTTGCGCAATGTCTCTTTTGGCGATCATATGGCCCAAGGTCACCCATCGAAGCTGCGGTGCGGAGTAATCGTTCGGTTCCCATACATTCAGCAAGCATCTCCTAGCCTCTGGCACCGATCGCACCCCCGTAACCTCACTCATCACGAGTCCAGAATCGCACTATCTCAGGGCACTCCCAGATGATATGTAAAAAGGTGCCCAGGAGACCGCATCCACGCCGACACAAACCATCCACAGAGAAACCCATGTGTACCAAACGGGGACCAGTCACATACACTCTATGCAGGATTTTGAGTTGCACAAATCTAAGACGCGCCTGGATGGCCACCTCTTTAGGGGAGGAGATCGCCGCCTGCCAGTCCTCATCGTCCAGCTCCAGCCCATCACCAATCCAGACCTCTCTAAGGCGAAACAGGAGATCAGACCTGGAGTTGATCAATTTTTTATAAATAAGCGAAATCGTACTATCAGGAACATGGCCGTCCAGTACCCTGTCCTCAAGCGGGGTCGACTCCGGAATCTCCACACCCGAAGGGAAAACCGAGAGCACCGCGTGGCGGACCTGCGCATAGCGAAAAAATTTGCGATCGCTCAGAGCATACTCGGTTTTCAATTCCTCCAACGTCTTCATTCTCCCCTTAGTCCAAACATCATCAATCCTGCTAATACCGATCAAGTCCCACCTATCAAACCCCTTTAACTGCCAGAGTGAGCCAAGTCTATCAGACGCATGCAGTGGGGTGGCACGAGTCAATTTATCAGACCACCCAAGCGCCATGGAAGCATGTCTCCACACCTGGATAGCCGTCCTAGTGGGGCCCGTCACGTTTCGAGGGGTAAGTTTCGAGTAGAGGGCTCTATTATAGTCACCCCCGATAACAACCATTTGTCCATCGCGAAGGCCGGATTCGGCAAAGGGCCATACATGCAATGATTTATTGCCCCCAATTGAGACGCCCAATAATAGCGACGGATATCAGGCAAAGCAATTCCACCGTCGTACCACGGGAGCGACAGTTTAGCGATGGCAATCTGGGGCCTACCTCCCCACACCAGTTGTATCTGTAAACTCTCAACCTCACGGAAATATTTAGCCGGGACAACGTCAAGTGTGTTTTGCAATACGTAGAGGAAGCGGGGCAGTGACATCATCTTAAACAAAGCCGCTCTACCTAGGGGAGAGAGAGGAAGTTTCCCCCAAGCGACAACATCTGCCCGAAGGCGCTGAAGAGGGGGCAACAAGTTACGGTCAAACCGCAGTTCAGGTTTCAGGGTGATAAAAATGCCTAGGTATTTAAATCCATCTCTCACAATCGTGATAGGACAACCACTTGGCAGAGGGGGGGCGTCTCCCGACAGGACGTATACACAGGACTTCGACCAATTGATGACAAGACCCGAGTTTTTACGAAAGGACGTTAAAACATCGAACAATACAATGAGGGATTTACGGGGAGATGTGAGATACAGCAGAATATCATCAGCGTAGAGAGATACACGGTCCTCAAACTCCGAGTTCCATCTAATGCCCTTCAGGGACGGCTCCCACCTCAACCAGGCCGCCAGCGGTTCCAAGGCAAGAGCAAACAACAAGGGTGACAGGGGACAGCCCTGTCGCGTCCCCCTGCCCAGTGCAAAGGGTGCAGAGACCCGACCATTGACCACCACCTGAGCCATGGGACCGGCGTAAAGCAATTTGACCCACCGAACGAACTCCGGACCGAAACCAAACTTGGCAAGAACCGCCCACAAATACGGCCATTCTATTGTATCAAACGCCATCGTAGCGTCCAATGACGCCAAGATGGCGGGCTCACGTAGCGTCTCGGCCCGTGCCAAAACGCCATGCAGCCTACGGAGGTTAAGCGCCGTGTTGCGATGCGGTATAAAGCAGGATTGATCAGGGTGAACCAGGTCTCCAATGACAGTCGCCAAACGTGTCGCCAGCAGCCTGGCCAAGATTTTAGGCTCCGCATTAATTAACGAAATGGGTCTAAAAGAGGCACAGCGATCCCGAGGTTTACCATCTTTATGGATGACGACAATAGTGGGCAGTCTCTGGTCTGGTGGGAGAGAACCCACCTCCAAAGACTCAAGAAACATAGAGCGCAGATGTGGAGCCAGCGAGTCCGGGCGTAGTTTATATAGCTCAATGGGGAGTCCATTAGGGCCCGAAGCCTTGCCGGATCGGACCAAATGGACAGCAGCGGCAATCTCGTCCACAGTAGGCGGCGCATCCAGAGCATCTCTATCAATGTCAGGCAATCGGGGAAGTGCAATATCACGCAATAGCAGGTGGGAGTCCTGCTCAGATCGATCAGACACCTGGGAGTACACCTCGCGGAAATAATCGGCAAAACATGTAACAATATCAGCAGGGTCTGTACAACACTCTCCATTCTCCGCAACAATCACAGGGACGACACGACTTGCATTCTCCCTCTTATCCAGCCAAGCAAGCAATTTACCAGCCTTATCACCCACATCATACAGGCGGCCCTGCTGTTCCCTTCCCATTTCCTTAGCAGCTTCAGTGACCAGAGCCCTGTATTCATGTTGTTTCAACTCCAGTAGATGTAACCCCTCAGCGGTGACCCCAGATTCCAAGCTCCCCTCCAGGGCCGTGACCTCCCCCTCAAGGCGAACCATCTCAGCACGGTTGGCCAACTTCACGCTACCAATCAACGAAAGGGCCTGGCCACGAATGACAGTCTTGTAAGCTTCCCAAAGTACACTAGGGGAGGAAACAGAGCCCACATTTTCCGCAAAATAACAATCGTGTGATTTAACCAGCTCAGCCCTGACCTTGGGGTCCTTCAAATACCAGGGGTTAATCGGAGCCACTCGGCCTGCCGAGCCCTGCCGTGCATCAACCACCAGCCAAAGCGGAGAGTGGTCCGAGATACCCCTTGCCAGATGTTTAACTTCCCGTATGAGGGATGCATGAGCCGAGGGCAGTAATATATGATCTAACCTCGAGAGACTACCATGAGCACCAGAATGATAGGTATATTGCAACTGCCTCGGGTGAAGCAATCGCCAGCAATCAGTGAGCCCCAGCGTATCCAGGAAGTCACTCAACCAAGTCTGGGCCTTCGGCAGTTCCCTGGGAGGGTGACGGTCACACATCCCCGAGATCACCGCATTAAAATCACCCCCAACCAAAAGCAGACCCTCGGGGAGACCCAGGATAAGCCCACTCAGATCAGCGAACGTGGTGGCTTGGAGGCCCGGGCGCACGTACACGGAAATCAGGATAAGAACCTTCCCCTCCCAGCGCCCCACAATGGCGGCGTATCGTCCCTTATCATCCAGTATGACATCATCAATAGCCAAGGGGAGGGAGGTCCGAACCAGAATGCCCGCCCCCCTGGAGCCCGAAGTGAAACCCGAGTGCGCCACAAGGCGATAACCACGCCTATTCAGAGCGTAGCACTTGTTGCCGAGCAAATGAGTCTCCTGCAGTAAGACAACATCTGGAGTCAAACGTTTCAGCAATTGCAGTACCATCCTCCTCTTGATCCCATCCCCCAACCCATTCACGTTCCAACACAATATCCGAAGTCCCCTACCCCCCATCCCCAAATTCAGCCCCTCCCCAGCCACACACCCGAAGCAACTGCAAAAAGACAGGAGTGTGCCTTTCCTTCGCCTTGCAAGTAACAATAAAATTCAAACCAACAACCCAGTCCCCCCAACAATGTCAAAACAACTATACCCCCCACCCCGCACCCCTGCTGAAGACCAAAGAGCCCCATAAACTTGCAGTGTGCCTGTCGCCCAACCACCCAACTAATCTACGAAAAGAAAACCCAGGAGGAGAAAGGACCCGTTCACCCCCCACGCACCCCCAAAAAGACTATAGCTTGCAAACATTAATGACACAGCATAGCACAGTTCAAAACCAACGTGAAGGGCACGGGGTCAAAGTCGACATCTACTCCTGCTCCGTCAGGCCACCGTCCGCCCGATCCGACCTGCCAGAGTCCTCAAAAGGTTCTTGATCCGTAGGCAACGAGTCAAGCCAGTCACTCACGACCCCAGGATGGTCGAAGAAAAAGGTACGATCCCTATGAACCACCTGCAAACGGGCCGGGAAGAGCATGGCATACTTCATAGACCTTTCCCGGAGTCTCTTCTTGACCCCTTGAAACCCCAGCCTCTGTTTCTGGACCTGTTGTGTAAAGTCCGGATAGAAGCTGACAGTAGAGTTCTCAAAGGCAATGGGACCAGACTGCCTCGAAGCCTGCAGGATAGCGTCTCTGTCCCTGAAATGAAAGATCCTCGCAATGATGGGTCGAGGGTTAGCACCCGATTTAGGTGTACCGCCGGGGATCCTATGTGCACGCTCGACAGCGAAAAACTTGCTGAGACCCTTGGGCGTCAAGTGGTTCAGCACCAGGTCTTCCACCAATAAGTCCGTCGAGGCAGCAGTCGATGATTCCGGGACCCCAATCAGGCGGATGTTATTGCGCCTGGCACGGCTTTCATAGTCCTCCAGGCGCCCAGAGAAATAGTCATTGGCTTTCCTCAGATACCCGACTTCAGCCTGTAAGTCAGAGACGTCGGTGACCAGACTAGTGGTCTTAAGTTCCAGGGACTTGACCTTTTCGTTCGTCTTCGCCAAATCCGCCCTGATCAGATTGACATCAATCGACACAGTGTCCAATTTGAGAGTCAAGGCCTCATATTGTTGCCCCAGTGAAGCCTTCATACCGGTGATGGCGCCCATGAGATCCCGCAACGAGGGCTCTTCCTCAATCGATGAGTCACTGTCGTCGAGGGCTTAGATACTGCTCCCGGCGATCCTTTAGCAAGGGTATACCGGTCCATAATGTTCCTTTGCAAAGCACTCCCTCGAACGCCCGGTTTAGGCCCGCGCTTCCCACTCTCTGGCTTGGTGGCCATCTTGGATCCCGGACCCGCACGGGTCGCCTGTTGTCGGGTAAAAATGGTGACTGCGGTGTCTAATGCAGGATCAAAAGGGCGAAGGTGGTGCCAGTCTCAGAACCAAAAGCCACGACAAATCGGTAGCAGGAGCGGATAAACCAGAAGTGTAGGCACGTCCGGCCGTCTACACGGCTGACAAAGTCTGGTTGTTCTCCGGACAGGAATCGAAACCAAAAGCGGTCACCGGCCCATGCAAGTCTGGTAGTCCGTTGTTGTTCACTTACTGGACGGCAGGCCAGACAAGATAGCTCAGGGCGTCACCGCGGAGCAGGCCAGAAAACTGCGACAGGCTGTAGCTCTGGACCCCGAAGTCCAAAAAAGTTTTTTGGGACAGATAAATGATCAGTAGAACTATGCCAATAAACACCCGTCGTCCAAACCAGGATAAAGTACAGGATAGTAGATGGATGGATAGTAGATGGAGGTGGCGAGGGTCCGGGAGCCCTGTGCTCACGCGACCATCTTGGGCGCGCGCGAAGCTCCTCCTCCAAGACACAACTTCTTGTTCGTCGTCATCACCCATAAGTGGAAGCCTTGCGGGAACCTTCCTTTTAGCTTAGCTACCTTTGTCGGCTCATGGTGTGCCTCCCCCTCAGACTGCATTTGTGGGTTCCAATCAAGATCAACATCATCAGAAGGAAGGGTGCTTGAAGAAGAACTTATAGTAGCCCTCCTTAACCTTTTTCTTGCTGGGCATCTGGAAGACAATGGATCATCCTCAGGAGTAGTGGCTTCCTCGGATGATACCTCTGCTTGAATCTCGATTTACTGATGTGCCCCTCCTTCTGGAGGAACAAGCATTGTGGACAGTTGTGCCGCTCCATGCGACTCTAGTTGCGCCTCTCCATGCGCCTCTCCTTGCGCCTCTCCTTGCTCCTCTCCTTACGCCTCTCCTTGCGCCACTCCTTGCGCATGCACTTGCACCTCTCCTTGCGCATGTACTTGCGCCTCCCCTTGCCCTTGTACTAGTTGCACCTGTGGTTGTCGTTGCAGCTGTGGTTGTTGAACACTCTGCAGCTGAGTTACACCCTGCATTGATTGTATGCTACTTTCTTGCGATGAGCCAACCTCACTGGTCGATGGTGATTGAACAACCAAAGTGGCTGCCTCTGCAGCACTCATGGACTTGGACCTAACTTGGTGTGGTGGCACTGAGCCCAATGAAGGGGAGGTGCTGCTCCCAGCTTGGTCCCCGGCGGACCCCGCTGCGGCAGGTGTTGTTTTTTTCCCTGAAAAAAGTGTCTGTGGGCACACCAGTCTCCTTCCTTGGTATGTGGCACCACTTGCTTCTTCTGCTCCTTCTTACTGACAGTGGCAACTTTCTTTGTAGAGGAGCTACGGCCACCTTTCTTTGGGCCCATCTTCTTCAGATGTCAGAACAGCAGGCCGCAGTTGCACGAGTTGCAGAGTTGCAGAGTTGTCTGTGGCCTCACGTGATGTCACGTGACGTTGTGCTGCACACACCGCTGCAGGACTTCTTCCTGGCACTGTTGGCTCTCTTGTGCACCTAAAAGCAAAGGAAGCCAGAGGAACATCAGTTAAACACCCCAAAAAGTCAAAAAACACACAAAAATCAACACAATCCAATGCCATCCATGCCCTCAATGATGTCTAAATTCAAGAGGCCCCACACAAAGCCTTGGCCCATGCTCCACTCTCTACCCCTGGGCATAATGGGTGAAAGCAGGGCAGGCTGGTTGCAGGCCTATGGCTCAAAGCACACTGCCTGACTTCAAAATGACCCCTTGTCCCCCAGCCACAAGGCCAGGCCCTGCCTGGACCAGGCCTCCAAATGGCTCCCACACACATGGCCAGGCCCCAACAACACCCCACAAAGTCGAAAGACACACAAAAATTAACACAATCCAATGCCATCCATGCCCTCAATGATGTTGAAATTCAAGAGGCCCCACACAAAGCCTTGGCCCATGCACCACTCACTACCCCTGGGCATAATGGGTGAAAGCAAGGCAGGCTGGGTGCAGGCCTATGGCTCAGAGCACACTGCCTGGCTTCAAAATGGCCCCTTGTCCCCCAGCCACATGGCCAGGCCCTGCCTGGACCAGGCCTCAAAATGGACTCACCCACATGGCCAAGCCCCAACAACACCCCACAAAGTCGAAAAACACACAAAAATCAACACAATCCAAGGCCATCCATGCCCTCAATGATGTTTAAATTCAAGAGCCCCACAGAAAGCCTTGTTCCATGCACCACTCACTACACCTGGGCATAATGGGCGAAATCAGGGCAGGCTGTGTGCAGGCCTATGGCTCAGAGCACACTGCCTGGCTTCAAAATGGCCCCTTGTCCCCCAGCCACATGGCCAGGCCCTGCCTGGGCCAGGCCTCAAAATGGCCCCCACCCACATGGCCAGGCCCCAACAACCTCCCCACAAAGTCGAAAAACACACAAAAATCAACACAATCCAATGCCATCCATGCCCTCAATGATGTTTAAATTCAAGAGGCCCCACACAAAGCCTTGGTCCATGCACCACTCACTAGCCCTGGGCATAATGGGTGAAAGCAGGGCAGGCTGGGTGCAGGCCTATGGCTCAGAGCACACTAACTGGCTTCAAAATGGCCCCTTGTCCCCCAGCCACATGGGCAGGCCCTGCCTGGACCAGGCCTCAAAATGGCCCCCACCCACATGGCCAGGCCCCAACAACACCCCACAAAGTCGAAAAACACACAAAAATCAACGCAATCCAATGCCATCCATGCCCTCAATGATGTTTCAAGTAAGTCAAGACACCCCACAGAAAGACTTGGTCCGTGCACCACTCACTACCCCTGGGCCTACTGACTAGTGAGGCTTTACAGGCACCCCCCAAAAAAATCGACATTTAACAGTGAGCTAAAATTCCATGCATTAATGAGATTTAAGTTAAAAAAAACTCACAGAAACAGTTGTATCATGCACCCATGACTAACCCTGGGCCTACTGGATACTGTGGCTACCCACAATATATTTTTTTTAAAGTTGTGAAAAAGTTTTAAATTGGTAGTTGCAGCAACTGCAATGCCCCAAACTAACAACACCAACTTACTTGTAAAATCTCCAATTCAAAAGAGATCCAAACTCCAAAGTCCAAAAAGTCCTCAAATACAAATATCCAGCAGCAAAAGGTAATCCTTCCAGCTCCAGATCCAAATCAAAAGTGACCAGGACATGAACAAAGCACTGGGAGGAGCCTGCTGGACAGGAACAGGAAGTTGGAGACTCTGGGGCACTTCCTTCCCCCCACCCCACCCAAAAATGGACTCCTTGCACAAAAAAGTGCAGCCAAATGTCAATCTGAGGAGTTATTCTGATCAAAATCATGATTTTCAGAAGGTTTATGCTGCCTGCGGTGGACTTTTGCAAGTTTGGTAAAGCGAGCTGTTCAAATCTCCCGCAGGGAAGTCAGCTGTGCACCGCATCTACGTGTTCGGCATTGTTTACTCCTGCGATGCGTGATTGCGGGCCCTTATGATGTACTCGCGTTGTCAAACTCTCGCTGTGAAAGATGGCGGAGCGAGATGACGTAATTGCGGTCTAAAAACTCTCGCGCGATCACGCAGCAAGATCCAAAATGGAGCAGCACACGCAAACCGGGAGAAAAACAACTCGGCGGACTCAGAATAACGGTACGTCAATGCCGCGCGCGCGATATTGTATTTTTCAAGCGCGACCAAGCAAAAAAATCCGCAAGCTTGCAAATTTACATATTTTTGGGCAAATTCGCGGGATTCACGGACCGCGAAATTGCCAAAAATCCTCAAATTTTGTGAACGGAACGGATTTTACGCCCAAACTTAGTTGAGATGAGAAGGCTCTCTTTTACTTTTTTTCCCATGCTCAATCAGTAAATGAAATTATGGCCACGTTGGACACCCCAAAGTGGTGTATTTTTACTTTTTTTCATCTAGGCCTAGTATTATTATTAGCAGCATTTGATTGTGAACAACTTACTACCTGCACCATGGCTGGGAGGGAGTATGAGGGCACAATTATATTTTCCACCCAAGAGAGAGGTTTCGAGAGACCACATGTCCGATTGTCCGCCCAGTTGGCCACTCTTTTTCTTTTTTTAAAGTTTCAAAACTCAGATTCACCAATTGCTCTAGCCACTGAGTTTAGTCCTTTGGGTTGTCATCTTCTTGAGAGGCTTTTCAAAAATTGGCACCAACAAAATGCCAACCAAATATTTTATTATTTTTTATAGGATAGGACATACTGTCTACTCTACTCTAGTACGCGATTCGTACTAGTGATGTGTGTGGTGCATGTATGTATTGTATTTTCACTCTTGCTAGTGGAAAAAAAATAGGGGGAAACGTATATGGCATCTAAAAAATGTGTAATGTTTTTTCTAGGCATACTGACTACCAGTGCCAGGGCCAGCGGGGAAAGCGACGCCAGCCACGATGGAGCAGATGCGGCAGCTGCAGAGGGTGAGTCAGCAGCAGTGGCCGGCAGTGCTAAGTTATATTCCTTACTTATTGCAAGGGTGTACACTGTACTGTTGAGAGAGACTAAGGGGCCAATTCCGATCTCGCTAGGAAAGCCTAAATTAGTATAATGCATCTGTATGCTGACAGACTCTGTTCAGTCGGCCTCCCATTCAACTCTACGGTACCGAACGCGTACACAGGCTTCCATAGCAAAAGGGACTGGGAGGGGAAAAGCGTACACCCTGTGGCAGGCACCCCATGATCCCCACCACACTGTGTAGGCTTGTATCGGGGGGACGCATGGGCACCCCACTGTGACCGATTCAGAGGGCCCCAGGTGAAGGAGGGGCTTGCTACAGCCCTCGAAGTCCAATTCCCACAGCCGATTCATCTCGCTGAGACCGAGTCGATACGGCTGTCCAAATCGTGCATCGTACTCACTCATTCAGAATCTGGCTCCATTGCGCGGCACAATTCGGCTGCAAACGATTCAGATGGACAGGAACAGGTTTGGAAACAATTCGGTTGACGCGAACGAGATCTTCGTATCGTACTTGGTTGCTCAGAACAGGGGACGATTGGGCTGAAAACATAGGCTCAGAAATCAGAATCGGATTCGCACATTCCGAAACCCATCTCGAGACCATCCTAACGACATTGGAATTGGCCCCTAAGTTGTTGTGAACAACGGTTAAAGAAGACACCCTTTACTTAGCATTAGCAATAGCATAAGCGGTGGGAGTTTAGTAACTAATGGCCTCTTCTATCTGACTTGAACTCAGCTGAGAAAGTTTTATGAAGAAGGCTAAGAGTCAGACGACCTTGATGAATGGGCTGAACGAAAAGGGAAAGAAGGATGGAAGGAGGAAGGACGGGTGACATGTAATATATGACTAGCAGAGAAGGAAGTGTGGGAGAAGGAAGGGGTCTGGAATGGATAGGTGGCTGATAGGATGAATGGGTGGTTGAAGGATGGGTAAAAGGTGTAGTGTAGTTCCTATCTTCCCAATAGGCTCTGCGCATTGGAATAGTACCTACAGCAGTAAAGGCCTAGGCCAGACGTTAACTAGGTCTACTACTGTCGATACTAGACTTAATTTTTGGGTTTGCCAGCTAAGCTCAGAGTTCGCTAGAAACTTTCTCGAATGTTCAAGGAAGGATTAACTCCCCTGATTAGACAAGAAGGGATTTAGTTTCTGACAACCATAGAACATGACAACTTTGCTCTCCCCTAATCAAGAGTCAATCTCAAGAGTCGTGTGAGCACAAGGCAATTATTTTACTCAGTCAGTACGTGCATTCTTAGTCTCATCAGAATGTAGAGAAAAGGAAGAGACGGGCGTGTTCAATAAAAGGTGTTATTTATTGATCAGTCTCTTTTCTCGTACAAGAGAAATGGATCGATATTATTGCAATACTTATAGTTAAGTAAAGTGCATACATTAGAAGCAATAGTATAAAATAATACTGTAAAAACATTGATATGGTTTCTGAGCCATATGATGTTTAAAATGATTAAAATATATTTACATACACATATACATTTGACTAAACGTACTCAACTGGTGTTTCTAAATACGCCTACCCCGTGTACCTGACCTAAGTCTAATGCGTGGGCGGGAATAGAAAGTTACAGTTTAAGTTAAGTTTGTTTTTGCCAAGTGAATAACTAAAGAATTCTCTAGGAGGGGTTATTCAGTTCTGTACCTGGAATTTAGGATGAATGAGGAATGGTATCTCTTTCTCTGCTCTCGATATTCCAGGCTGCCTGCGAGGGCTACCCGGAAGCGCCGGTGCTGGGTCTCTCGGCTTGAGATAGCAGCGCGTCTCTCAGCGCGTCAGGAAGGCGGGGCTGTTGCCTGCGGGGTCTGCTTCTGCTCTCGGCTTCGGCAAGTATGGCTGCTCCGTCTTGTCACCACGCGTGTGTTTGCATAGGGCAAGGTCGGCAATATTTATACCTTAAAGGTGCCGGGATTGACGTAAGGATGGACATAGGTACGTCAATAAAGATGTCATACGACTTGCTCGTTAGCACATTCTTTACTAAAGTTCTCTGTGAAATCAAAACAATGGCCGCACGGATTATCCAGGTTGTCATAGGTTTGATTTGTTATGAGAACGTCGTATGCCTTATCAGGGGCTGGAGGAATGTCGCTTGTCTAATTAGATCTCAAGCGTTATGACCTAATCAGATAACACGTTCCTGTGCCGTAGTGTGACTGCGTCAGATAACGGTATCTGCATCATGGGGGTTTTCTTGCCTCATGGGCTGACTGTTAGTTAACTAGCTAGGTAGTTTAACCAGAATAGGGTCAGGAATAGGGGGATCGATTCAGAACCTATAGAAATACACGACACCCACTCCACGCTAACTATGGTCATATCTACTAATCTATGCATAGTATAACATAGTACAACATACTATAGAGTATAGTGTATACCTTACCACCCCAAAATACATAAATGCATTTTGAAATTTTCAAATATACTGAAAAATTGCAGTCATATATTGTATGCACTTAAGCTATGAATTAAATGCAAAAGTAAGCACGCATTTTATGCATTATTGCTTGTTGGTATATGAGAAATACACATGAAATGGCTCTTAATATGGCTATACAGAAAGAAAAGTCGAAACCATTTCATCACATAATATATTTTGTGAACATACCAGCGGGCAGCTAAAGTCTATATAAAGTATCTAAAAATAGAAATCTTAGTTCTCTAGGAATAGTTTCTTACTTTAAGCAGAAGATCAGTGTCCCGGGGAAAAAATATATAGAAAAATATTTTAAGGGCTTGCTGAAAAAGGTTGCTGTCCGTGAACTGGATTGTAATTGTTCATGTGACTTTATTTTTAAAGTTGAAGGCCGAATTCAGGGAACGCCGTGTGCGAGTTTACTCAAAAGTCTCTATTTCTGTTCCGGAGAGAACATCATATCATTCAGGCTTTCGAAAAAACTGTCAACAGCTTCATGGGAAAGTTCCTCTAAGTCGGAAATAGGGGTAACCATGCATTCGTGCGCATGATTGTCTCCATTGACATTCTGATTTGCATTGCTGACAGAAGGTCGTACCTGTTCGATGCTGCTTTCATCTTGAACTTCACTACTCTTCAATCGCAGTGGTGAAGATTCCAGGAATGCCGTCATCAGAATTGGCAGCCTTTGAGGGCAGCACAGTGCGTGAACCTTGGTAGGAACCAACAGTGTATCTGCATCCACTGGCGCATCCGATTGTAGCGTCAGACAGGTGTCTAACACGCATTCTTCTCCGCATAGCAGACACCTTAGTACAGGTAAAACACACCTTTGCCACATTGGTCGAAATGATAGAAACCAAGTCATGTTTAGGTCTCTAAGCCGGGAGAGTCCCAGGATTTTTGATATCCGGTCCCGGTATCCAATGGCTAGGATCGTATCTTCCATTGTCGCGAGAGTTTGATCTGTGACATGGGTTGCCATAACGAAAAATAAGGACTAGGAATAGGATTCCTGCAATTAGTCCTAGGATCAGGGGAAGTCCGCCAAAAATCGAATGGACGAAATCTGGAAAAATACCCAGTATGGCTTTGAATGGTGTTAATGCCATCGAAAATACTGTCTTAAATACCTTTGAGACCCCAGTGGTATCAGAAATATTTAAGATTTCGCTCAGGATTTCCGCGAAATGTACGGGGGAATTGGTTGATAATAATGTATGTATCTCTGCAGTCGTCCTTGCGACTTGTAGATCATACGTTTCTTTAGATGACGTGAGCCTTGTAGGCGTCTGAAGAAGCACTGTTTTCATTCTGCTTAAAGTATCTATTCGAATAGAAGTAATTTTCAAACCGGGCCATGCCCTTGCCTCCCTGTCTGGAAAGGAGCTGGGGAACAAAGAACGTCCACAGCACTTGACCTTCGCCGTCGTAGTGACGAGATAAGGAGTCCCGGGCATAAGACTACAACATCTGCGGTCTACAATAAGAATGTAACTCCCATTATAGAGTCTTTGAAAGAATGGTTCTATTTCAGTTGCAGGTGCGCCTTGCTGGTGACATGAAAGGTTGTATGAATTCCCTTCACAGGCTCCGTGCAAACTAATACCGTTACACAGAAGTGTGCCGCTTAGTGACATAGCACAATTGTTGCCACTAAGAAACACTTTCTGTCCTTTGTTACTGACACATGCATGTGAATAGGGCAGGTTCCAAGTTGTTTTAAGGTACCCCTTTCCCAATTTCTCGTACATGCCAGCCTGTATATATTTTTGGCAGTATTGAAACCTGAAGGTTGAGATTGGAATATTTATGATTCCGTGGATTATCCATTCACTGACAGGTCGTTCTGACATTGTCATTGGTAATCTTTCTAGTTTTTCAATGCTCAAGATTGTATAATCAGCACCCTTCTGCGCCATACCGATTTGTCTATCAGTAAGGTTAAAGATTTGGAATAGTGACGTTGTGTTGATTAAACGCCAAGGCACGTAGCCTGAACGCAGATTTTGTAACGTCCAGCCAAGCTGTACAATAGAACGCAATTGTGACTGTCCATGTTGTAATAACAGTAAGTCTTGCGATAATATATCGATTGCTGAAGACACAATGCTGTCCAATGAAAATATTCTGGAGGACAGAGCCATTAACCCATTGTCCACTACAGAAAGTAATTTTTCCAAATTAATACGATCAATTTCACGTATTCTCTCTGCTGTCTCAATTTGAGTAACCTTCCAGGCCTCATTGTATGCTGCATATACAGAGGCTGCTATGAAACGCTTTTGACGCTGTTTGCGTGGTCCCAGTATGAAATCACGCAAGTCAGCACCATCAGTAAGTAAAGTTAGGTGTTGCTTAATTTCAGGCAGTGTGGAAGTTTGTAGCCATTGAAGGCATAATTTGCCCACACTGTAGGTTGTTATTATCCCTGGGTGATGTCTTTGAGGATATCTAGGGTCTGGCCTGGTCATTTTGAAACCCTGTGTTTTATTCAGGAATCTATCTTGACAGTTATTTGTATCTGTGGGCCAGATCAACCATTGTTTCCAATCAGGATGTGTTCTGTTTTGGTTAAGTATATGGTTTATGTCTATTTCTTCATCTGTTTCAGAGCTATTGCTAAACATTGTTGGCTTTGGAATAGACAGGTTATTTAAATCTTTGATTTTGGCTAAGCCAAGACAGGTGGTTTGTTGAACAGTGTCATTTAAAAATATCATTTGTTCTGGGATCATGCAGGCTCTAAACAAAGCTTCTAAACCCTGTACTTGCCATTCTTTTGTACCCCAAACACTTTTCAAATCAACATTTTTGTCCCAATAATCAAATCCAAAAGTATTCATTTTTTCAAAGAATGAATCTGAGTATATCAATTTTGTGTTGGTTATCATGGTTTTCATCCCTGTCTTGTTTGACAATTTGTAATAAAATGTTTCAGCATTAGTTATGTTAAAACCTGAAAAATATGAATATTTGTCATAAACGGTTCTAGAGCTCCCTTTTGGAGGTGTAGCACAATGTTCCCATTGATTATAATTTAAAACATTTCTAGGTTGTGCAGATTTATGCAAGAAATGGTTACCATAATGGTTATAGCAATACATACTATCATAATTTGTAGAACCTTGCAAATAATCAAGTTTTGTAAATTTAGCAGACATTACTAAGTCAGACATCATATTGTTGATACTTTCAAAGTCCCAATCATCAGCAAATGAGTTTGGTTTTGCAAAATCACTCAAGGAGATCTTGATTTGGTGTGGATATTTCAGGATCTCGACCGGACCATAAATTTCATAGTCAGTGTTGTCCCAGGCTACCCCACCAGGTATTGGAATTGCTGTGAAGTTGGCTGAAGAAAGTTCTGAAGAAAGTTCTCTTTTCTCGATGTGTGAAGATGTCTGTGGTTTGAGGACCAAGTTGATGTTCTGACTTGCTGTGTCCATTTTAGCATATTTTCCCTCAATGAAGCGTCCCAAAGTAAATACCATGATGAGCCAAAGTATGAGGATAAATGCACCAAAACCCACCCAAAATTCAATCCATGGAGAAATCAGATATGTTTCTTTTAATTGTTTCAAAAGTTCCTTTGCTTTGTCTTTAAAGGAATTTGATGATGGCTGTGTCTTTTGTTCACTGAAGCCGTCAGAGGAATCATCGAAGTTGATGAAGTAACCAGATGCAGTTCTATCAATTGTTCCAATTGGTTCAGGATTTTTGTTTTTTGCATTTTCACTTGGTACTTCAGTATAGATTGGTGTCTCTCTGCTAAATGTCTTTATTTGGGTTTTCAGAGGTCTTAGTTCTATTGCATTGTTGCATAGTCCTTGTTGTTCTTCTGTAGGCGTTTCGAATGTGATGAGCCTCTTTGATAGGACCTCTGTACTGGTAGCAAACCTTGGTGTTCTGCTACTTATTGGGAGTCCACTTGGCCTACTGTTTGTTATCGGCCACATGTTGTGGTTTTACCAGGTCGATGGATACAACTCGGTTCTCCTTTTTTCCAGCAAGTGGCGGTAGTACAACTGATCTTGTCCCGTTGACAGACAAGACAGGAACTGCTTTTCTGTAAGAAGGCCCAAATTCCTTCTTTACCGCGATTTTCTCCCTGACTAGATCCCCGACTTTTGGAATCCAGACAGGTCTTGCTGGGACAGGTGGTGAATCTTCAGTGGTCGTTGGCTGTTGTTTCAACTGTATGTTGCTCAGGTCTTTTCTTGTTTTGTTTAAGTCCTGCAAAATAGCCAAACGGTCTTTGACATCAAAGGTTTTTTTCTATTACCACTGAAGTCTGACTATCAAGGTCAGAGATCAACATCCTAGTTCCGAATAATAATTCGTACGGACTGAATCCCTTCAGAGAATTTCTTGGCAAGTTATTTAGACTACGTTGGACACTTATTAGATGTTTGACCCACCCAGCTCCCAAACCTAATTTCCTTTCTATTATAGATTGCTTTCTGCCTTGGTTTTTTCTTTACACCGTCCCATACCCTCAGGAAGGAAGTGAGAAGATTCCCGCTGGGCTGTGCTCATTTGGCCATGTTTCCCCCCCAGGCTGGATTGCCTGAGTGAAAGAAATGGTTGAACGTAGCATGCTCTTAGCGTATATGCCATTTAGACTCGCAAATCTTGTATAATAGTCCGGACGTCAGCCGAGTGCTGTGGATCTACATTATAAGTGGAACTAGCCTGTGTATGTTAATCGCAAGCCATTCTTTTTGTTGGTAATATTATCTGCCTTGATATGACGAGGTATTAAACTGCTTCTCTCCCCACTGCGATCTCTGTTGCAGTTTGGGCAGTTTTTTACAAACATGGTGTAGTGCAGGCTCATGCCTGGCCACCAGTACCGTGATTGTAATTCTTCCAGAGAATCTTTTAATTTAAGGTGTCTGAGACCCTCGCCCATATGTGCGTCTGCGATTAACAAGTGTCTCCTGTCCATGTTTGGAATCACTCTATCCCCCACTCCAGGGATTCGAGCAAAAGGAACGGAGTTTGCATCTATGATGTATGTGTAATTGAGTGGATAGTTGATCGGTAACGCTGAGCAGTCGCCTTTTGATGACGTTTTCACTGCCAGCAATGTTTCGCCGTCAATGTATTTTAATGTACGCTTTTTTCGATCTACGGGAGCCAGTTTAGTGGCTGCCGCTGCGGCTGCTTCAGCCAATGAATTCCCTACAACGTGAACGCCATCACGCTGATGACTCAGTGAGTGAGTCACGTGAGTCTTTGGTAGTTCTTTTTGTAAAAGAGCTATTTGTTCCCAGAGCAGTCTCTGCTTTATTGGTGCATCTGTGTCATCTTTGTAACCGTTCTGAATCCATGTCTGCAAATCCTTGTTATATGCTTTGACGCAGTAATATGAATCTGACACTATAAGTGTCGGGAATTCGCGATCCGCATTATCTAGCGCCATTTTCAATGCGATTATTTCAGTTTGTTTTTCTGAATTGGTTTCTACTGAGTGTGATTTTGTTAAAAGAGGTTTTAATTTACCTCCGCGCCATACTTCTTTTGTAATCTCACATGTGGGGTTGTATGCTTGTTCTCCCCAAACGGACGGTTGAGCATGTCCGTCTGTGTAGATTACACAGGCGTAATGTCGTAGAGGCAGAATGTCGATTGGCAGAGGATACGTCTTTTCATATTTTAGATTTTCCAATTCTTCTAGTTCTGGATCAAAGAAGTAATATACTTTGTCCGTTGTGATTGAATTTACCCATTGTAACCATTCTGGATCCAATGTTGTTGTTGGTAAATTACACGGTGTTGTTAATGCCTCAAAGGCTGATTCAGCTGTTCTGACTGTGATATGTCTACCGTCAGCTATGTCTTTTTCTCTAGCTATTGCGGTTTGAACTGCTTGAACAATTTTTCCTTTGTTGTTGAATCTCTGTTCAGCTTTTGTGTACAAATGTGATTTGAATGCAATTGGTACCTTTTCTCCCTCATTAGAGGTTAGGTATGTGAATCCGCATCTCCCTGGGATGACTCGGATTACAAGGTTGCGTGTATTATCACGGGTTTCTAATTTTGTTTTAATTAGCATGTCTGTTTGTAAGGATCTCAAAATTTCTGTGTGTGCTTGAGTCCAACTGGATCTTTTAAAGTCTGGTTTAATTAGATCATAAAGGGGTTTGACCCTTTCTGCGTAATTTGCAATATATGTTCTTCCGAAATTTAGGAAGCCTAGAATTGACTGTAGGTTTTTTAGTGTTTTAGGAGTTTGGATAACGGCACATTTCTCTAGGAAATTGTCTGCCAGGCTTTTACCTTCACTTGATAACTCATATCCTAAGAATAGGACCGTCAGATGGGCAATTCTGGACTTTTTGAAGTTGAATTTGTAACCCTCTGCAGCGAAACCAAGTATTATGGTGTTCACTCTTTTCAAGTGAGTCTCCAAGTCATCATCTGTTAAGTAAATGTCATCGACATAAGATAATGCTTCATCATCATATAGTTGTAGTAATTCTGTTACTCTCGCTGAGAATACCCCCGGACTGTTCTTGTACCCCTGGGCTAACCGACAGAATTGTTTTTGAGTGCCATTTACTGAGAAAGCTGTTAAATATCTGCTCTCTGGTGCTATGTTTTGACAAAAGAATCCATTGGAGATGTCCAAGGTTGTTTTGTATTTTTTGCGCACTATGTTATTCATTAGTGCAGCACTGTGTGAGTTTTGCACTGCAAAGGTTTTGCAACATGTGTTAAGGTGTCGGTAATCCAAAACTAGATGATATGAGTTGTCTGGTTTGGCGACCGGAAACAAAGGATTGTTCATTTGTGAGGTGCAAGTTTCAATCACCCCCTGGTATTCTAGCTGATCTAGTATTTCATTTACTTGTTTTTTAGCTTCTTGCTTAATTGGGTACTGCCTTTGTGCAGTTGGTTGTGATTTTAACTGGACTTTGTGAGGAGGAGAATCCTCATCCCATCCTACATGATTTTTATATAAAGCAGGTGCTAAGGCCACTGCCCACTTTCTAGCAAGTGTATATTTTTTATGAATCGGTATTTGATTCGAGAAGGCAGGCATAATTACTTCTTCGCCATGAGGGCACTCCCTGACAAACTCTGGTGGCCAGTCTTTTTCAGCTAGAAGGATGTCATAGCCTTTGGAGAGGTTATCCCAAAATAGTCCCCTAATTTTCCTAGTCTTATCTCCCTCTATACGTAATGTTATCTCGTATATTTTGTGGGGCTTGCTAACTCTGGTATCTGCAGTTTTCACTTGAAGATATTCATTCGTGTCCACTGTCTCCAGATGATTCATAAGGACTTTGCGAGCTATGCTCACCTCTGCTGCGCTGTCTAGCATTGTCTGAGCCCACTCTCCGTTTTTCAGTTGTGTCCTCAGTATTCTCGGCATTTTTAACTACCTTGATACTGGCTACCTTCTTTTTTGGAAATTGTGATTTCTTTTTCAGTTGAGCAGGTTCCTTGTCTTTGGACTTGGCGTGCTCTTCCGATCGTCCTCTTCTTTCCGATTTCCGCGAGGAATTCTGAAAAGATTGAGAGGGACGTGTATCAATGTCTTGATATCTATCAGGTTTTTTAATATTATCCCTATTTCTAAGGTTATATCTATTCCCAGAGGGGTCACTCTGGGGTGACCTTTGTCTCGGGTTTGGAGATTTCTCTCTTCGCCTAGGAGACCTTCCTCTGGACTGGAATTTCTTTTCTTTGGGATTGGATTGTTTGTTTCCATCCCAGTTCTTTTTTGGTGAATTATTATTATTAAAAAATATTTTTTCTGGACTAGTAGTCAGTTGCGGTTTTACTGGTATTCCACCTAGACTATCTCTGCCTAGTTCTTCATAGGATTTTTCTATGATTCTGGCAATTTCAGCTGGTTGGTCTGCTATATCTGTCTCTTTTAACCTCTGGCGGATCGCCACGTTTGCTGCTTCACCTTTTATGTTGGCTACTAATATAGCCGAGACCTGCTTGAAGTCTTTCAGTAATTTCATACCAAGAGTTAAAGCAGGTTCTGGACCGTATTCATCTTGAATTTGTTTTAGCACATCTGGTATTACCGAAATGGATGGAACACCGTGCGTTTTTGTATAGATGGAAGCAAAGACTGTACCCCAAGTGTCACAGTCCTCAATGTGTGGTGCGATTCCCATTGGGAGACATATAGTCAGAATCCTGTGTTTTTCCAGCGGGGTGGTGTCAGGAAACACCGCCTCTATTTGGGTAATTTTCTGTGCCAACCAGAATGGTATCTGTTCCCGTTTAGCTGGAACTTTACCTAGGCAGGATTGGATGTTCTGTGGTGTAATTTTATTTGTGTTCCCCTGGTGAGGGGTCAGCTGTGGTAGTTTAATCGCTGGCTGAATTGTTGAAGTCCGCATTACATACTGAACTAATTGTCTATGAATTTTTAGTAGTTGTTTTAGCTGTATTAACAGCTCTGCTGCAGGCATTCTATCGATGTCTGGATGTGGTGTGTATCCGGCTAGGACCGGCCACGTTGCTCCTGGTCTTCCTAAAGGACCGAGCCTTGTAATGTGATTGTTATGTTTTAGGGCGCCATCAAATAAGAGCAAATGCTCTTGAAATTTGAGTGGTACTTCCACCTCCTCGAAAGGAGTGTACTCATTAGGAGGTTCCTCTATTTTGTAATAGTGGAAGTACTTTGTTACAGCATTTGCTGCTGGAAAATGTATCCATGTATAGTATACCTCTGTCTGCCGATATTCGTGTGCCTCAATTACGAATATGACTGTGCCACCTCTAGGTGTCAGTCCATTTTCTATAAGTTTTAAGGTTATAGATCTCCTTTTAATGACCGGAATGAGTATTATATCCGCGTCTGCTGCTTGCATGGTAGCATCAGCATCTGCTATTTCAGTAGCTAATCTAATTGCCTCTCTTTCTCCATCACTGTCTCCCATTTTACTGACAGGATGGTATTATTTTTGTTTGCAGATCAGGTTTCTTATGGAAACAGAGATTAGATGCACAATATTCTGGAGCTGTTTTATCCTTCAACGTTGACTAGACCAAGAACCATACATAGGAGTTCCCTCCTGCGAGGTTTTGGAGGATATAATAACCTTTCACCCACTCCAGACGTCTTTGGAGTATTTGGGAAAAGGGGTCTGAGTGAGAAAGCACGACTGAGTTACTCTAAATGTCTTACGTTAGTTTTATCGCCCTTTCCAAACGCGTTGGGCGCCATGTAGTGTAGTTCCTATCTTCCCAATAGGCTCTGCGCATTGGAATAGTACCTACAGCAGTAAAGGCCTAGGCCAGACGTTAACTAGGTCTACTACTGTCGATACTAGACTTAATTTTTGGGTTTGCCAGCTAAGCTCAGAGTTCGCTAGAAACTTTCTCGAATGTTCAAGGAAGGATTAACTCCCCTGATTAGACAAGAAGGGATTTAGTTTCTGACAACCATAGAACATGACAACTTTGCTCTCCCCTAATCAAGAGTCAATCTCAAGAGTCGTGTGAGCACAAGGCAATTATTTTACTCAGTCAGTACGTGCATTCTTAGTCTCATCAGAATGTAGAGAAAAGGAAGAGACGGGCGTGTTCAATAAAAGGTGTTATTTATTGATCAGTCTCTTTTCTCGTACAAGAGAAATGGATCGATATTATTGCAATACTTATAGTTAAGTAAAGTGCATACATTAGAAGCAATAGTATAAAATAATACTGTAAAAACATTGATATGGTTTCTGAGCCATATGATGTTTAAAATGATTAAAATATATTTACATACACATATACATTTGACTAAACGTACTCAACTGGTGTTTCTAAATACGCCTACCCCGTGTACCTGACCTAAGTCTAATGCGTGGGCGGGAATAGAAAGTTACAGTTTAAGTTAAGTTTGTTTTTGCCAAGTGAATAACTAAAGAATTCTCTAGGAGGGGTTATTCAGTTCTGTACCTGGAATTTAGGATGAATGAGGAATGGTATCTCTTTCTCTGCTCTCGATATTCCAGGCTGCCTGCGAGGGCTACCCGGAAGCGCCGGTGCTGGGTCTCTCGGCTTGAGATAGCAGCGCGTCTCTCAGCGCGTCAGGAAGGCGGGGCTGTTGCCTGCGGGGTCTGCTTCTGCTCTCGGCTTCGGCAAGTATGGCTGCTCCGTCTTGTCACCACGCGTGTGTTTGCATAGGGCAAGGTCGGCAATATTTATACCTTAAAGGTGCCGGGATTGACGTAAGGATGGACATAGGTACGTCAATAAAGATGTCATACGACTTGCTCGTTAGCACATTCTTTACTAAAGTTCTCTGTGAAATCAAAACAATGGCCGCACGGATTATCCAGGTTGTCATAGGTTTGATTTGTTATGAGAACGTCGTATGCCTTATCAGGGGCTGGAGGAATGTCGCTTGTCTAATTAGATCTCAAGCGTTATGACCTAATCAGATAACACGTTCCTGTGCCGTAGTGTGACTGCGTCAGATAACGGTATCTGCATCATGGGGGTTTTCTTGCCTCATGGGCTGACTGTTAGTTAACTAGCTAGGTAGTTTAACCAGAATAGGGTCAGGAATAGGGGGATCGATTCAGAACCTATAGAAATACACGACAAAGGTAAAAAAAAAGGATGCCTGCCTGGGTGGGTGAAACTATATGGGTGATAGGAATCCTCTGGGGGATTTGGTGGGTTAAACTCAAAGGCAAACAAGGATGTAAGGGTAGTGGTTTAAAAAAAAAATTGGCAAATGTATGTTGTTGGTGAAAGATTTGTTGAATGATACCAATGTTAACTTTGAATGGATGGATGCCTGGATGGTATTCAATCAAAGCATAGGTAGAGACTGTCACTGCATGAAGAGAATGTAAAAAAAAAACCTTGCTAGAGTAGCAAAGCCAAGAGTGAAGATAAGAGCAAGATTAGAATAAAAAAAATAATGCTAGAAGAGCAATGCCATGATAAATGGAAAAATCTCTGGGAAGAAAAAAGGACGTTTTATTTTCAAGGTTTTTGATTCAAGGTTGTATTTCAGAATGGTCCCTTGACTTATAGTAGTTCGCAAGCACAACATATATATTGTATATGTATGTACCCATACCCATCCATTATCAATAGCCTCCCTCCGACTTCCAGGCCCACTCCCTACCTATGTCGTCTCAACCGTGTCAGCCATGGGTGGCCTATCGGCTGCATGGTTACACAATCAAACAATAGTAGTACTGCATGTCGTCCCTTATGTAATCATTCATATCAGATATCATCTGCCTTGACGCAGTAGTCAGGGTGAAAGTGAAATTGAGCATTTGCCATTGATTTAACAGAGTATCGCCATAATAGAAAAATAAGATAATTGTGTAGCTGTAGACTACATCTGCCCCACCTCCAGACAGGAGTAAAGTAACGTGAGTCTGTGGCTGCGACACAAGTATGTCTGTCTAGGGCGTAAACTGACTGAGCTGGCATGCCTTCAAGGTTAATTTAGCTAAACAAGAGAGAGAAACAGACAACTTGTCTACTCCATAGTGCCTAGTAATGCCTGAAACTCCCACAAATGTTAGAGGCAGAGGAAGTGGGAGGATACCATAAATGTTATGTACTGTGCTTGCTAGTGCTACTCTGACACTATAATTTAATGTGTATACTTAATTTTGTGTTACTGTTTTGCTAAGAGTATTAGCAAGAATTGTCTTTTTCTTTCTTGATATAGCTAATCTTTCCCAAATGAAACAACCACTCAACAGGAAGGAGTTAGCAGCCATGGCCCGCCTACGGAAGCTGGAGGCCATCCGTGATGAATATCGGTGGATGGCAATTCTGGTGGAGGAGGAGGAGGCGCAGCAGCTGCAGCCTCCTCCAATGCCCCGTGCCCCAGCCAGGCCCCTGCAGGGCCTTCAGTGGTATGGCACCGTGGTCTGGCAGCCCCGCCCTTACTTCTTTAAACACTTCTGCCCACCCCTGTTCATGCAACTACAAGACATTTCAGCGCTGCATGCTCCTCCAGATGGCATGCCTAGAGGTGCGGTTAAACACCCTGGAGGGGAAGATCTGGCAATCCCACTGCTAGGCCTCCACCGCCTTGCCCTTTTTAAAATCTTTTTTTGGTGGGTAGGAATTGTGCGTTGGAGAAATCTTGTGGTTTTGTTCATGGACATTTTAATTTATGGACATTGGACTCTTAATGATGGACATTGGTTGGGGTTAGGGAGAGAGGTGGGTCAGGTGTTGTCGGTTTTTCATTCTAGTTAGTTTATTTGTTAGGGGAAAAAATTCTTTATAGTTTACATATGATGTAAATCTTTTGTGGGGGGGTTACTCTTTTACTTCACACTGTTTCCTTTGCTGCAGGGCCACAGCCCGTTTTTGATTGAAATCTGCCCATAGTGTAACACACCAACAGATAGATGCGGTACCCTCACTTGTCCTACTAGTACTGTCAGTCCCTCCTCCGAGTCTATGCAGTCTGCAACTAAAACCCCTATGGACTCTGAAGGGTGTGGGTGTGTCAATTAATTAATTTCCATAGTATATACATTATGCCTCCCCCAAACATCTTTTCTTACCTGGGATGGATGTTTATACTTAGGCGAAGAGATGGCTGCTTGGTGATGATTTGGTTTCCCAAGGTGCCATGGTGGTGGTAGTAGTAGTAAACACTGACAGTAGCATTTGCAAAAAAAGAAAATGAGACAGTCAGTCACCTGAGGGAGACTAGGGAACAGGTAGTAGAAGTACAGTACACAAGAAGACTGCCAAACAACGAACCATGATGATGATAAGCAATGCTAAGGTAAAATAAACCAGAACGCCCGGCGGCGCTTACGTTGCGCGATCGTATGCGCTCGGGTGCTTCCGGGTGCGCTTACGCCGTGCGTCATATGACGCATCACGCGGCTACGCGATACGTCACGATGTTGTTTTCGTTCGCGGCAATAGCGCTAACGGGACGCTCATCGGTACGCGCCCCGGGGCGCGCCGTAGCACTGCGCTTCCCAGTGAGCGCATCAGTATGCGCCCCGGGAGCGCTCCGGGGCAAAATAAATAAATAAATAAATAAATAAACATAAAAAAAATAGTGTTACATAATTATAAAATATAAAATTCATTATAAGAAATATTACATTTACTATTAAAAAACCTATGAAATTCACTGAAAAAACCAAAGGTTTCACACCAGTTATAGTTAGGAATTAGCATTTAAACAACCTATTAAATTCACTGAAAAAACCATAGGTTTCACACCAGTTATAGTTAGCTGGAAATTTTACTCACATAAAACCATTGTAATTCCAACGTTATAGTTAGTTGGACTCACTATAACTTGCGCGTGCAATGCACTGCTGATGACGTCTCATATTACATCACTCATGACATGGTCACATTTTTTCCTCATTCTCACTTTGTTATTTGAGTGAGGAAGACCTGCTTTTTCTTTACAGAGATGGCTACAGTCATATCAGCAGCTGGAGCATCTGCCCCACCACCACCACCATCACCATCAAAAAGACCACCAGAAGATCACATTGGTGGTCACGAAGAAGAGCAGGAGGATGATGAAGAGGAGGACCAGACAAGGCAGTTCCTGCCTGAAGATAATCCCCCATACAAACCAAAAGAGCACTTCATATGGGAGTTTTACAAAATCCCAAGGGGTTTCAAAAAAGTCAACGCTGCGAAGGTGACTTGTCTGATCTGTGGTGCTGAGCTGTCCAGGGGGAACCCTAATAAAAAATATTCCTTTGGCAATTATACTATGATTCGGCACATGAAGCGTTTGCACCCTAACAACTATTCTGCAGCAGAGGTAAGAGACCTGTGCAGTAAGCTACCCCAATCAACATCGAGACCCTCAACATCCAAAGGACCCACTCCATCGGGTCCAGAGGCAAGGGAGACGGTCCCAAATATACAAACAAAGTTTGGGGATTACAAAATTGTTTGTATATATTGCGACAAAACAATTAATTATGGTCAGCAAAGCATCACACTAATTAATGTTGCTATGGATAACCACAAATGCCCGAAGAAACCATAATTTTTCCTGATTATTTTTGTGCTCCAGTTGAGCCATTTTCAATTCCCTGTTTTTTGTTTCTCCCCAAAGAAAATACAAAAAAAATATAAAACTGTTCAGAAAAGCCAGAAAAAGTAAAAAGATTTCAAAAAAACAATAAAAAAATATAAAACAACAAAAAGAATAGAAAAACAGTTCTTTTTAGAACTACCTCTAATTTATAAAAAAAAATAAACATTTTTAAAAAACTGTCATTCTTTTTTCTCAACAGTACGCGTAACGGTACGCTCCCGGGTACACGTACCGGAGCGCGCACCCAAAATTTTTTTTTTAAATGAAGGAGTGAGCATGAGGGAAAGGGACAGAGAGAGAGTTATGTTAAGAGAAAGAGAGCTAGATACACTTAATAAACCAGTTAACCAATTAAATATTTTTTTTTTAAATCCATGTAAACACTTATTTAAACATTTATTCTTCTATCAACTTTTACATATACATATATTACACATATTTATTTTTCAGAAAGACACACATTCACTGGATGGTGCCTGAAACTGAACTCAGACAAGATGGAAGTCCTCATCCTGGGACCATCGCCCTCCGCCTGGGACGACTCCTGGTGGCCCCCCGCCCTGGGCACCGCACCCAAGCCAACCGACCACGCACGCAACCTGGGCTTCATCCTGGACTCTTCCCTCTCGATGACCAGACAAGTCAACGCCGTCTCCTCTTCGTGCTTCAACACCCTGCCTATGCTCCGAAATATCTTCCGATGGATCCCGACCGAAACCAGGAAGACGGTCACCCAAGCACTCGTCACCAGCCGACTGGACTACGGAAACACCCTCTACGCCGGAACCACAGCCAAGCTACAGAAAAAACTCCAACGCATCGAGAACGCCTCCGCCCGATTCATCCTGGACATCCCACGACGCAGCCACATCTCCGGCCACCTGAAAGACCTGCACTGGCTCCCCGTCAACAAGAGGATCACGTTTCGGCTACTCACCCACGCACACAAGTCTCTCTACGACCTGGGCCCCAAGTACCTCAACGACCGCCTGACCTTCTACACGCCCACCCGCCAGCTATGGTCCACCAGACTCGCCCTCGCCGCCGTACCACGCATCCGAAGAGCCACTGCCGGAGGAAGATCCTTCTCCTACCTGGCGGCCAAAACATGGAACTCCCTCCCCATCCACCTTCGGCTGACCCAGGAACATCTCGCCTTCAGGAGACAACTCAAGACCTGGCTGTTCGAGCAGTAGCAAACCCCTTCCCCCAAGCGCCTTGAGACCCTTCCGGGTGAGTAGTGCGCTATACAAGTGTTATGATTGATTGATTGATCAGTGATGTCATGAGTGATGTCACTGACCATGTCATGAGTGATGTAATATGAGACATCATCAGCAGTGCACGCGCAAGTTATAGTGAGTCCAACTAACTATAACGTTGGAATTTCAATGGTTTTATGCGAGTAAAATTTTCAGCTAACTATAACTGGTGTGATGTATATCTCGAAAAAACTCCTCTGCCAGCCGGCATTTGTAGTTCCACGAAAACAGGAGCACGGACCACCATTTTCCCAAATTTGGTAGAGCCATTTGAGCTGTAGCACTGTCTAAATATCCTGAGGTAAATTCCATGACAAAAACACGTATGAAGTGTTAGAATTTACAACCAATTAAAATGTTACTTTCATTTTCTACTTTTTTTTCCTGACATTTGATTGGTTATGTACATGAATATAAATGAAAAATGAGAGGGAAACATGGCCATTTTGACTACAACTACCTGAGGTACATCTTGAAAGGATTTTCGCATTTTTTCTTCTTCACCTCTCTGTGAAGTAAGTTGTTAATTTGTAAGGGGCACTTTAAGTTAATTTGTAAAAACGTTTTCGGATAGTTATTTACTGTCCCTCTGCTATACTTATAGATAGAGATAGGCTCCTCTGTTATATTTATGGATTGACTTAGGCTTCTCTGCTATAATTATGAATTTACTTACACTTCTTCACAGGCACTTTTTTTATATTTCTACTTCCTGCCTGATAACATACACTGCCCAAAGTTAACTTCACTGTTAAAAAAATCAGAACTACCTGTCTGAACTTAAACCCAACAGTGCCCTAACTCTACTTATATAGTTATTTTTTATGCAATTTACAGCAAGAAAATGGAAGGGGAACAAGAAAACATCAATGTTTCTTTCGAGATTACAAATGAGGAGATTCTTAATGAAGATTTTGTTGAAGAGGATTTTATGGATCAGTCTTTGGATGAACAATTTATTGAATGTTTACAAGATATTGAAACATGCATTTTTGAGGAGATTCCAGATGATCTAATGCTGGAAGTTTTAGTAAACTATGAAAATTCTAACCAATACATTTGTATTTAATAATTAAAAATTGTTTGAGACATTATTCATTTTTATATCTAATTCATGAAGTACTACCAAAATGATTATGTTTATATTATAGTATAAAGTGAAACTTACAGTATACTGTGCAATTTTAAAACATCATAAGGGAGCAGGGTAGATTACCCATGATCCCCTAGGTCTTCTCAGGGAGTGCTTAAAGGATCTGTTTCTGCTTTCCTGACAGACTATGGTATGGATTCCATATACCACAATACCTTCTGTAACAACATGCAAGATATCTACAGAAAAAAAGGTGTACATTGAATTTAAGACTCTGCATTGGTACCTACATGTTGGTACTTAAATCACCCACACAACACAACAACTCTATTCAAAGCTACCCTACCTCTAAGCACTTTAAATTATTATTTTACTATTTCACTGGGTTTTCACCATGGTACGCTCCCCGGTCCGTGTGTGTGTGTGGGGAGGGGGTTGAGGTGTGTGTGGGGGATGTGTGGGGTGTGTCTGTGAAGTGTGTGTGTGTGTGGGGGGGGGATGAGGTGCGTGTGTGGGTGTGTGGGGTGTGTGGGTGTGGGTGTGTAAGGTGTGGGGGGGGGTGTTTGGGTGTGGGTGGAGGTGTGGGTGTGTGAGGTGTGTGTGGGGGTGTGTGGGTGTGGGGGTGTGAGGGTTTTGTGTGTGGGGTGGGTGTGTGTGTATGGGATGTGTGGGTGTGTGTGTGTGAGGAGTGTGTGTGTGTGTGGGTGTGTGTGTGGGGTGTGTGCGTGTGGGTGTGTTTGTAGGTACCTAAATCAGCCACAGAACCCAAAAGTTCTTTTCAGAGCTACCCTACCTCTGATCATTGAAAATGATTATTTTACACTAACTTTTTTCACTATTTATCACCAAAGTACGCTCCCCAGTACGCTCCCCGGTGCGCGTACCGAGCGCTCCCCCCGCGAAAATCGAATTTTCTTTTTTTTTTTGCCCCGCGCGGCCCTTTTATGGCACCCACATCAAACCTAGGGCGTCAGGGGGGCTCTACCCTGCCCCCTTTTGGTCATTTCCCCCTTTGTTTTTGCCACCTCTTGTGTCTCGATCCTACCGAGACACAAGATGGCGGCCGCTCCGGACTGTTTGGAATGTTTACAGACACCCGACAGCCAATCAGCTTTCCGCGCGCAAACTCGCGTTACGCGCTGGTACGCTCCCCGGTGCGCGTACCGGGGCGCGCTTATAGATATACATATTTTTTTTAACTTTAATTACTCAAAATCCTCTGGAGCACATATCTTGAGACATAGCAAAGGTACATCGGGCTACCAGTCCCTACAATTTTGCCAAGTTTGGTGAAAATCCATTCAGCTGTTCGACCGCCCTATGGAATTTTACAGGGGGAAAACACGTTTTGGGACCCCCCTTTTATCTCGGCCCCCACTTGACAAATCCCCCCCAAACTTTTAGGAAAGGAGCGGAGCGCAGCGAGGCAAATTTGAGGAAAATTACAGGCAGATCCCTCAATCTGCGCCAAAGTTATTCCCAATAGAATGTTGCGGATATCCTATGAAAACAATCCTAACTATAACTACCTACTGGCGACCGCCAGTAGGTAATACGTAGGGCAGATGAAGATCCTCGCCCTGCCTTGAGTTAGTGTTGCTTTTACCACTTCAAGTCCAGCAAGTGTGTGATTAATAAATGAAGTCAATTTAATTTAGTCACACCTCTATATAAATCACACAGCCTGGGGGAAGAGGGTTAGGGTTTGATGAACGGTTGGAAAGGGAGATTTGAGGGAAATGTTTGACAAAGACAAACACTACACATGAACAACACACAAACTCTTGGCACCCAACCATCATATAAATCTGTTAACCCTTCCGACGCTCATGACGAGCTGAGCTCGTCATGAGCCATGGTTCTTGTGTGCTCATGACGAGCTGAGCTCGTCATGACCATTAGAACGCTCAGGTGCGGGGCTAATTCCCCTGCTGTGCTGGGCGTTCTAAGGAACGGGCGTGGTCATGACGAGCTCAACTCGTCATGAGCACACGAGAAATGTGGCTCATGACGAGCTGAGCTCGTCATAAGCACCCAGGCACTGTGCGCGTCCCTCCCTCCCGCTAGCACAGCGGGGGAATCGTTCCCGCAGCCAAGGGGTTAAGGTAGAAAAATGAAAAGCTTGCATGATGATGACTTATTGAATGTAGTACTAGACTAGTACAAGGCTGCACATAATTAATTATTATGCAATTGCCTTGCCTGTCTTCCCCAAGAGAGACCCAAGTTACATATATTTTATGTTCTGTTGTTGTACCGGGCTTCCTTTGAAAGATAGCAAAGAAAATTAAAAAAATATGTGTAGGAGTCAAAAATATAAGTAACCATAAACAACAGCACACACAGTCATAATGATTGAAGAGAAAAAAATGTATCAAATGAAAATATACTATAATTATTGCCAAATTGGGAGTTTCATCTCTGCATTCCTCTTGGTACTTCTGTGGACTGTCTATCCGTCAATCTTGGGTGCCTGTCTGGCAGATGCTGTTTGGTAAGGTAAGTGTGAGCTATGTTTCCCAGTATAGCGCAGGGTAAAGGCAGGGCTGTAGATGGAAGAACAAAAACAATATTGAAAAATGAAGGAGAAAATTAAGTTAAACTGCATAAATTAAGTGAGAGTGCAGCAAGAACATTTTCAGAGGTGACATGGCTTAATTCATGTCTGTTTCCAGCAGTTACCTCTAACAACAGGAGCAGGCCCACCCACCCAACCTCCACTAGAATGTAAGCCAGACACCACTAATCACACATACACACACAGCAACATAGCATTTTACAAGTTAAGTAACAAAATCAATGCATCGCTGTCAGTCACACCACCACACTCGCTTCCAACACTGCACAGACATGTAGGTCTGGTGGTGTCGTTTACCTTTTAGGCCACTTATGAAACGCCCCGAGATATTCCATCAATTGTCTCTGATCTTACTGACTGACAGCGAGTATGGTATGGTCAAGGTGTCCAACTCTGTAGTGTCCCGAGTGAGTCTAGACTCAAAAATGCATTAGATCGGCCTGCAGTAGTGCAATTTTATTATAAAACAACAAGAATGGAAACAACGACTTGAGCCACTTTTTTGTGTGTAGATTAGAATACTAATAGACATCATGCACAACAAACACCAATCACTCAGAGTCAGCGTCTAAAGCATGCCATCATTTACCTGTTCTTAAGTTCCGGGGCAGTCCCTCTAAGCTCAGAAAGGAGGATAGATATATTTTCAGGTTTAGAGGGACTGCAGGCGGGCACACATTTCACATTTGTTGTACTATTCTCCATCCAATGTCTGGCTTGAGGGAAATGGATTTAGAGCGAGTTAGGACTCGGAGGAGTGGACTTCTTCCTTACTGCACACAGTTGCAACTGCATTATGGCAATAAAAGTAAGATATGGTGATGGATTTGCTGTGATTCAAACCAGAAAGATAGTGACACACACAAATAATAAAGTAAATAATATATGTTAGCTATATCTTATTTGGGGGCTTTTGGGGGCATCAAGGGAAGAAAGAAAGTAACTCGAAAGTCTAGTTGTCCGGGAAGTAGAGCTCATCTTCAAACTCAGACGTAGGTCAACTAAAACACTACTTCCATGACCTGAGACGCTGTCATCATCTTCCTGCTGTGCTACTTCAGGTATGGTGTAATTCGGTGGTATAAAGTGCTGATTCATTTTGATCATAGTTAACATCTTCAAGTTTTGGGGCTAGAGACTGGTCCTTCTCACTGTCAGAACGGCACCAGCTGCACTGAAAACACACTCAGAGGAGACAGTTGTGACAGGGCAAGCCAGAAAGTTTATTGCCAGCCTGATGAGCACTGGCCATTGGCACCTTTTCCCATATTAATACAGCGATGGGTTTTGATCAAAGACCTCTGTTGGGTCATCCAGATAGGCCTGGACCATCCGCTCAATGTTCATGGGTGCCCCGCTTTGCTCAGCCTCTTTTGCCTTTGCCTCAGCACTGGACTTAAGCCCTGCCTGTAGAAACCATTCCTCAGCTGATTTTGAGGATGATGCTCTGTTTCTTCTTCTTGTTGATGTTGTTCTTGGTGATGTTGGTGGTTTTGGCTGCTGTGAGATAACTACACTGCCCTCAGGCTATGAAGTTGAACTTGAATGCTGACCTTCAGTATTTGTTGTTCTCTGGAGGAGTGGGCCTCCAATTCCCGGCCGTTCTTTTTCTAGCTGAACGGGCTTGCACAGCTATCCAAGTTTTATAGCTGGCAACAGCCACATCTGAAAAATGAATGAAAGTGTGCAGTAATGGTTTGTACTGTGGATCAAGAATTGTGGTACTAGTGTAATGGTTGGATGACACAATACCTCTTTGCACCCTTGTATTTGCAGATAAGCGAAGGGTTAAGCTCTCCACCAACTCATATGCTTCTTTTTTTCTTCACACCTGCATACATTGCAGACACCCCCTTCAGCTGTTCCTGTAGCATGTGCACCAATGGGATAGCTTGGCCAAAAGTACAGTCCTCCTTGTTGACTTCACGTGTGAAGACCTCAAAAGGAAGTAGCATCTCTGTCAGACATTTAATTAGGGCCCCATTGGTCCATCTCAAAGATCATGACTTTCACAGTAGCATCCCCTCTTTGCATGACATATTCATTGATTGGTCTGTACTGCTCAAACAGACGTTCAAGCATGTAATAAGTTGAGTTCCAATGTGTTGGCAACTCCTGGATAAGTGCTGTAACTGGCATTCTATTATTACGTTAAATGAACCTCAGCTGCTTCTGGGCTTTAAAAGAATGGCCGAAATATGTGCAGATTCTTCTGCTGGTGGTCAGTGAGTTGCTGACTATGTCTTTTTTTTGTCTTTTTTCAGAAAGTCTTGAACAATGATGTTAAAGCAGTACGCCAAACACAGGACCCTGAAACAGCCAAAATCGGCCATGGCCTTAACTACACTACTGTGATTGTCTGTGGCAACAAAACCAATGTTAAGCCCTCTTGGTTGCAGCCATTCACCTTAGCAGATCTTACTGTCAAAGTCATCCAAAATGTTTGCAGCAGTATGAGATTTCTCCATGGTTAACATGGCTACAGTTGCATGTTTCCGAGTTGCATTAAAAATCTCAGCAGTGTCAACACCTGCAGATATCTTGTCTATACCCCCACAAAAGAGATCCAATGTGCAGTGATGCACGTGCAATCAGTGGCTTGGAAACTGGTCCATTTGACTGTTTTCATGTGGATAGTGTGAACAGCACTCTGCTGCAAAGCTTGTCCGAGCAATTCCAGAACGTCGTGATGTAGTACTGGAACAGCAACTCTAGCAAAATAGGACCGGCTGGGAACCTTCCATTTCAGGCAGATGGCTGCCACAAATTCAAGAAACCCAACACCTTCCACAAAAGACAAAGGGAGGAGGTCCAAGCCTAACATTTTAGCCAGCTTCGTGTGTACAAATGTGCCGGTGGGTGGTTGCATTTGTACTGCCCCTCTGACCTAAACATGCTGAGAATGGTAGCCTGGATTTTTTTCTTTTCTGTTGCCTCTGATGCAGGTGACTTCTTGACAACAGATATTAGGCTCAATGCACGTTTTTCCGTTGCGATACTCTCTTGCCTTGGACCCCTTGGTGTCTCAGCCTGACTCTTGTGCCATTGTGATGTAGCTGATGATAATGTGGGCGGTACCACTGTACTGCTGGGGACAGGGCTGCTTTGTGTGACAGAGAAAATGTTGGATCTTCTTCATTCCCTCCACCAACACGTGAAGTTTTTTTGGCCGCTAAGGTGCGCCTCCCACTGGATCAAGTGGTATTTTCTTAGATGGGTTGTTTGGCCTCTGGTACCATAGATTGTACCAAGCTTACCCTGATTAACACCTTGTCCACAAATGGAGCATAGAGCAATTTTCACCTCCATTTTGCTAACCGAACACAACTCCCAAACTGGGAAGGAGGTAATTTTTCTGGTGCTGCTGGTGCCATTTGCAATGCCAGATGGACTAGTAGGTGGGCATGATGTTTGACTCAATGCAGTACCTACTTCTACTGAGGTGGTTGTGGTGGATGTAGGTCACTGCTGGCAAAATATGGAAGCTGGAGTTGGTGTTGGTGGTATCATCTGTATTGGTGGTATCCATACCACATCTCTTACAGCAATTTGGGATGGGGTAATGTCAGTCTCCACTCGGGCGGGACTAATGTCCATGATGACTGGCTCACCATCATCATCTTCCTCTTCTACATCTACCTCCTTAACTCTAAGGCTTTCTGGAATCTTCCTTTTCCCAGCCTTGTCACGTGGCGTGTCTCACCCTCAGACTGAAGTGGCTTCCAAGTGGCATCTGGGTCATCAGAAGGGGGCTTGCAGAAGAAGTTGATGAACTAACCATCCTTTTCCTTGCTGGGGATCTGGAAGACAATGGATCTTCTGAAAGTGGGGCTTGCTCTTCTTCTTTCTCTGCAGGAAGCTCGTTCTCCTGAACTGTCTCTCCCTCGGGAGGAACAACTACTATTGGGGGTGGTTGCGGCTGTTGTTGCACACTTATCTGAGTTTCCTGCATTGATTGGGTACTACTGTGCGATAATGATAAGTCAATTTCAACATCACTGCTCGTTGGCGTTGGACTCGCGATTAGACTGGTTGCCTCTGCGACAGACATGGGCTTGAACCTAGGTTGGTGGGTTGAGTTCACTGATGCGGTGGTGCTGCTCTAAGCTTGCAGGCACAATTTTTGGTTTCCAAAAAGGTCTTGGGTGACATGCCGGTCTTGGTAAGTGGCAGTGCCTTCTTCTCACTGGCAACTTTCTTGGCACTGGACCTGGTACCTTTCTTTGGGGCCATCTGGAAGATGTCACCAGCACACAGTTGCATAATTTGAAAAGATGTCTGTGGCCATATGTCACATGATGTTGTGTGCAGCAGGACTTCTGTCTGGCAGTACAACGGGTGATGATGCCTCCTCCTCTTTTGTGCACCTAAAAGCAAAGAAGCAAGAAGAACATCAGTGAAACATGGCATTCATCATTGTTGTGGTACAATTACTACTAGTACAATCAAACAAATATAATACATAACTTATTGTGTGGTGGGTCACACTTGTTGGTGTTAATAATATTATTACATTTATTACCTCAGCTATTAAAAAATATAACAATACAGTGTAGGCATGTGTGAGACTTTGAAAACAACAAGGGCTTTCATGGTTGGTGTACTGTACACAGTACAATCAGGAAGGATAGGAAAGGAGAAGAAGAACAAAATAAATACAATGTAACGGGTCCTGGTTTGGCACTGTGCATCACGTGGGAAGCAGCATTCAGGGAGCGGCAGCTGACAATGGATGGAAGCAATAAGCCAAGAGGAACAAAGGAAAGACATGCAGGCCTATGGCAAAAGTAGTAAAGCACACTAACTGCCACTACAAAATGGCCACCAGCCACATAGTCACTCACAATTCACAACAACAACAAGCAGGAGGCATGGAAAACAATGAACTCAAGTAGGCCTATGTGGAGTTGGACACAGACTTTAGAAAATTACCCCAGGCCACATGGGGAGGTTCAGCCAAGGCAAAAGTTGGTACACTATTACAAACACACTCACTCACTGGCCAGACAAGACAAAGGAGGCATGCTAAACAACACAGCTTTAATATAACAATGCCAAAAATGAAAATCCACAGGGCTAAAAAAGGTTTGCAAGTTACAACAATGACACACATCCAACAAAGGCATTAATTTAACACGCATTAAAAGAAGTTAAATACCCCAAAAAACAAGTTTTGCATTTCAATTCAATGCCATCAATGCCCTAAATGATGTTTAAATTCAACAGATACCACAGAAACAGTTGTTTCATGCACCCATGAGTAGCTATGGACTTTCTGGCTGAAAGGCCATTTGGCAGACTAAAGGGCTAGTGAATTAAATAAATATTGCATGATTTCAAAAGTTGGAGAAAATGTAGTGAACTGTGCAACATGTTTCCTTCATAAAAGAAGAACAATTACTTACAAAGGAACAAGTAGGCCCCTACTGAAACTACAGGCCACCCACCACAATAAATTAAAGAAGAACAATGAAAAGTACAAAAATATCTAGGTGCATGACCCCAATTAAACAAACAACACCAATTTTCTAACTTACTGTGAAATCTCAAATTCAAAAGTCCTCAAATCCAATGATATATGATGCATCAGACATAAAGAGTGATCCTTCCAGCTCCAACCCCAAATGAAAAGTGAACAGGAGATGGACAAAGCACTGGGAGGAGCCTGCTGGACAGGAACAGGAAGTTGGAGACTATAGAGCACTTCCTTTCTCTTAAAAAAAAAGTAAAAAGAAAAAGGATTCCTTGCACAAAAAAGTATAGCCAAATGTCAGTCTGAGGAGTTTTTTTAATCCAAATCATCATTTTGAGAAGGTTTTGATGCAGCTCGGGAGAAAATCTTTGATAACAGATTCTACGTGTTTGCATTCTTCACAAAACTTCAGCCGGAAGTACGATGGTGGGCCCGAATGACGTGTTCGCGATCGCAAACCCTTGCGGGATGTATGGCCGGCTAGCAAAAGTCGTGGCACTTGGGAACGGATGGGAAATCTTGTCAATGGTATCAGACACCTGGTAAAATGCTTCTGTGCGCACAAAAATACGTTTTCTGGCAACTCCGCGTTCTACGCGGAATGCTGAGTTGCCAAAAATCCCTAAACTCTGCGAGCGGAGCGGAGTTTTACTCCCAGGGTTAATATACATGTGGTTTATACATCATCATCAATTGCTTTATTTCGATAACTTGTGTCATAAAAGCATTAGCAACATTTGTACAGCGAGTAAAAGAATGAATTGATACAAATAATTGGTTGATATGTGATTGAACTAGAAAATGGGCTTACACAGTACTTTTAGACATAATATTGCTCCATGTAGCATAAAAACAGTTATCTAAAAAGCTGTACAATACAAGTTTCTGCAAGTTCATTGCTAAAATCATGCATAATTTAAAAACAGATATTTAAAAAAGATAACAACTTGACAGTGCAGCCCAACAGGCTTATATAAAGTGCCAGTGCATTATCGGAAGGCTTTCTTGGGTTAAGGTGACATCTCAGCGTGGCCTAAAGTATAAATATTAAGGCACCCCTCACAAGGCTTTTTGCCTGAATGTTCATGCATAGCTTGGAACTTAATTACCCCACAAGTAGAAATCTCTGTAGTCAGGTTTCAGTACGCGCAGAGCAACCCAAGGGCTTCCAGTGTGACCTAAAGCATAAAATTAAGGCACCCCTCGCAAGGCTTTTTGCCTGACTATCCAAGTGTAGCTTAAAAACTTACCCACCCCTCAGGCAAAGAATTCTCTTGGGTTTATACTTACCTGTAAAATCTTTACCATGCATATGCCTATACCATGCATGCCTTTACAATGCTACCGTTTTAAAAATGCAATCAAATACATGATTGCCAAACTTACGATTCTGTTCAGGCAGGCCTTATTTATTTATTTTATTTATTTGCATACTTGTATCGCGCTGGGAATCGACTCCCGAAGGAGTATCTCCGTGCCTTTGGCAGCATCTGAGAAACAGAAATGGCTCAGTCATGATTCTTGATTACCAACCGGGACATCTAATAATTGAAGAGGAATGTTTTGAGCTTTTTCCTAAAGGGAAGATGTTCCCTACATACTCTAATTTCCTTCGGAAGTTTATTCCATAGCTTTGGGCCAGCTACTGATAAGGCCCTTCCCCCTTTCCTTGTCTTCATGGCCCTAGGGACACATAACAATTCCTGATCTCCCGATCTCAGGGATCTAGAGGGAACGTATGGAATGAATTTTTCAGTTAGGTAGCCAGGACCTTTTCCAATGAGACACTTGTGGATGACGCAGCAAGTCTTGAACATCACCCTCTGTTTCACTGGAAGCCAATGCAGTTTAGCCAGTAACGGTTTTGAGGGAGTGCGAGCCGGGACATTAAGAACTAATCGTGCAGCACTATTTTGCACAACCTGCAGTCTGGCAAAGATCCCCTCATTGGCAGCTAGCATCAAACCATTACAATAGTCCAGCCTGCTCAACACTAGCGACTGGACCAATGTTTTCCTGGTGGTATCAGGTAACAGGGGAAATACTCTCCGGAGAAGCCCAATAGCATGGAAACAGGAGCTGACCACTTGATTGGCTTGTTGTATGGCTTACTAACCTGTAAAAGTATCCACAATTTTTTAAATGTGGAGGGGGGGGGGGTTTGAAGAATATTTAGAGTCCCTTCCCTTTTGACACATTCTGGCACCCAGAATAAATGAAAAAAGATGTTAGTAATGGCCCATTACAGAGCGGCATACTGCGCTATTTTTTTTCCACTGAAAACAAGGCACAGTTATCAGCATAATGCATCCTTTGATCAGAGTCTGGTGCCTCCCTCCTTGGTACCACTTGAGGCCTCCCTAGCTGGCCCTCTTCCTAATTTGAAGACCTTTGCTTTCAAAATATCCATACTAATATTATAAAGAGAGAGACCAAACCTTTGAGGTGGGTAATCTCAGTAACCACAGCACCAATCACAACACCCAATACAGCGTTGGAAAGGGCAGTTGCAGCAGAAGGACATAGGCTATGCAGACGGCCACCATATTTTTTTTGCAGAGTTTTATATAGCGCGAACTTGACCCGAACTGAACCAGGTATCAGAACGCTTTACATAGCACCATTTACGTTACATGAGGACACACATTCATTTTTGTTAGGCACGGGGAGGTTAAGTGATTTGCCCAGAATCAGATGATGTTTGGCGTTGTTACCAAGACTCGAACCCAGATCCCCAGGTCTGAGGTCGAGCGGCTTAGCCATTAGGCCAACTCCCCTATCCATTTAAAAGGTAAAAGAACCATGCCAGCAAAGTAGTCCCTTGTGGGCGTGCCTGCGTTGTGCTGTGGGCGTGGGCTGAGGGCGTGACTAACGCTGGGGGCGTGTGGTACGGCCATCACATCGTGGGCTGTGGGCGTGTGCGGGGGGGCGTGACAAACGCTGGGGGGCGTGACAAACGCTGGGGGCATGTGTCCGCCATTCATGCCATGTGAGTTGTACATACAATTATGTTACTGCGCAGCATCAAGGGGCACGCTGGGGGCGTGACACGCTGGGGGCATGAGAAATGCTGGGGGCGTGTATCCGGCCTTCATGCCATGTGAACGCAATTGCGACGCATCAAGGGGCATGCTGGGGGCGTGAGAAACGCTGGGGGCGTGTGCTACGTTCCGCTCTTCATGCCATGTGGGTCGTACATTAATCATAAGATCGTCTGCTGTGGCTGTGTGCTGGGGGCGTGACAAACACATTCACCTGGAGGCCTGGTAAGTAACGTTACTGCAGCCTCTCCTGCGCGCTGTTACTGAACTATCTCATTCAAGGAAATTACACGCGCCTGCTACCATCAACCAGGGCTCTAGCCGGGCTCAGGCGGCGGATCAGTACACTAATTACACGCGCCTGATAACATCAACCAGGGCTGCAGCTGGGCCTCAAGTGGGGGAACACGCGCCAGCTAACATCAAACAGGCCTGCATCTGGGCCTCAAGCGAGGGAACACGCAAATGAGCGTGTCTGCGGGGACAATTACTGCAGCCACTCCTACTCGCTGTCACTCAACTCTCTCATTAAACGGATTTACCCCCAGCTGATAACTCTCTCATTCAACGACATTACACGCGGTTGTATGATGGAACAACTACCACTTGAACAACTACAGTCTAAACAACTACTCCTTAACCACTACTTAGTCTAAACCACAAAAGTTTTAACAACAACTATCTTTTACAACTACTGTGCCTTTACCTCGCTTGCCTGTACCCCATATCTACTTTACTGGTAAGTATAAACCCATATGTATATACATATATATACATGTATGTATGGGTAATGGGTTTGTATGTACCTGTAAAACAGTTGAATTTCGTGGTAAAGGCATGCCTGCTAAAGACATATGCGTTGTAAAGTGAATATTAATAAGTATTAACACTATATATACACACACACACCTATACTCACTATTAATGGTATAAAATCCCTTTCCACCCAAAAAAACTACCCCCACCCCACACCTTTAAAATTCCCATTCCACCCCAAAACCTATACCCTCCCTAAACCCTACAAATTCCTTTTCCACCCAAAAATCCACACCCACCATAAACCCTAAAAATACCCTTGCAATCCCAAAAACCCATACCAACATTAAACCCTAAAATTACCCTTGCCACCCAAAATCCATACCCACCCTCAAATTACCCTTGTCACCCAAAAGCCCATGCCCACCCTGAACCCTAAAAATTTAGTTATCACCCAAAAACCCATACCCACCCTAAAATTACCCTTACCACCCAAAACCCATACCCACCCAAAACCCTAAAATTGCCCCAAAAAGCCACACCCACCCGAATCCCTTAAAAATACCTTTCCACCCAAAAACCCTACCCTAAACCCTTAAAATACCCTTGCAATCTCAAAAACCCATAACCACCCTAAATTCTAAAATTAACCTTGCCACCCAAAAACCATGCCCACCCTAAACCCTAAAATTACCCTTGCAATCCCAAAAACCCACACATACCCTAAATACTAAAATTACTTTTCCCACCCAAAAACCATACCCACCTTAAACCCTAAAAATACCTGTACCCACCCAAACCGTAAAAAGTACCTTTGTCACCCAAAAACCCATTCCCACCTTAAATCCCAATATTACCCTTGCCACCCAAAAACCCATACTCATCCTAAACCCTTAAAAATACAATTGCAACCCTATATATACATATATATACACATATATATATTTTACGCATAATACTTACTTTTAATACTTACCAAAAAACCGTTCATTTTAAAGTAATTTTTTTATACTGCGAGTATGCCTTTACCTTTAATGCATTTACAACGAAATTCAAACACATTTTTATATAGTAAACACTATTATAGAAAACGTTTTCCCAAACTTATTCTGTTAAAAAACAAAACATTCAATCTACAAAACCGGTATACAACCGTTTCAACGCAACTTTTACAACAAACTACTTTTACAACGCAACTTTTACTACGCAGGATCCATTACAACGAATGTCTTTACAACGCATGTTTTTACATCGCAGGTACCTTTACAACGCATGCCATTACAATGTAAGTATTGGTAAGTATATAATTATATTAAAAATTGTATTTAATTATTTTTATAAAAATAAATAAATATTAATAAATTATTATATTTAAAAATAATTTATGTAAATCTATTATTAATAGTAATTTTTACCCTACACTATCCAGCACTTACCCTACTATTTCACCCCCTGGAGTTAGAATAGTAATTGTAACCCCTACATTATCCAGCACTTACCCTACTATTTCACCCCCCTGGAGTTAGAATAGTAATTTTAACCCCTACACTATCCAGCACTTACCCTACTATTTCACCCCCCTGGAGTTAGAATAGTAATTTTAACCCCTACACTATCCAGCACTTACCCTACTATTTCACCCCCCTGGAGTTAGAATAGTAATTTTAACCCCTACACTATCCAGCACTTACCCTACTATTTCAGCCCCCTGGAGTTAGAATAGTAATTTTAACCCCTACACTATCCAGCACTTACCCTACTATTTCACCCCCCTGGAGTTAGAATAGTAATTTTTACCCCTACACTATCCAGCACTTACCCTACTATTTCACCCCCCTGGAGTTAGAATAGTAATTTTTACCCCTACACTATCCAGCACTTACCCTACTATTTATCCCCCCTGGAGTTAGAATAGTAATTTTAACCCCTACACTATCCAGCACTTACCCTACTATTTCACCCCCCTGGAGTTAGAATAGTAATTTTTACCCCTACACTATCCAGCACTTACCCTACTATTACACCCATTATTTTAAAACACATAATTTATTTATTGAAATATATATATATATTTATAAAAAAAAAAGAAAATTAAAATTAAATTAAATTAAATTATATTAATTTAAATTAATTACATAAAAAAATATATATACTTATCAATACTTACGTTGTAATGGCATGCGTTGTAAAGGCACCTGCGATGTAAAAAAATGCGTTGTAAAGACATTCGTTGTAATGGATCCTGCGTTGTAAAAATTGCGTTGTAAAGGTAGGCGTTGTAAAAGTATGGGTCGTAACGTCATACATCTGATTTTTAGAATGAATCTAGGGTCCAATGAAAGCATTATTCTGTTGTCAAATATTCTTAGATAAGAGTGGCCATAAACCAAAGCATCAAGCTCCTCAATCCTCTTTGCCATCGCAATTGCTACTAAAAAAGCACTTTAATAATATGGACATTTTTAGATATTGAATCTAGTGGTTCAAATGGTGGAAATTACAGGTACAGCAACATAAGAGGAAGATCCCAAGCTGAAAAGGGATCTTTAACATTGAGTGTAACAGGCTAAACCCTCTAAAGAGCCCGGAAATTAAGAGTTCAGTGGAGGACAGATCCTTTCACGGTGCCGTAAAAGATCTAAACGTGCCGCCTGTACCCTTAGGCTGGCTAAAGATGGTTCTTTGTTGAACCTGTCTTGCAAGAATTTCAATATTTCAAGAGTCAATGCTAAAGTTGGTGAAACAAACCTAGATAAACACAAGGAATTAAAGGAGGCCCAATGGTGATAATAAGCCTTGTTTATAGACTTCCTTCTAGAAGCCTGTAAGGAATTAGCACTGTAGCTGAGAGGCAACTATTATTATTATTATTATTATAATTACATTTATTGAGCGCACAGCTACCCGGAGGTTTCCCGGCGCTAAAGAAAAACAGAAAATGAGTGAGTTTAGAGGGGATCAGGACACAAAATTAAATATTAAAAAGCCAGGTCTTTATTCCTTTGCGGAATGTCAAGTAGCAGATTTCAGATCGCAAGGATTGGGGCATGGAATTCCATAAAGAGGGTGCCAGTAGAGCAAACGAGCGACCGCCCATTTTAGCTCTGTTGACCCGAGGGATCAGAAACTTGTTTTGTGTAGAGGATCTCAGTGTACGGGAGGGAACATACTGCTGGACTAAGGAGGATAGATATTTAGGAGCTTTACCCATTTTAGTATGGTGCATTATGCAGAGAGCTTTAAATTTTACTCGGCTCTCAATGCGCAACCAATGCAGCTTGCGCAGATGGATGGAAGCCGATGACCTGGCAGGCAAGTTACAAAGAAGGCGGACTGCCATATTCTGGACCACCTGAAATTTCTTTGTTACCTCTTTACAGGCACCCAGAAGCAGAATGTTCCCGTAGTCCACGCGTGAGGTGACAAGGGCCTGGACCACTATCCTTAGGGTGTCAGCTGGAAGCATCCACGAGATTTTTTTCAGCCACCTTATGATGGTAGTACAGGTGGCAGAGACTTTTACAACATGTTGCTTAAAAGACAGCTGGTTGTCAAAAGAGACCCCGAGGTTGCGAACTGAGGCTGAAGGGGTAGGAGTGGGACCCATCTGATGAGGCCAATGTTGAGGGCCCCAAAGCGAAGTGAGAGGGCCGAATAGAAGTAGCTCAGTTTTGTCACCATTCAATTTTAATTTATGACTGTGCATCCAGTTGGCAATTTGCTCCAGCCCGGACTGTAAAGAGGACGTAGGAAGATGTTTATTGGTGGATAACGAATAGACGATTTGTGTATCATCTGCGTAAGAATAGATTGTGAGGCCTGCTTGCTCTGCCAGAAAGGCAAGAGGTCTCTCGTAGAGATTGAAAAAAAGAGGGCTGAGAATAGACCCCTGGGGCACACCGTGAGGGGAGGAAAAGATGGAGGAGACAGACGAGGAAGAAAAGACTTGAAAAGTACGATTAGAAAGAAAACTAGCAATCCAGGCCAGGGCGGCACCAACAATACCCACAGATTTCAAGGTGGACAGCAAGATGGAATGGGAGACGGTGTCAAACGCGGCACTCAAGTCTAACAGAATGAGTGCCACAGTCTCCCCGCTGTCCACCTGTCTTCTGATGGTCTCAGACACACCGAGTAGTGTGGTCTCAGTAGAGAAGCCAGCCCTGAACCCAGATTGAGAGCAATGTAGAAGATTGGAAGATTCAACATAAGAGGTAAGAAGAGATTAACGTGTTTTTAAAGAATCTTAGAATAGCAGGGAAGAAGAGAAATGGGACGAAAGTTGGAAGGGTTATTAGGGTCCGCGTTGGCCTTTTTTATCAATGGAACCACCATCGCATGCTTCCATTCATTAGGGAGCGTAGCTTCAACCAAAGAAGCATTTAGAAGATTCAGAATGATCTGGAGTATGGTTGGAGCCACAGTACGCAGTATTTGTGGAGGCATAGGATCCAGGGGAGAACCAGATTTTATTTCTTTGAGATAGTTTTGAAAAAGTGAGAGCGAAATCGGCTCCCAAGAGTGAAGAAAGGGGGCCGTGGGAGTTGGATTAAATGCATCGCTGGGACCAAGATTGGGTAAATGAGACACGGACGTGGAAGAAACGGTGGGAGTAGCATCGAAAATAGCGTAGATTTTATCTATTTTCTCCAGAATTTTTTTTGCCAGGGCATTACATTGGATTGTGTCCAGACAGGGGTCTTTAGGTGCAGAAGACATGCCTGAAAGATCTTCTACCACCTTAAACAAGGCCTTTGGTCGATTTTGGGCATTGAGTATGGTCATGTTGGCATGATTAGCTCTGGCGGTATCACAGGCGGAATGGTAAGCCCGCAAGGCGTCCTTATATCTTGTTTTATTAGTCGTACAGTAATTGGAGCGCCAAATGCGTTCCAATTTTTTGCAACAAGATTTTTCAAGGCGAAGTGAGTCATTAAACCAGGGGGCCGGAGGGTGATGGATCTGAGATTTATTTCTCTGAGTAGGAAGGCAGGAGTCTAGGGCTGATGTCAACCAAGAGCTGACGACGGACACTTCCTTCGTGGTGATGATAGAACACGTAGGTTTGGAGATGTCAAGGCAGATGTTCAACTTATCCTTGTCTAGTCGTTTCCAATTCCTACTAGCCTTGTGAGGGTCTAAACTAGTGGAAGAATTGTGAGTGGATATCCTAATTGAAAAATCAATAATAAAATGATCAGACCAGATAACAGGAGAAGAGGAGTGGTAAGTAATACACTTAAGATTCGAAATAAGGGGATCTAATAAATTACCTGCTTTATGGGTAGGGCCTGAGTTAAGTAAGTGAAGGTCCAAGGCGGCTAAGTCCAATAATAGGCACGTACTTATAGGGCAAGAAGCTTGATTAAAATGAATATTTAAATCTCCCACTATAAGGAGATTAGTGGATTGTAAAATCAGAGGGGCAATAAGCTCAGGAAGAGCAGAGGCCCATGCAGAGGCTGAACCAGGGGGACGGTAAATAAGGATTCCTGTCAGAGTGAAAGAAGGAGAAAGAAGAAGTTTAAAGATACCTGCTTCGCAACCCGGAAAATCAAGGTCTTCCCATGAGCAGGAAAAATCTCTTTTAAAAATAACAGCAATCCCTCCGCCCTCCTTGAGAGCACGGTTTCTCCCCACAAAGGTGTAGTTGTTGGGGAGGGCCATGGCGATGTCAGGGCTGGAGCTCTCGTTGAGCCATGTTTCTGTTACAAACATGGCTGCCGGGCTGGATGACTCAAGGAGGTCAAAGATATCTCTCCTGTGTTTAGGGAGAGATCGGCAATTGATGCTAAAAAAGTTCAACTCAGGGCATTTCGACTTAGAAAAGGGAACCTGATGTATAATAGGCGAAGTGTCCCAGAAAGTGGAAGAGAGGGAATCTGTGACCGAGGTAACAGAGTCTAGTGTAAGAGCACATTTGGGACATTTCAACGGTGCGTCTTGACAGTTCAGGCTAGGGGCAAAAGTGCAGGGGGGTGGCTGTAGACTCAATAGGACCGAGCGTGAATAACTAATGTACTACTACTCTAAAACCCTTCCCTCTCAACCGCCAAACAGACAGTTTTAACAGACAGTTTTAACCCCTTGGCCGCGGCGGTAATTCCGCCGCGGCGCTGGGGGGAGGGGGGCGCGGCACCGACATGCTGGTAACGGAACCACTCCATCACCAGCCACGGGTGGGCTGTGCTAATGACGGAGTGGTTCCGTCACGGCCCCTCCCGCCTAATAGAACGCGCCACGCAGGCGCGAAATCAACGCCGCGCAGGCGTGGCGGCCGGGCCCTGACAGAACCACTCCGTCATTAGCACAGCCTACCCGTGGCTGGTGACGTGGTGGTTCCGTCACCAGCATAGAAGGGATTAAGAGGGGAAAGGGTCTGTACTGAAAGAGGAGGGTGAATCAGGGCAGAAGGAGATTGGGAGGAGGAGGATCCAAACTTACTTCACTTCAAGACAATGAACAGAAATCAAAGACTCCTTGTTCACTATGGGAAATCAATTATCATCTGTTGCCTTGTAAGAACCCTGGGAACTAGAGGTATTGGGGGAAATGCATAAAAAAGGTCAAATGGCCATTGACTGGATAGAGAATCCACCCTTGCTGTCTGAGGTTCAAGGAACCTTGAAAGAAATGTCAGAAGTTGGGTATTGAGTTGACTAGTAAAAAGATCTACAATACTGAATAAATCTCTGATTTCAATGCAAGACTGAGTTCAGCGTGTGACCTCTTCAAGGCATTCTCTTCTTTTTTATCGATTAGATCTGTTAAAGCCACCTCTTCTGAGAGCAAAGAAGGCTTTCTGGTATGGCTGGCTAATAGAGGTTCCACTATCAAATTGTAAGGGAATTAAGTTTCTCCTTTAGCCAAAGGAGATAATCTCCCTATAAACCTTGGTACAGGAACCCGATCAGGGCACTTCCACTCCTGTTTAACTCCTTCTCAATAGGTTCATTACAACAGGTAAAATAAGAGCGCTAAGAAGGAGAGGTCAATGAAACTGACAGTACCGGTACGCTGCTCCTCTGCTGGTAAATAAAGATTGGAGGAGAGTTAAGTAATCATGGGTTTAAAAGCCTTCTTCTGAATGTACTTTCCCAAACGTGTGGAAGATCCTGTTCCTGTACCAGCTTCCTGCTCATACTATTTAGTTGATGCCCAAGAGGAAATAGAAGCACTTCCCTATAATGAGAAACAGAAGCACAAACACACTAGGAAGGTTTATGTGCCCTCTGTTATAAAGCCTGATTTCTTGAACAAGGTAGCCCAGAAATACACTTTATAATACCAATATAATACAGGGGAATCTGCAATTCCTGTATAAAAATCGGCCTCTAATTTCTTTATAATCAGCGAATTGTGACGCATCCAATCTTTGATGATAAAGAAATGGCATCAGAACTCAACTGTGATGTTGAGTTCTGACATCACAATGCCTGCTGCCAGCCTAGGGGAAAGTCAGGTCATGGTGTATAATTAAAGCAGCTGTTTAAATGCAACAAAAAAACGTTGCGTTTCTTTCACCTGCTCTGGGTTTTTTTAACTAATAGTACAAAGCAGAAAGAAGCTATTTATGGGAACATGACTATTTTATGCATTGTTTGGGAAAATATAGAAAAGTTAGAATCTTTCTGCATGTTTCTGCTGTACCTTTTTTTTCCTTTTTTTTAAACTAACTTTTTTATGTGTTTAAATTTGCATTATTGGTTCTATTTCTATTCTTCATGTTTAAAAGCATGCTTTCTCTTTTGTATGAACTAGCTACTAACCAAGGATTTAAGTGGTTTGTGAGAAAAGTGATGGTGTGATGATATATTATAAGAGATTAAGTACCCCCTGCCATACATAATAAGGATATTGAAAGTCATCTCAGAGTTCCATAACCTTACAAAGGAACTCAGCCTTTGGCCCGTTCCTCTATATGGCCAGGGGGTATTTTATCCCATATATAAAATTATTTATCTATTTTTAGTGTTTTGTGTTACGTCCGTCTGTCTATACAAAGTAACAGAATAGAAATGTAGAAAGGCAAATTAGCTACAATCATATAAACCTGGTGCCATAAATATTAAGCACCACCCAGCCTCTGTACACAAGGTCTGCTTGAGGAGTAGTCAGTAAGACAAAAAAATTTCTTTCTACTCTCTATTTGGAGCCTTTTTCCTCCCCATATAGTCACTGTCAAGGATTGTATTTCAATAACTTGAAACATACACATTTAAACTAGTGGGAGATCTGAAAACTCCCCTCCCCTTCTCTGCTCCCTCTACCAGAGAGCAGCTTCTTTTATCGCGCTCCCTCTGCAGAGTCTCTGAAGAGCAGCAACACCTGTATGGTGTACAACGGAAGCAGGCCCCACTCCTCACCACATTCCAATTACACTTGATGGCAGGAAATATAAAATTCTCCTGCCTTAAATGATGATCTTTGGAATTAAAATAGATAAGAAGGCACATCCCTTCTTCTGCAAGCAGGTGGAACACACCACCACCCTGAAAGTATATGGGCTCACCTCTCACCCTGCATAACAAACACACCGCTCACTGTGCAATCACTGGTGCATGCCACTGACCATGCACTCATAGAAAACCTTGACCTCGGTCACAGGCTTGCACTCACCCCGGCAGCTCCTCGCCTCCTACATTGCTGCTGAGCCCCCAGCCTGGGTGTTCAAGGTTGCTGTCTGCCCTGTTGTGTGGCGTGGCTGTCCTGCATGCCGGACGCAGTAATTTCTGAGCATTCATTTCTGCTTCTGCTGTTGCTGTAATCATTATCTGTATTGTTCTGTCCATCTGGGCTTTCTATTGTGTTTTGCACTGTGATCTGCTTCCTGTTTTTTTATCCTGCTTCCTACTTGCATCCCTTTATGTTCTCTGCTTCCTTTTCCCGCCATTGCTGACCCCGTGGCCCCACCCCCTGTCCTCGCCCATTTCCCGCCTCCAAGCTGAGCGTCCCTCCCCTCCTCTACATAATGGCAATCCAACCATGCAGCGGACGCACGCAGTGGGTGCGCTGCTGGCGCGCCTAAGGCAAGCCCGTCTGCACCCGTCCGCACCAGGAACCCTGGATCACCGACCATCCATCACCACGACTCCAACACCCTCCTTGCGCTCAACCACAGAAAACACAAGGATTGCCAACAGGCATCGCCAAACACGACCCCCGGACAGTTCTCCTGCATCTACTGCCGCCAAACCTTCACCGAAACCCCTACCTCCAACACCACCGAGGCCAGCTGCGGTGACACACTAAGATGCATCTTTCTCAACGTGCGCTCCGTACACAAACACGCCGTAGAAATCTGGAACATACTTCACTCTCTCTCACCGGACATCGCCTTCTTCACGGAGACCTGGGCCAATGCCTCCTCCTCACCCGACATCAACACCGCCATCCCAGACAGATACAAAAACTAGAGGAAGGACCACCCCAACCACCCAGGAGGGGGGCACGCCATCGCCCACAAGAACACCCTCCGCCTCACCACCTCCAGCGAAACCTTCCCCTCTGCCGAACACCTGCACTGCCAGATCCAGACCAACCCAGACGCCACACTCCAAGTAACCCTCGCCTACAGACATCCCGGCCCCTGGACACACTTCGCCACCACCATCACCAACTTCACCACACCCCACGCCATTGCCTCAATGAACTACATACTCATAAGAGACCTGAACTTCCACCTCGACAACACCAGCGACCCTAACTCTACCATCCTTCGTGAAAACCTCACCAACATCTGACTCGAACAACTCGCCACCACATCGACTCACAGAGCAAGACAAACCCTCGACCCCATCTTTGCGGCAGGGAACAGCGTCCACTTCAGCCACATGACGCAACCACCATGGACCGACCACCACTGCGTACACTTCGCCATTGACAGACTCAAAGCACCCAAACTAGCCCTACGCCCTCTACAAAGGAATCGGAGCAAGGTTACCGATGAGCAACTCAACTCCACCCTCACCCGGGACAACCACACCTGGGCACCCGACGCAAACAGCGCAGCCCGAGAACTACACACCTGAATCTCCAACTACACAGACGAGCTCGCCCCACTATGCAACCCCAACAAACAGCGCCCCAGGAAAGCCACCTGGTTTACCACCGATCTCCAAGAAGCCAGGTGCACATCCAGACACCTGGAGAAAAACTGGAGAAACACCAAGACAACTGAAAACTACTCGACCTACAAGAACACCATGACGGACTACCACAACCAAATCAAAGCAACCAAGAGGAACTTCTTTCACAACAAAATCGTCGCAAACACCACCAACTCAAAGGAACTCTTCAGCGTCATTCAGGAAATCACCAACCCATATAGTACAGTCACAGACATCACCCCATGTCAATACCTCTGCGACAAGCTTGGAACCTACTTCCACCTCAAGATCAAAATGCTCTACGACAACTTTGTCATCCATCCACTGCATGCCACAGCTGCGCCCCACCCTCCAGAGACGCCAGCCAACCCACCATCTACAATTGGACACCAATCACAACCGAATACACAGCTTCGACCATGAAAGGCATCCACTCAGGGGCCCCCACCGACCCCTGCCCTCCTCACATCTACCACAGAGCTGCGTCGGCCATCACACCCGAAACACAACGCATCATCAATACCACCTTCAAAACAGGCACCTTCTCATTCGACTGGAAGCGCGCAGAAGTCAGGCCCCTGCTGAAGAATCCCACAGCTGACCCCTCTGACCTAAAGAACTACCGGCCCATGTAGCTCCTCCCCTTCGCAGCAAAAGGTGCAAAGAAAACAGTCAACAAGGAACTGATACGATTCATCGAAGAGAACGCCATCATCGACCCATCACAATCCGGATTCCGAAGCAACCACAGCACCAAGACCGCCCTACTAGCCGCCACAGACGATATCCGCACCTCTTCTAGACCAAGGCCACTCCGTAGCCCTCATCATACTAGACCTGTCAGCAGCCTTCAACACCGTCTCCCACCTCACACTAGTCACCAGACTACACAACGCCGGCATACAAGGAACAGCCCTGGACTGGATCCGATCATTCCTCAACGGAAGAAGCCAAAGGATCAGACTACCACCCTTCCTCTCTGATACCACAAAAATCACCTGCGAAGTCCCACAGGGATCATCACTGAGCCTGACCCTCTTCAACATCTACATGGCCCCCCTCGCAGCCATCGTCCAACAACACGGCCTCAGCATCATATTCTACGCCGATGACACTCAGCTCTTCCTCTCCCTCACCAAAGACCCCACCACTGCCAAATTAAACTTCCAGAAAGGAATGCAAGACGTCGGAGTCTGGATGATCAACAACTCTCTGAAGCTGAAAGCAGAGAAGACAGAAGTCCTTGTCCTTGGAACCATCCCCTCAGCATGGGACAACACCTGGTGGCCGACTGCCCTTGAAAGCCCACCCACTCCCTCAGACCAGGCCAAAAACCTTGGCATCGTACTCGACTCAACACTCACCATTAACCGAAGGGTCAACGCTGTCACCTCCTGCTGCTTCAACACCCTCTGGATCCTCCACAAGACCTTCAAATGGATCCCCCTTGAGTCAAGGAAGACAGTCCCCAAACACTCATCACCAGTTGACTGGACTACGGAAACGCACTCTACGCCGGCATCAACAAGTCCTTTCTCCGCAAACTCCAGACACAACAGAACTCCGCCACTAGACTCGTCCTTGGCATCCCTCGACACAAACACATCAGCCAACCCCTATGAAGACTCCACTGTCTCCCCAGTGAGAAAAGAGTAAGAGCCAGAGCAGGCGGAAGATCCTTCTCACGCATTGCAGCCAAGACCTGGAACGAACTACCGGCAGACATCAGACGCGCCCCCTCCCTGAACACCTTCAGGAAGACTCTCAAGACCTGGCTCTTCAGCTAAATAGAGTGCCGTGCCCACCCCCAGGGCCCACCCCCCAGCACCTTGAGACCCTCATGGGTGAGTAGTGTGCTTACAATTCACTTATTGATTGATAGATAGAAACACACCCTTCCCTAGTACTCAAGCAGGCACACCACTCATCATAAAATCACCCTGTTCCACATACACTAAAGGAGAATCAGCACTAGCCCTGCACTTATATAGAAGCGCCACACATCCTTCACTTGCCCAGTACACAGCTCACTCTGCACTCAAGTCAAGTCAAGTCAAGTCAAATTCCTTTATTCGGTTTTCAAAATTAGAAAAACCATAAAAGTTCATTATTAAAATTTGCATTAAAAGAAATTATTAAAATCTCATCATCTAATTATAATAAATAATTTAAAATTTCATAAATGTGATCAATGACAAGCATACCAACAATATAAAGTGCTATGGTACAAGCTCAATATTAAAGGGGTTCTGGTGGATCGTTAGAGTACGAGCAAAAAAAGCAACTGTATTCTTACACAATATATACAGCACCAATCCTATTCTAAATCTGACCTGTGTCTGATACAGAACTTCACAAATTGGGCTATGTTTTTTGAAAGACACACTTCCTCGAGAAATTGCAACACAAGGAAAGCTGGGCGACATTGTCGTAAACCGATAATTTTTAATATCAATATTACCCTGTACTTCCTTGGTTCTTTATAGAATTTGCGAAACAAGACCACATGAATTGATGATTGAGTAGATACTTCATCACAAGGGCAGGTTGATAACATCTTTGACCAATCATTTATTTTAGGAAAAGTTACCAGGCGGTGAAATATGTTCACCCTAAATCGCGTCAACAGAAACCTGTCATAACCACTCAAATTAAAGTTAAATAAGGCTGTATGGCCAAGGTGGTTTGAATTGATAAGGTATGTGAAACTGAACTTTTGTTTGTCTCATTAACCAGTCACAGTTCTTCCAAATGTGTCAAGCATAATTTTTTTAGCCCTTTTCTAGAGATCTCTGATATCCGTGAGGGGTTATGATAATACCTTGCCAGGCCGAAATCATACAAAAAGTTTTTAACATATAAGAGCCAACCAATCTTATGTGAATTTTCAAGAGAAAGACAATCATTCAGAAGCCCTTGGTTAAAAACTGTTTTGGTAGAGGACCAAAGACGATGCCACAAAAGAATCGGTTGTAATTTCACTATATCAGTGACGTATGGCAGGCCCAATTCCAAATGACAACTAAAGGTCGAAGTATCTCGCGGCACCGCAAGGAGAAACCTAAAAAAACTATTCTCTACTTTTTGAAGGGCATCCACCTTTCCATAACCCCACACCCCGGCTCCGTAAGTCACTGTGCTAATGCATTTAGCTTGATAGATTTGGATCATCTCCGCCGGTGGCCTTTTACCTCGCCTCTGTGCAAAATTAACTAATTCAGTTTTGGCCCTCATAAAGAGTAATTTTCTGACCTCTATTGCCTGCCTCCATGAGCACTTGTCATCAATTAAAATTCCTAGATAGGGGTACGTGTTAGTATTCTCCAGTTTAGTGTTTTCAATAAAAATGTCCTTCGTTTTTTTGTGTCAGGGGCCTGAGGACATTACAAAGTTTTTTTTATGTTAATTCTTAAGTCTAGGTTGGTAATGTAACTATGGTACCTATTACCTATTGTAGCTCTAAGGGGGTTTGCGCTATAATTACGGCGTCATCCGCATTGTTAGGGCGGGTATTGGGCATTTTTGCGAGAAGGGTAGGTCCTGGCACCCTTCCAACAGGGCTTGTTCCAGACCATTTGTGTAAAGTGTAAAGAGGAAGGGAGCCAGGACGCAACACTCACATGGAAACACCACTTGCCTTACACTCAACACAGACACACCTTTCACCTTGCGTTCACTCAGGCACACGACTCATCTCTCACTGAGACAGGTGTATCACTCATCCCGCACTCACACCGGCCAACTCTCACTCTGCCTCCTTACAAACTGACCATTCCCCTTGCACACACATAAACAGATCAAACTGCACAGACACTCCTGCTCATACAGGCATGCCTGCCACCCTAAACTCACAGAGGTACACTGCTCATCCTGAACTAATACAGGGGCACCACTAGCCCTGTACTCATACAGACACACAATTTACCTTACACTTACCAACACTGGTACAACTCACAGCCTTCATTCTGCACTCATACACGCATACCCTTCCTTTGGCACTCATAGAGACTTACACCTACCCTTGCACTCACACAGGCACACTGTTCTCTCTACACTCACATGGGCTCACCACTCACTTTGCATTCACTGGTACCCAGAACAAATCATGCAGTTACAAGAACACAGTGGTACATATATAGGGGGTCCCCGTAAGAGAGGAAGGTGTATTGTAAACAACATACACTATATTTATACAAACAAATACAAAAAACCTTTATGCGATTGGTAATCTTATTTATTAACCAATGCTCAGTGATTGCCAGAAGACAAAAATAAATCACATTAATTCATAAATGGTCAAAGCCCCAAGGGGAGAAGGGGAAAGGTAGAAGTGCTCAGTGAAGTGTGAGTTTTAGAGAATAGTGACACAGTTTCGAAGAAAGAACCACTGTAATACCAGTTAATAAACATAGGTCAGAACAAATATAAAACACAAGCCAAAATAAAGGCAAAATACAAAATTATTCATGAAAATGAAATTCGACGGTCACGTCTATTAAATAGATGAATCTTGGGTGTGCCGGAATTTCAAACAAGGGAACACGTCGACGTTTCGACCCCTACAATTAGGCCAAATGAAGTCCTTTCACGGGGTCTTCATCAGGACGTCGCAAAAGAGGAAGGGGTGGTGGGGCAGTTTTATCTAAAAAGGTTTTAGGAAAATAAGTTTTAGTTTGTGTTCATTTAAATGACATAGGACAGAAGAATATTTTTACAAAATCAATTACCATGGGGTACGGCCCAGCCGGGCTCTGTACATCGGAAGACGTGCCACGCGGTTCGTCGCGGTCAGTTCGAATGGAGTGGATATCTCAAAATAAGGAGGAGACAAGATAATCAATCAGGGTTGACAACCTATTACATACTCTAACTGTTGGAATTGCTGTGCCCAAATTCTGGGCTTCAGTGCCAATAAGATCACAACGTGATCAATCGTGGCGGTATATCCCACCCTTAACAACCCAACATGAATTTATCGAGGTACCTCTATGCCAATAATGTGCCAAGCGTCTGTGATCCAGGAACTTTAAACAACCGCTTGGGGTCAGAGGGAATACACAACAGCGGCAAAACCAGAGATCAATCTCAGGCTTGATGTTAACTCTCCTATGATAAAGACATGGAGGGGAATTATTAAAGAAAATTATTATCAGTTGATAAAACAAAAACGGGCATGGTATAACCCGCGCGAGACTCTACTCAATCCTGAGAGCTCACCAAGGAGCGCCCAAAACCGCATAATTTGTGTCACAACTTTTTCGACACGCAGTAATGAGATCAAAAAAATTATCAATCAAAACTGGCCCCTGGTCGCAGATGTCATTCAACAAACTGAACTGCCACTACACTCCTTTAAGAGAGCCAAGAATATAAGGGACATGGTGGTCCATTCATATCTAGAGTCACAAAGTCCTGCCACCTTGGTTTCCCTCTGGAACCTTCCCCCAGTAATTGGCCACTATCGGTGTGGGGCTTGCACCGCTTGCGAGACGACTGTCCAGACGAAAACATTTGCCCATGGGGGTAGAATTTACAATCTGAAACATCACACGAACTGCAATTCCTCTGGGGTTATTTATATCATCCGGTGCCCATGTAGCCAGGTATACGTGGGACAAACCCAACAGAAAATAAAATCCAGGATCTCGTCCCATTCCAGCCGACTAAGATGTAAAGTAGCAGGGGCGCCTCTGGTAGACCATTGGCAACAAGCAGGACACCTTGTGTCAGACCTCCGATGGTTCATCATAGAAAAGGTCTCTCTGGGCAGAAGGGGTGGTAATCTCCCCCTGGCACTGAACACACGAGAATCAAAATGGATGTCCCTTCTGGACTCCATTAAGAACGGTTTAAATGAACAGGAAAGTAGCTTTGCCCAATTGGCAGCACTGGGCTGAAATTAATTGTGTGACAATGAATGAGTTCAACACGCAAGCTTTATTTCAGTAAATGTCATTGTGAAATAGCTATCTGTGATATTTATGGACAGGTTTCAACCTCCTGTGTGAGAGTTGCACCTTCTGAGTTATAAATATTTTGTTTTGAGAGAAACACCTATGATAACTGCACAATGAAAAAAAAAATTTACATTTTCTATGGGGTGCTTATCTGTAATGCATATTGATATTCAGATTCATATTGACATCATTACGATATAACTGTATGTAATGTGGTTTCAACCTACTGTGTTAGAGTTGCACCATCTACTTTAAATGTAATTTTTAGAATTCTCACGTTCAGAAATCCGTTCTTTAGCAAACTTAAATGAGGCACGGCATAATGTGAAGCCTGGCCTTGTGAGTCTGTCTTCTAGATGTAACACTTTTCCCTGTCTACCTACCCGAGACATATTCTGGCTCCGCCCCCAAACTCCGTGTTGCTGCTGCGGAGTGTTCCGTGAGAACCAGAGCAGACGTTGGCTGCCCGTGTTGATCTTGTTTTCCGTGAGTAACTTGCAATGCCGGTTTCTTTTTCAGCAGACCGCGCATTCAGTACACCTCTTTGATTTTCCCTTTGTATTCTCCAGCTCGTTAAAATCGCAAGAGTTAGTAAACGACTTCCTGACAAAACTTTGCTGGTCCCTGAGCGAACCCTCCGTTCTGCGGTCACGGCGTTTTCCAAGTGTAGACTGGTGGTTACACGACGTGCCAACTGGCTATCTGTGTGAGTAACTGCCATAGTGGACGGTTTGTGAAAAGCGTGTTCCTGGGATAAATCATAAATCATTGATCTTTGCCCTGCTTTCTCCTTTTTGAAAACAGATAAAAATATCATTCCAGACTGGGGGCGTTGATGCGTATACCTGCCGCGCTAACCAGCTGCAGAGGCTTTTAAATTCATTTTCAAATAGATGCGGGCTTTGTCCCGCTTTATGTAAGTGTCTGATATTTTGAAGCGTGCACTTCCGTTTGGGAGTACGACTTACCCTTTATCAACTGATAATAATTTTCTTTAATAATTCCCCTCCATGTCTTTATCATAGGAGAGTTAACATCAAGCCTGAGATTGATCTCTGGTTTTGCCGCTGTTGTGTATTCCCTCTGACCCCAAGCGGTTGTTTAAAGTTCCTGGATCACAGACGCTTGGCACATTATTGGCATAGAGGTACCTCGATAAATTCATGTTGGGTTGTTAAGGGTGGGATATACCGCCACGATTGATCACGTTGTGATCTTATTGGCACTGAAGCCCAGAATTTGGGCACAGCAATTCCAACAGTTAGAGTATGTAATAGGTTGTCAACCCTGATTGATTATCTTGTCTCCTCCTTATTTTGAGATATCCACTCCATTCGAACTGACCGCGACGAACCGCGTGGCACGTCTTCCGATGTACAGAGCCCGGCTGGGCCGTACCCCATGGTAATTGATTTTGTAAAAATATTCTTCTGTCCTATGTCATTTAAATGAACACAAACTAAAACTTATTTTCCTAAAACCTTTTTAGATAAAACTGCCCCACCACCCCTTCCTCTTTTGCGACGTCCTGATGAAGACCCCGTGAAAGGACTTCATTTGGCCTAATTGTAGGGGTCGAAACGTCGACGTGTTCCCTTGTTTGAAATTCCGGCACACCCAAGATTCATCTATTTAATAGACGTGACCGTCGAATTTCATTTTCATGAATAATTTTGTATTTTGCCTTTATTTTGGCTTGTGTTTTATATTTGTTCTGACCTATGTTTATTAACTGGTATTACAGTGGTTCTTTCTTCGAAACTGTGTCACTATTCTCTAAAACTCACACTTCACTGAGCACTTCTACCTTTCCCCTTCTCCCCTTGGGGCTTTGACCATTTATGAATTAATGTGATTTATTTTTGTCTTCTGGCAATCACTGAGCATTGGTTAATAAATAAGATTACCAATCGCATAAAGGTTTTTTGTATTTGTTTGTATAAATATAGTGTATGTTGTTTACAATACACCTTCCTCTCTTACGGGGACCCCCTATATATGTACCACTGAACACCCAGGTCCCCGTGACTATATGGGTCTAACCCCCCTTTCTGTAACGTTACAAGAACACAGTCTGTGGTCATATATGCGCTTGTGGCAGAAATGACAAGTTAAACCATTTCAACCGGATGCCTATCTAGAAGACCCTTTTGAGGGTAAGACAATGATACACCTAATAATGTGGCATGGCAGAACCCACTGGAGGGTAATATTGTGAGAGAGAACACTACAAGTCCCAAAAGTCTCAGCTATGTAAGCACCAGAGCGAGCCTATCAGGGAGTGGCAAATTGTTATTTAAATGAGCTCTCTCATTAAACTGCCGGAACCGCATGTGTGAGTCCGTGAACAAGCGGCAAGAAGCTGTGAAATGCGTAGGGCATTAACAAATTCATTCTGGAGGTGCATGCCGGTTTTTGCAATAAAGGACTCTATTGGAAATAATGGGGCCCTGCTTGTTCATTTGTGTGCGGCCCAAAGCACAGGACATCAAGGGTTTAACTACGTAAAAACGGCCAGTCCGGGCCGTGGAGATCGCACCGCCTTGGAAAGGAAAAGGACTGTTGCGAGGTACTGGAACCTGCGCGTGAGGCAGAAATGACAAGTTAAACCATTTCAACCGGATGCCTATTTAGAAGACCCATTTGAGGGTAAGACAATGATACACCTAATAATGTGGCATGGCAGAACCCACTGGAGGGTAATATTGTGCGAGAGAACACTACAAGTCCCAAAAGTCTCAGCGATGTAAGCACCAGAGCGAGCCTATCAGGGAGTGGCAAATTGTTATTTAAATGAGCTCTCTCATTAAACTGCCAGAACCGCATGTGTGAGTCCGTGAACAAGCGGCAAGAAGCTGTGAAACGCGTAGGGCATTAACAAATACATTCTGGAGGTGAATGCCGGTTTTTTAAATAAAGGACTCTATTGGAAAGAATGGGGCCCTGCTTGTTCATTTGTGTGCGGCCCAAAGCACAGGACATCAATGGTTTAACTACGTAAAAACGGCCGGTCTGGGCCGTGGAGATCGCACCGCCTTGGAAAGGAAAAGGACTGTTGCGAGGTACTGGAACCTGCGCGTGTGGCAGAAATGACAAGTTAAACAATTTCAACCGGATGCCTATCTAGAAGACCCATTTGAGGGTAAGACAAGGATACACCTAATAATGTGGCATGGCAGAACCCACTGGAGGGTAATATTGTGCGAGAGAACACTACAAGTCCCAAAAGTCTCAGCGATGTAAGCACCAGAGCGAGCCTATCAGGGAGTGTCAAATTGTTATTTAAATGAGCTCTCTCATTAAACTGCCAGAACCGCATGTGTGAGTCCGTGAACAAGCGGCAAGAAGCTGTGAAACGCGTAGGGCATTAACAAATTAATTCTGGAGGTGCATGCCGGTTTTTGAAATAAAGGACTCTATTGGAAATAATGGGGCCCTGCTTGTTCATTTGTGTGCGGCCCAAAGCACAGGACATCAAGGGTTTAACTACGTAAAAACGGCCGGTCCGGGCCGTGGAGATCGCACCGCCTTGGAAAGGAAAAGGACTGTTGCGAGGTACTGGAACCTGCGCGTGAGGCAGAAATGACAAATTAAACCATTTCAACCGGATGCCTATCTAGAAGACCCATTTGAGGGTAAGGCAATGATACACCTAATAATGTGGCATGGCAGAACCCAGTGGGGGGTAATATTGTGCGAGAGAACACTACAAGTCCCAAAAGTCTCAGCGATGTAAGCACCAGAGCGAGCCTATCAGGGAGTGGCAAATTGTTATTTAAATGAGCTCTCTCATTAAACTGCCAGAACCGCATGTGTGAGTCCGTGAACAAGCGGCAAGAAGCTGTGAAACGCGTAGGGCATTAACAAATTCATTCTGGAGGTGCATGCCGGTTTTTGAAATAAAGGACTCTATTGGAAATAATGGGGCCCTGCTTGTTCATTTGTGTACGGCCCAAAGCACCGGACATCAAGGGTTTAACTACGTAAAAACGGCCGGGCCGGTCCGGGCCGTGGAGATCGCACCGCCTTGGAAAGGAAAAGGACTGTTGCGAGGAACTGGAACCTGCGCGTGCGGCAGAAATGACAAGTTAAACCATTTCAACCGGATGCCTATCTAGAAGACCCATTTGAGGGTAAGACAATGATACACCTAATAATGTGGCATGGCAGAACCCACTGGAGGGTAATATTGTGTGAGAGAACACTACAAGTCCCAAAAGTCTCAGCGATGTAAGCACCAGAGCGAGCCTATCAGGGAGTGGCAAATTGTTATTTAAATGAGCTCTCTCATTAAACTGCCAGAACCGCATGTGTGGGTCCGTGAACAAGCGGCAAGAAGCTGTGAAACGCGTAGGGCATTAACAAATTCATTCTGGAGGTGCATGCCGGTTTTTTAAATAAAGGACTCTATTGGAAATAATGGGGCCCTGCTTGTTCATTTGTGTGCGGCCCAAAGCACAGGACATCAAGGGTTTAACAATATATATATATATATGATGTCATGAGTGATGTCACTGACCATGTCATGAGTGATGTAATATGTGACGTCATCAGCAGTGCATTGCACGCGCAAGTTATAGTGAGTCCAACTAACTATAACGTGGGAATTTCAATGGTTTTATGCGAGTAAAATTTCCAGCTAACTATAACTGGTGTGAAACCTATGGTTTTTTCAGTGAATTTAATAGGTTTTTTAAATGCTAATTCCTAACTATAACTGGTGTGAAACCTATGGTTTTTTCAGTGAATTTCATAGGTTTTTTAACAGCAAATTTGTATTGCTATCAAATATAATTTTTTTTAATGTATATTTATGTAATACTATTTTTTATATGTATATTTTTCTATTTTTATTTTTTTGCCCTGGTGCGCTCCCGGGGCGCGTACCGGGGAGCGCCCCGGTCAAGGCAATTTTGCGGCGCACCCCGGTGCGCGTACCGGGGAGCGTCCCGTGAGCGCTATTGTCGCGAACGAAAACATCATCGTGACGTATCGCGTAGCCGCGTCTGCGCGATACGCACGACGTAAGCGCACCCGGAAGCACTCGAGTGCATACGATTATCTGACGCGCTTACGCGACGCGCCCCGGGGCGCGCCCGTGGGTGTGTAGCGTAAGCGCGTCGGGTCATGTGACCTGAAAATAACACTTTTCATTGGTGAAGAACAGTTTTGGTTTCTAAATGATGAAGGCCCGAGTCATGTGACCTGAAAATAACACTTTTCATTGGTTCAGGACAGTTTTTTTTTCCAAATGATGAAAGACCCTACCTTTTTTCCTTATTCTGACTTTGTCCTTTGACTGAGGAAGACCTGTTTGGATATCTTTGTGTTATATTTTGTACTTTAAAATGGCTACAGTAGCAGCAGCAGCTGGAGCATCTGCACCACCACCACCACCACCACCACCACCACCAAGAGGACCACCACAACATCACATTGGTGGTCAAGAAGAAGAGGAGGAGGAGGAGGAGGGGAGAAGGTGGCTGCCAGAAGACAATACCCCATACAGGCCAAAGCAGCACATTGTATGCGAGTTTTTTTCCATCCCAGAGGGCAAGAAGAAAGTGAATGCGCCAAAGGTGACTTGTCAAATCTGTGGCATGGAACTTTCAAGGGGGAACCCTAATAAAAAATATTCATTTGGAAATAACACCATGATTAGACACATGCAGCGCAAGCATCCCAACAACTATGCTGCCGCAGAGCTGAGAGAACTGGCCAGTAACCCTCCCCAATCTTCACCAAGCACCTCCAAAAGAAAGCAACCCACTCCATCGGGACCAGAGGCAAGGGAGATGATCTCTTCTATACAACCACGGTTTGGTGAATTTAGGATCACATGTATTGTTTGTGGTAAGCTCATCACCTATGGTGAGCAGAGCCTAAACCTCATCCTCCTTGCTGGTGACAACCACAATTGCCCCAAAAAACCTTAATTTGTTCCTGATTTTGTTTTGCTCCAGTTGAGCCGTTTACAATTCCCTGTTTTTTGTTTCTCCCCATAAAAATATCAAAAAAATATAAAATAGTTCATAAAAGCCAAAAAAAGTACAAAATGTTCAAAAACATTAAAAAAAATATAAAACAACAAAAAGAAGAAAAAAACCCAGTCCTTTTTAGAACTACCTCCAATTTATAAAAAAAGGCTAAATTTTTAAAAAACTCTGTCATTCTTTTTTCCCCATGGTACGCTCCCCGGTGCGCGTACCGGGCGCTCCCCCCGCGCAAATCAAAATTTTTTGAAAAATGTTTTTGTCCCGCGGGGCCCTTTTATAGCCCCCACATCAAACCTATGGGGTCAGGGGGAGTCTACTCTGCCCCCTTATGGTCATTTCCCCCTTTGTTTTTGCCACCTCTTGTGTCTCGATCCTACTGAGACACAAGATGGCGGCCGCTCCGGACTGTTTGGAATGTTTACAAACACCCGAGAGCCAATCAGCTTTCCGCTCGCGTACTCGTGTAGAGCGCCCGGTGCGCTCCCCGGTACACGTACCGTGGCGCGCTTATAGATATATATATTTTTTTTAACCTAAATTACTCAAAATCCACTGGAGCACATATCTTGAGACATAGCAAAGGTCACATCGGGCTACCAGTCCCTACAATTTTGCCAAGTTTGGTGGAAATCCATTCAGCCGTTCGGGCTAAAAGTTAGTCCAACCGCCCTATGGAAATTAACATGGGGAAAACACATTTTGGGACCCCCCTTTTATCTCGGCCCCCGTTTGACGAATCCCCCCCAAACTTTCAGGGAAGGACCGGAGCGCCGCGAGGCAAATTTGAGGAAAATTTCAGGCAGATTCTTCAACCGGCGCCAAAGTTATTCCCAATAGAATTTTGCGATTTCCCTATGGAAAACAATCCTAACTATAACTACCTACTGGCGACCGCCAGTAGGTAATATATATATATATATTTACCAAGTTGCTAAGTCCAGCAAATACGCACTCAGAGACAGATGTATGAAGAAACTTTGACTTTTACAGACAAACATGCCTTTGTCTATGTCGTTGGTCTCTTTTAAATATGCTGTAAATGTCGAAGCAGTTCGTGTAAACAAGACACAGCATTGTGTTGAAACCCGTAGCGTAATTTGGGAATAAACACCCTTTTTCTTCATACATCTGTCTCTGAGTGCGTATTTTCTGGACTTAGCAACTTGGTAAATTAAAAATACTAAGGGCTTTGGGTTCGCCGTAGTAATACGCCACCTGACTATGGGAGTAATGGTCTCAGAAGGACCCTAACTATCTTGGATACTTTATTGAGAGATCAAGTGCCGGCCACCGGAGCAATACTCGGAACGTACAAACAAACCGGATTGTGCAGCGACCTGAACCCATTCGGTAAGCCCGTATTTCATTTCTTGGCTGCTGTCATGAACAGGACCGCTGGTGCAGGAATGCGCGAGTGTACCTGGAATTGACGGCGTTGACTTTTGGGAATTGGGTGAGGTTGATGGGGAGGCGCAAAACAGGACTAGTAGCAATTTGGGATATTTTGATTGGAAATACCGTATTCAATTAAGCTACCAGTATTTCCTGCCTGCATTGTTTTTCCGGAGAAACCCGAGTGGCATCAGGAACTGCCCAGAGGGGCGGGGAGACAGAACTGATAAAGTGAAAATACATTCTACAAAACGGTAATTGTTACCGGTAGCATTCCCAGAGACTTCGAATTTGATTAATTACAGTGATCCGTTTTTGTGGCAATTACGGGAGAAGGTTTTGTCGATCACAGTGATAAATATGGAGGATGAAGAGGAAAGGAGAAGGGAAGCAGCTAACCTTTTTGCAAGAGCACCTGGAAAAGGCAATACAAAAGTTGCAGCTATGGACAAAGCAGAAACAAGCCCCTTGAATACCAAACTTCGCAAATATGAAAAATAAAAAAAAAACAAGAAAGTTCCCGATGGTGGGAAGCGACATCTTTACAGGACTATGTAGAGAAATAAATGGTACCTCGGGGCCTAAGAATATACATTACCCCTTCCCACGAATCACCCAATCCAAATATACTAGAAGACTGGGCGAATAATTCGGCGGCTAGCTCTAAAAACATGTTATGCATTCTAATTAAATATGCATGGGAGGAGAGGGAAGAGATTCTTAAACAACTTAAAGATTTAGAAGAAGACTTTCTAAAGAGCCCGGAACAAGAGACCATTATAAAATCCAAGGATGAACTTAAGTTAAGACTTAAAAAATATGAGGAGGCTATCAAGTATCGGAAACAGAGGAAATTACATAGAGATTGCGGGGACTACGAGAGTGGGCGCATTCTCACTTACAGCCCAAAATATGATTATCTTTACAACCAACAAGGAGCAGAAAATAAGACCCTGGAAGTAATAACAATTGGATCACCTCCAGTGACTCCATTAGTCACAAGTGATTCAGATACTGATGCCTCCCGACAAACAGCGAGCACCTCATCAGATGTCGAAGCTATTATAATAACCAAAAAACAGGCGTCTTTTTTAGACGAATTCTGGGTGCTAAGAACCCGACGCAAGAAGGAAGCGGATCAGATTCAACCATCTTCATTTCAAACGAATACGACAAGAGGCCGACCAAGGGGAAGAGCAAGAGGCAAGGCAGATCACGCCAGAGAAGACTCAAGCTCAAGCAGAGGAGAAGAAAAGAACAAAAAAACTGTGGGAAACAAAAGAAGGGGTTACCAGAAAAGGAAGTAATTATGGATGCACAAATGGTAAATAAGACTATCATTAACCTTTCCTCATAAAATTTGACATTTAAAGAAAAACAAACTTTATGTCTAGGCTTGACATTTTGCCCCACGGAACTATTTGATTATGCTGACATAAGGGTAGACATTTTTAAATTTATTCGCAAGCTCAAACGTTCGAAATGGCATACCCTTGGTAACAGTAAGACGCAGAATCAATTGAGTGAAAATAATGTGATAAGTGAATCACCTGAATTAAGAATAGAAGATGTTAGTATGCTACAAATGGTGTACTCTTTGGGTGGTATTGCATCTATGGGGGAAAATGAAAGCCAAGGTTTTGGGATTAATGAGACTAGAACTGATAAAGCTGCCAATACGCCATTTAGACCTAAATCTGTCTTTTGTCCCATTATGCCACATGATTCCATTGATACTTTTCAAGAGGTGGTAACCAAAGAATTGATCAAACTCAAACATACATATCATAATTGCCCACAAAGGAAATTGAACTTATCTCAAGAACAAAGAGAGTTTATCCTTTCATTAGCAGCGGATAGCAATGTTATTTTGAGACCCTCAGATAAGGGGGGTAACATTGTTTTATGGGGAAGAGATATGTATGTTAAGAAAGCTTTAAGACAACTGGACGAAAATGCCTTTTACTGTAGAAGTAACATCAATACCTACAATGAAAGTATTATAGAGACTTGGGAAAAGCTTACTGAATGGCAGAATGAAGGTCTAGTAACATGGCAGGAATTCAGATTTCTGAAAAACGAATACCCCAAACTACCTATTTTCTACCTTTTGCCAAAGGTCCACAAGGACCCTTGTGAACCTCCAGGTAGACCTATAGTATCCTCTATTGGAAGTATCAATGAAAATTTATCGAAATACATTGATCACTTCCTTAGAGAATACATTTGCTTGTTGCCCTCCTACACTAAAGACACCACAGACTCCCTTAACAAAATGAATACCTTACAATGAACAGAGGGCTCTCTGTCATTACCTTGGACGTAAGTGCTCTTTATACTATCATTGACCACGTCCAAGGAATGGAAGCCAGCTATCACTATTTAAAAAATGGAAACATATGTTACCTTGACCATACTAGCAATGCTCATGGAAATGATAAAAATATGCCCCCGGGACAACTATTTTATGTTTGATGGGGACCTATTTAAACAAGTCCGGGGCGTGGCTATAGGTTCTGCCTTTGCTCCCAGTTTTGTCAACCTCTTCTTAGGGAAGTGGGAGGAAGAAATAAGGAGTGATGACAATCTTAAGGAGTATTTGGCAAAAGTAGGCACCTGGATTAGATATATAGATGATCTGTTTATTGTATGGCATGGTACCCACATTGAAGCTGAGAATTTTATCCAAAAACTCAACATCAATGGATACAATATACATCTCACCCATAAAATCATTAGTGAAAGTGTGGAATTCCTTGGCACTGAAATAAATATTGTCCAGGGGACCCTGGTCTCAAGGCTACATAGAAAGGAGACGGCTGGCAATAGTCTATTGCATGCCCTCAGTGCTCACCCTGAACCTCTCAAATGGAGCATTCCATTTTGTGAACTTCTCAGGGCAAGAAGAAATTGTAGCAATCTAGAAGGCTTTATTTCAGAACAAACTACTATGCTATCTAGATTCCGTGAGAGAGGATATCCGGAATGGGTTCTGAAAAAGGCAGTCTCCAAAGTTTCGAAAATTGAAAGAGCAGACACCCTTAAACCCAAAGTGAAAAACAGCGAAGGGGACGAGGAAGCGAGTACCAGGATAATAACCACATGTAATCAGGGATCTGATAAAATTCGCAAAATACTAACAGACAGTTGGCCCATCCTTAAATCAGACAGCATCATAGGCCCACAAATTGGGGAAAGACCACGGATTACATATAGGAGAGGGCGGAACCTGCGTGATATCCTGGTTAAAGGGGATATCACGGACAATAAAAAACAACATATACAAGGTCTGAAAGGGTTCTATCCCTGCGGACATTGTCGAGCCTGTAAAGCTAGTTTCATGGTCAAACAAGTGGATATACCAGGAAATCCTAAACCTAGAGAGATCAAACAGTTTCTGACTTGTAACTCAACATACGTTGTGTATGTCTTGGAATGTCCTTGCCACAAGAAATATGTGGGAAGTACAATCTGTATGGCAAAGAAAAGAGTACAAGAACATCTCAGAGCTATTACCCATACAGATGTTCGATATCCCATCGCAAGACACTTCCAAGAGTGCCACCAATCGAATAACTCCCTGTTGAGATTCTTTGTAGTAGAACAAGTAAATATCAGGAAAAGAGGGGGCAATCGATTACTGGCACTTAGGAAACGGGAATCTAGGTGGATTTTATACCTCGAGACAAGATTTCCGGGAGGCCATAACCTCGACCAGGAACTGGCAACCCACTTACATGAATAAATCAGGAGGTACATGGTAACAAAATGAAACGTAAAAGTGTACATATAAAGGTGTAATGTGTAAAAAATGTATAACAAATTACAACATGATTGAATTGATATGATATGGTGATATATCCTGCAATTGTATTGTTCTAAATGTGATCACTGTATATTTTAGTGCAATAAGATTTTAACATTATATTGTATTATTGTTTTTTTAGGACACGAGAGGGACTTCCTAGTCACTATCCCGGGCACAACACTGGTTTTCCTATTTTTGAATTCTCTCTCTTCTTCTTTTAATCTATGGGGGATTGAAGACACTTCTTGCAAGTGTAAACTCTGCACTTTTTCAAGCACTAGTCTTCGGAAGAAATTCGGCATATGAGGCATATGAGGCACTACATAGAAATATAAGGAGGGTTTGCCTTAGACAGTGTTGGTATAATTACATTTTGAAGTAATAGTATATCAATATGTGTCTATACATGTCTTCGACTGCTCTATTTCAATACAATTAGCTTCTTTTGTAAACTCCTGGGAAGATCCCACTGTATTCATAGGTACTATACCGAATGAAATGTGATTTACTAGAAATTGTAAAATCATATGATAAGGGGTCAACACTCCGGGTTGCTGAAAATAATTAAGAAAATAATCATGAAAATAGCCAAGAGAGTCGTAACATGTTTTGATACAAACAGACTGCAATGAGAACTTGAATGTTTATTGTCTCAACATATATACACATATATGTGCTAAACTGAATGACTTTATGTCTTCTAACAGAGCAAAGGCATATGCATTGATGTAATTAGATATGCAGTTTATCTTCTTTTATACCACTTAGAAATGGCGGATCCATTCACACGTGTGATCATGTGACTTTTACATACAAACATGCCTTTGTCTATGTCGTTGGTCTCTTTTAAATATGCTATAAATGTCGAAGCAATTCGTGTGAACAAGACACAGCATTGTGTTGAAACGCGTAGCGTAATTTGGGAATAAACACCCTTTTTCTTCATACATCTGTCTCTGAGTGCGTATTTGCTGGACTTAGCAACTTGGTAAATTGAAAATACTAACGACTTTGGGTTCGCCGTAGTAATACGCCACCTGACTATGGGAGTAATGGTCTCAGAAGGACCCTAACTATCTTGGATATATATATATATATATGTTATGCCAAGTCTGACATGGCTGAGGTATTACAGTCGAATGTTACTTACAGAGAACTATTGGTGGAATGGAGAGAAAAAGGCCAACTAGAATGGGAGGAATTTTACTATCTGCACTGCCCACAGCCTTGTATTCCAGTTCTCTACCTCCTGCCTAAGCTACACAAGGACCCACTAGACCCCCCAGGGAGGCCTATAGTGTCATCCATGGGATCGCTCTTGGAGAATACGTCTAGATTCATTAACTAGTTTCTAAGACCCTATGTATTGACACTGCCATCGTACTTAATAGACAGCACTCATTTTCTTACCAGTATTAATGGGATACACTGGGAAGATAATGTTGTCCTTATCACCCTAGATGTGGGTAGCTTATATACCAGCATCAAGCACCAACTAGGACTCAATGCGATCAGACACTTTTTCAAGACCCGTTCCATCTCTATGCTAGACCATTCCAATATGATAATCAGGATGATTGAATTCTGCCTGACCAACAACTTTTTTGTCTTTGATGGTGGCATCTATAGACAGTCACAGGGCACCGCGATGGGCACCTGCTTCGCCCCCAGCTACGCGAATTTATTCATGGGCTGGTGGGAGGAGCCACACACATGGAGGAATTTGACACCAAGGTTGCCTTGTGGCTGCGCTATATTGATGACATTTTCGTCATTTGGAATGGTTCCGAGGAAACGGCTAGGAACTTTGTGAAGAAGCTCAATGACAATGAATTAAATTTGGTTTTCACTGCTAATTTTAGCAGAAAAGAAATTGAGTTTCTTGATATCGCAATTAACATCAATGGTCATAATATCGAGACCAAATTACACCGCAAGACAACAGCAGGGAATAGCATCCTGAGAGTCGACAGCTCACACCCCCACAAACTTGTACAAAGTATCCCCTATGGGGAACTACTCAGGGCCAAAAGAAACTGCAGCACTACTGAATCCTTTGAAACAGAAAAACTGATAATGTGTGGTAGATTTAAAGATCGTGGCTACAGTAGTAAAACCATATCTACTGCATGCAAAAGGGTAGATGACATTGCAAGAAATGATCTACTTTACCCAGCCAGGGAAGTCAAAAACTCCAATACTGTGAGATTCATCCCCACTTTTTCAGGCCAGGCCAATAATATAAGGAATATTTTTAACAAGCACTGGCATGTTCTGTTGAGTGATGAACATCTCTAACCTGACTTGGGATGCAATCCTCAGATTACTTTTAGAAAAAGTAGGTCATTAAAAGATGAACTGAGCCACAACCATGTTACTCTCAACAGACAGGGATCTCCTGCCACTCGGGTAGGATACAAATGCTGCAACAAATCTAAAGCTTGCAAAGGGAGCGTCAACTGTGATAAGTTGTTAGTTCCGCACACAGGGAAAGAATTCTGTATAAGGAAACATCTAACTTGTAACACTACCCACTGCGTATACGTTTTGATATGTCCCTGTAACAAATGGTACGTGGGAAGTACCAAACACACCGCCAAGAAAAGAATTTTGGAACATTTTAGAGCTATCAGGAATAACAACAGAATATACCCTGTAGCACGACACTTTCAGTCACACCATTATAGTGATGCAACAAAGTTACGCATGGTGGTGATTGACAAGGTTGACATGGGGATGAGGGGCGGTAACTGTGAACTATCCTTACGCAAACTTGAATCAACTTACATTATTGATTTTGAATGCACTGTACCAAATGGACTTAATGTTAATGAAGAATTAGCAGTACACTTACACTGAGCATGAATTTGTTTTGGATTTGAATAGTTTGTCAGAGCTGTTGTTTTTAGTAATTTAAAATTTTCTACTTTCAGGTACATAGGATTCTCTGCCCAGATAATGTTCAATGTGTATGAAGTTTTCAGTAACCGGAATCCACAGGATACTTGTGATATAACCATCTAATGGTTCGCCCACTCGGGCGAGTATGAACTGCTATTAATCATCGTCATTTTAATTAGCCCACTGGGGCGGAACTTGTTGGTGAATTTACCTGCTTATTCATTATTAAGTGTGGTAATTTGGACTGTCACGTATTCCTGTAGAAATTTCGAACATTGACCATATAATATGGACACGTATTATGATTTAATCACTTGGTTTGCATTTGTTTCTGAAGACATGCTAAAATGGCCGACACGGTTACTGACACTACTATGTGATCTACAAAATAGTCCTATGTTTATGTTTATGTCTGGATATGTGGATTTAAATGGCATTCGTGTGATGAGACAGTTAGCGTGATCAAGGCTTAACCGCCGAAACGCGTTAATATATATATATATATATATATATATATATATATATATATATACATATATATATATATATATATATATATGTATATATGCACCAGAATACCACTGCCCACAGGTGAGCCGACGCTATGAGGGGAGGAGTCTGATGGCACCCGCAATATTTAGCGAAGCAGCTCTGATGGACTACTGCGTGACTCATTTTCGGTGAATGGGCACTGAGGAAGGCTTCTGAGTAAGCCGAAATGCATTTGCCGCACTGATTGCTGTGCCTGGGAAATAAAGCGCGTCTAAAGGACCCCCCTCTGGCCTCCGCGCTTTTCTTTTCGGAGTGAAGTGGTTTGCCCATATATCGCGCATTGCCTGAAGCACGTAACGGATGGCCCTGCTGAAAAAGAGACACTAACTGTTCCAGGCATAGCGCTGCTTGCAGTGAATTGGGGACTCGATGGATCGAGAAGTTAGTTGTCCACCGGATTAACAGGAGGAGGAGTGTGGCTGGTGGTACTTACCCCGTTAGGATGCTGAGTTGCGACGCAGCTGTCCCCGCACAAGCCCCCTTTCCTGTTACATGGTCCAGCAGCCCGAGGGGACCCGAGGAGGCGTTTTGGGACGCAGGTGCTGCCACAGGGGCCACACCAAACAGAGCAGCAAAAGACATTGGATTGGATGATCGGAAAAACCTATTTTCCCCGCCTCCCCACACCACCGGCCCGGCATCATGGACACTCTGCATACTGGGAGTCGGAGTTCTCTTACTGTCACGAGATCTCCCACAGGTGAGCCGACGCTATGAGGGGAGGAGTCTGATGGCACCCGCATTATTTAGCGAAGCAGCTCTGATGGACTACTGCGTGACTCATTTTCGGTGCATGGGCACTGAGGAAGGCTTCTGAGTAAGCCGAAATGCATTTGCCGCACTGATTGCTGCCACAGGGGCCACACCAAACTGATTGCTGTACCTGGGAAATAAAGCGCTTCTAAAGGACCCCCCTCTGGCCTCCGCGCTTTTCTTTTCGGAGTGAAGTGGTTTGCCCATAGATAGACTTTATTCTCAAGAGTTTGTACATACATAGTTGTGATTGCATTTATATTACTTCACTATAGGTCCATGGTGCAACCTATGTCCTGATGATGGTCTCGTTATATCATACTGCATGAGACCGAAACGTCGACGCAACGACACTTTTTTGTAAATAATATCAACATTGATTGATTAGGAATCTTGTATATAGTTTGTACAAAATTACTGTATATATATGGAAGATATGTAAATACTGTCCATATCTATTACAAAAGTGTCTTTTGGTACTGTTTATAGTTTGAACAAGTGAAGAAACATTGTACCATTTTGTTGCCGAATATGGTTGGATTTATTATTTATAAGAAAGATGTCTGAATAAAAAACAAATGATTTACTATTTGTATTTCTCTCTTGATGAATCGAAATTTGTGTTCACTTTTGTGACAATCCTTTAACAGTGAAGTATTAATTTAAATAGTTTGCCTTAAGAACATTGTCTTTTTGTAATTGGGCACTGAGGAAGGCTTCTGAGCAAGCCGAAATGCATTTGCCGCACTGATTGCTGTACCTGGGAAATAAAGCGCTTCTAAAGGACCCCCTCTGGCCTCCGCGCTTTTCTTTTCGGAGTGAAGTGGTTTGCCCATATATATATATATATATATATATGCACCAGAATACCACTGCCCAGGTTAGATATGATGATGAGGGAAGTACCACCGACCCCTTCCCATGCTCAAGTGGAGTGAGGCAGGGTTGTATTCTGGCACCCTTCCTATTCACCCTATATATAAATGGTTTATCCCAGGCGCTTGGAGCCTTAGGGGTGGATTGTCCACAGACAGGAAGGAGAGGGAATTCCGTGTTGCTTTACGCGGACGACACAGTGCTTTTGGCACGCACCGCGCCTGGACTCCAGTGCCTTATAGACAGCTTTGTACGTTTTATGGAAAGTTTAGATTTGTCACCCAATCTTACCAAATCGTATATTTTGGAAATAGGAAAAGCATCAAATAGGGAATCTAATTACACAATAGGCACCCATAGACTGGAAAAAGTGCAGGCATTTTCATATCTGGGGATCTTATTTGATAGAGGCCTCAGTTTCAAAGCCTTAACAGATGAGAAATGCAATACATTAATTAGCTCTGTGGGGGCAATTATAAATTTCGCAAAAAGGCTATTCCGTTGGTCCCCGGAGCAAATATTGAATTTGTATAGCTCTGTATGCTTCGCCAAAATTCTATATGGCAGTGAGGTTTGACCATTCGGCCTTTCTTTAAGGAATATCTACCAGAGACATGGAAGAATCTTGGGGAGAGGCTGAAGTCATCTCGCTTACTGATATATGTTTGTCAGGCACCTGAGAAACTCTCTCTATCTTTCTTCTGCATTATCGTTTGGATATGGCTTCCTAATCAATGTAACATTTTCCACTGAGTGTGATATCCGCAGTCCGTGGTGGAGTGAACTCAATTAATGCAATGTGTTGGGTGTTTCGTTTTATGCAATAGTGTTTGTCGTTTTTGTCAGGGTGCAAATTCCAGAGCTGCTCAGCAGGCTTAGGTATGTCCTCAAATGTAAGGACAGGAGTGAGGAAACAACATGAGATGGTAGTAGCGTTAATCGTTTTACTTCCTCATTCGTAGACTTTATGTTCCCCACCCTCTTTTGGCTTCACAGCTTCAGTTGGTAGTGGACAGAGGTTTGGGTAGTGATTTTGAGGGTGAATGATGGGTAGAACTCCCTTTCTTGTTAATTCCTCTGGAAGGGAGCCGGGTGTTTTAGATTGTGGGTCTATCAGGGAGTCAGAGAGAGCATCGTCCTACAAAAGGTCTGGGACTAGGAAGCTACAGTCGGAGAAATGCAATATCCGGTAAGTAATCTCGTCATTCTACTCCATGGAAAAGGTGAATCATGTTTCCCGGGAAAACCTATATGCCTGTAATATCACCATTGTATGCCTAGTCTCCAGAGCGTGGTAGAGCATATGAACGTGGATGGCCTAGATATCCTGGATTGTGTCCTTGAACAAAACTTCCCAGCTCCACCCTCTTAGGTGATCGGTATTCAAGGGATTTCCTTCACATCTTCAGCGAGCTACTGGCTAGATTTCCAATGAACCAGTTTCCTTAAGGAAAATCTCACCATTCATTCAGTTCAAATAATGATCCCTATTTTTAATTGCTTTCCTGGGAACCTGAATTTAGAGGTTCGAATTGCAGTAGCCGATCCTGTTTGCAAAGGGCTCTGGTACATCCACTGCATGTTTGGCAATAGATAAGACCACTGCAGGCTTATTGTTACCGTCTCGCTTAATAATTTCAAAGTCTCTATTTATAGCTGCTCTATTTTGGTTATGCAGGCCTCACTGAAGTGATACACACTTGTACCCTATATCTGCCAAGTCTCATGTTTATTCAAATTTTTTTCTTTAACTTCCAACGATTGTCTGATCAGGCAGTTAACCAAAATCCTGTTTCTACTGAATTCTTACCAGTCAAGGGTTTTTCCATCAACAAAGTGTCTTCTTCATTGCTGTGAAAGCTGGTATTTCCACGAACTGACTCCATTGTAACTCTGTGCTCTGGGTGCTGCCAGAATCCATGGGTGGATTACCCCTCGGACAGTCCAACTGATTGGTGTTGTTTAACGTGCCTACATCGCAGCATAACATTGAGACCCAGTGACTCATTTCGTTTAAAATATTTATTTCGGATTAAAGAAAATCCATTCAATCTGTACATTACAAAAATCCCTTCAATCTATGTAATACCATTATAGTATAGGAACATCATTGAATGCATTAACGCGAGTTCAAATATGTTAAAAATTTATTTATCTCCAATCGAAACTTCTCTGCTTTCACCCCTGTGATTCAAAATAGAAGACACCTTTGCTGGGATTGCTTGCAGTCCTCTTGTTGTGTCCCGACGGGATGCTAGCTTCTACTACATTACTTCACACTCTGCGTGGACTCTCCTACATAACCTTACGCTTCATTCAGGCAATTCAAAGTCTGCCCAGTTCTCTGTACCGTGGACAGAGTGTAACGCAAAATGATGGGAACCCTATCAGATTGTGAAGAGGTGCCCATGAGTCTCCCACATCTCACGAATAAATATTGCCCTTAGTCTGGAAGGTTCCCCAGAATTGGGGCCCCTCCATATGCTGCAGGGGTGCAGGGACTTGCGTTCCGTCCATGACCATGGACAGTCAAACCATGTTCTAGTCACAATCTCCTTAACCTTCATAACCAAAAGAGCAGGATCCACCATCTATTATCAGGAAAATAAATTATTGTATTCCTGCCACTCTCTCCTCTTTATTCATGCTAATATCAGTTCCATGTGTATAGATACCTTGCCTTTCTCCTTTATTATCAGTCCCTCTCACCACTCTTCTTCCTCCACTGCACCCACACACTCTCTAACGTGCTACTGTGAGGGTTAGTTTTGTAGTTCCTGTAGGCAGTCCTTTCTTTCTGAACCCATGTCAGACCTCAAAATGGACCAACCTTATGTACATCTTGCTTGGTCCTGTGTCAAATGGGAAAATCAACATTGCACTGCCAGTCAACATTCCTCCTGAGCAGGAAGAAAACCATTCTCGTTTGGCCTCATTCATAAGATAAAGGTTGGAGCTTTTGATGGATACTTCTAACGGTAGATTACTCACATTGAGAATATTCCCCCAAGCATCAGACTGGATCCAGAAACTCAAAAGCAGTACTGCTGCGTGCTGGTAGGTGATAGCTCTGCACCAACGTTATTCTGCTCCGGAAGTGAGAAGCGGACTGCAGATATCTACCTGCCGGTCACGCCGTTGTCAGTTTCTTTCAGTGGCGTAACGAAACTTCAGGGGCCCCCCCATGCTCTGGACCCAGTCAGTAGCTCTCAGGCCAGGGCCAGACTGGGAACCCAAAGCAACCCTGGCATATTTTGTCAGACCAGTCTCTCTATGGTACGTAGCGAGCCAGCCTGACTTTTGCGAGTGGGCTTGGGGGGTGAGGGGTGGTTCTCCCCCAATAATGTTTTTTTAAATGGCAAAAGTGGTGCATTATACAACATATTTTCATTGTATATTCAAATGTATTAACTTTTAAAACATAGCAAATGATGACCTTACAGTGCATTGGGATACCCAGTCATACCCACATTCTTACTGGGAACATGGAAGATAGACCAGAGAAGCACCACTAAATATGAATGCCTTTCTTGTGCACGTTTTCCATCAAGGTCACTGCTTTGTTTGGCACCTGAGGGCAGACAGTGGATGGCAAACAGAAGCCACATGGAATTCTGGCTCATTTTCGTGTCGAGGATCCCACCAAGAAGAGCTGAGCCACAGCAATCATCTGCACAAGGGTCCGATCTAGCTGCTGAGCCGGGGCTGGTCAAGGCACATCACCCGACTGGAAGCAGGATATCAGGAGAGAGGAAAGAGGTCAGGCCGAGCCTACCTCCCACCAAGCCTCATTTGGAAAGCAGCCTGCGCAACTGGAGGCTGCCAGACACTGTAAACATCCCAATAGAAGCAACGATTTCCCACCACCTCTCCCTGAGAAGAGAAAAATACAGAACCCCCAAAGAGGAAGAATGCAAAGAGGTTCTGAATTCACTTCCTGCTCAGGTGGAAATATGCCTCAGAGGAGCTGGTACTGCCAACAAATGCTGAGGCGATGCAGCTGGAAAACTGCTGGATGGTGCCCTTTACCCACGCAAGGGAGCTGACTGTATAAACCTTATTGTGCCCACCCCCTTCACTCGTGTGTCTTAGTGCACTTAAGTAGACCTCTATCTGCCTGCAGCGCTCTTTAAATCAGCAATGGTACGCCGTATCACAGCCCAGGAACATAACACAATATAAAAGCATAACAACGTAACACAGAAAAATGAGGCACACCATACTATTTAACAACATAACATATCATGCAATTTCATTATACCATAAGCCAACATACATGGCATATCAGCTCTTATAAGGTGGTCCGATTCTTACAATGTTGCTCACATAGTTTTATGTTTAATATAACCTTTCATTTAAAACAGCAGGATCACAGATTTTTAACATTTTCAAAATCATCTTTAGAGTTGCACTTTCATCAAACAATCTACTACACTCTGTCTCGTGTTAAAACAACAAGGGTGCAATCTCAAACAGGGGTAATATGAGGCATGCACTTAAATATTGAGCCCTGTCCCTTATGGGGTTATCCAAGAAATCAGGCATCCGAAAGCCCAGCCAAGCTAACTAACACATAAGGCAGCCTTATCCATGCAACCCAGGGCATTATAGTCAGAATTTTGAAAAAACTGCTTTTCTGAAAAATGGTCACGTTTTTTAATTTGTTTTAATCAAATATGATGTCAATAAAATTAATCTTACTGATATGCTTCTTACTATTATGACCACATTATCAACACTTTCAGCCACTGTGAATCTATATCATAAATATGCCCACCCACACTTCCTGTCAATGGCATGGGCTGCACTGGCAATTTGGTGCAAAGAACACACACATGCTGGGGAAAGAATCTCTTTCTAATAAATATTACAGTCAATGGTGGCTGGCGTATTTGAACTGACATGTTACTAACTTGGTAGCAAACCACAGCATTCTTAGTCAGTTGTTCTCAAAATTGCTACATTGTGTATTTTTTAATCCTTTGCACCTTAGCAATGACAAGCACCACTTTAAAACTCCGTTATGACAGAAAGGCAGGCAATGCGCTGTAGAAAATACAGGGGCATCCAAGGTAGGTCCAGGAGGGCCGGACACTTGCCAAATATTTAGGATATCCAAATAGAAGACATCCACATAAAATGACTCTAACTTGCATTTGTTTACATAGCGCATGGATAGCTGAATATCTTGCATGGATCCGGTTCTCCTAGACCTATGTTGGACACCCCTGAGAGACTCAACATTTGCATTTCTTTCCGAGGAGGCACAGAAAGAAAAAGTAGCAAGAGAAGCTTTGTATTTCAAGTGGCTGCTGAATTTTAACAAGTGTAGATTTTAGAGCTGACAGTTCTAAAAGCAAATCGTCTACAGTGCCAAATGACCACCATGGACAGACGCACAGAAAACCCAGGCTAAAAAGAAGATGCATGGACATTTGAAAAACCAGTCTGCACCAGGGGAGTGCAGCTCAAGTCAATAAAAAAGTAATTAGTTGAGGTGGCAGCCTACACAAAAGTTAGTGGAAAGTGCTGGAGGCACTTTTCTGCCTGCAGATACACTCTGTGTGTGTAATCTAAGTCTATTTGTTCATTTTAGAGTCAAAGAGGGGAGCGGGGATCTATCTTGAAAGACGTGCCTACGTTTAAAAAAAAATTAATTTTATCATAACAACGTACACAGTTTTGTTAAAAAATAATTGTTCCTGGACTGATATGACGACCTTGAGTTTTCTCAAGTTGAAAGGAGATGGTCTGCATTGTAAAAATTGGTTGAAATTGCTTAAATTTTTTTTTAATTTGAAGTGTGTGCACTACAGGTCAGTCTGACGAAGGCAGATAACAATTAGCAAAGGTGCTGAGGGCGTGTGGTGTGGACAGGCAGGAGAGCAGAGTCGCAGAGACTTGTCCTGGACAGGTAGACTGGCTCACAGGAGTCGGCTCCTTAACACTGAGTAGTCTGCACTGGCGTGGCACTTGGATATAGTTCGGCTGGGTCTCGGATTAAGGCTCATGGTTTCACAGTGTACAGAAGAGCAGCAGAAGTGCAGAAGCAGGGGCCTCAGGTTCATCCTCCACCTTAGCTATAGAAAATACAGTTAGATAATCCAGCCAGGGCCAGATCAGTGAAAGGATGTAGCAGACAGGCTCTCACCACTAAAGGCACACATCAGTGGCTGAAATAGCAAATACATCCAACTCATACAGTGTACGTTGCACTCATTGAATAGTGGTTTCATCTGAATCTGTATTCAGCTTAATGTTATGGCCTATGACACAATAATGTTACTCAAAAAGTAAAACATACTAAGATGACTTTCTTCAAACTGCCGCCCTTTGCAGCAACTCTCTTTTATTATCCTGAAAGGCATGAAGTCTTTCTGGAAGAAGGACGCATGCCAACTGCTGCAACAACATAAGACGCCGGCTGACTTTGTATGTCCTCCGACAAACAATGATGTACATATTAGCATGTTTAATTTATATGCAGATGATTAGGCTGCATCTGAGTTCTCTCCTGGCCTTAAAAATGTGCTTGTAATGCTTAACTGGTCTAACTCGGTGCGGATGCGTGCTAAACTCCTCCATATAAGTAACTGGGACTGCTGACATTTTGCTGTTATGATGACACAGGGCCCGGCCGTCCTGGTGCTCACATTTGCCTTGCAGTGCATGCCCATTCACTAAGCCCGACTCAAGTACTTCTACTGAGGCAGCCTACTAAACAACTTTCATCCTGCAAATCCAACAAGCGCAATTACCTTTTTCAGGATCAGACTGGCACTCCGCTCCACTACAGGCTGTGCCATCTACTGTCTTGTGAGTGAGCGCAGAGCGACATTGTCTTTCTTTTATTTCAGTGATGACTGACTTGGAAATAAAAGAGGAACAACAGCGTTTAGTTTAACCCCAGTGCTGCTACTTCTAAAGCTGGCCTTTAGGCCGCGCCAAACACCTATGTTGGGCCAGGTGGCTTGATGTAATTTAGAACCCCAATAAGAAAATCACCCCCGTAACAAAACCAGCCCCAGGAAACCCCATGTACTGCCAGTCTGGGCCTGTCTCAGAGCAGGGGCCCACTGCACGTGCACAGTTCCAGAGGGGGGCCTCTGGAGCTCAGGGCCTCTTGCGCTGTAAGGGTTGCGGAGGCTATTCTTATGCCCCTGCCATTAAGCACAGTGACAGTTAACTGGCACACTCATTTATTCCGCAATGCCCCAAACACCAAACAGATGAGCCAAAGAACTAATACAAGGGAATAGTGCGTAGGGGGGAAACAAAAATAAACAATCAAGGTAACATAATGAAAGATGTATTGCCGAGCATGAGTTAGAATCATAGTTAGACCAAACACTTTCATAAAGAGGAGGCTGCTGTAGGAGGTGGAGACTGCCAGGAGAGAGTGACCGTCATTGACGAGAAACCATACAGAAGGAAAGAAGCAGCAAGAAAATAAGAGCGGTTAAATAGCGAGAGACAGCAGGCCATAATGGGTGTATAAGAGGAAAGAGAGACTGAAAGAGGATGCAAGATGATTTAGTCAAGCAAAGAGAATGAAAAGGAGATCGAGAAGGACAGTCATTACAAAAAGTGGGTATAGACAGTTAGTGAGCAATGATGGAGCACGCTTAAATAATGAGTATGAGAGAGAGTAAGTGAAAGAGTTAGGGATAAAGAGAGAGAAAGACTACTTAGAAAGTCAGGACAGTTGGCAAAGAGATAAAGGAATGAGTGAGAGAAATAGGTCAGAGAGATAAGGGTAAAAAGGAGGGACATTTATGGGAAGAGAAGAAATCAAGAAAGGGACACACAGAGAAAGAAACAAAAGAGCTAGAAAGAGAATGGGGGTATGGAGAGTCAAGAGTGACCACCTCTGAGCAGATGCTGTCTAGAGAGTAGGATTACCTAAAATGAGGGTCACTCACATTGCATGAAGGGGACTATGTGGAAGAATCACAGAAGAACAGTACATCATAGTAGCAGCTAGAGAGAGGGGAGGAAAGAAAGCAGGATGAAAACTACACGTTAGGAGATAACGGAGATCAAGTAACCCACAGGATAAAAAGTGAGGCAACCAACAGGGAAAAAGAGGGATGTTATGTTGGGGATAGAGATTTGAAAGGTGATGGGAAGACACAAGGAATAAGTACATTGAATGCTGCATGACCTTTTGCTTTATTTCGAGTAGCAAAGCTCTGGGAGCTTTTACATAAGTTTTCAGTGCTTTCCTACAACACGAAAAACATAAATTTTAAGGAAATGCAGTGCACTCATTTTAGTGCAGTTTGAAAAACAGAAAAGCTGTCCCATCTTTCTCACCCAGCTTTCAATATTTATGGAAAAATACATACATGTAAAAGGAGCAATGTCCACTATTCAGAGGATCTTTGGGATAGGGCTGCAGGCCAGGGCTCTGAGATATAGGGCCACCCTGCTACAATACCTAGACATTGACAGTCTGAGCCGACAGCGCCACAGCCAGAGTCAGCGGATCCGATCCTGGCTTAGCTCTCGTCTCCATCCCAGGGCAACATGTGCAATCCACATTTGGGGTAAATGTAATTCTGCTTGAGGTTGTAAATCCTAAAGCAAGAGGTTGTAAATCCTAAAGCAAGTGCATTTACTTGGTCAAATCTCACTTTTTGGGGCGGGGCAGCAGAACCTACCTCTGAAAAGCCAGACTAAGCAATGCAAGGAGTCACTCATACCCAGATTCCATCAGCTGTCAGGCATTGTTAAAACAGTTCCTTTGTTCAGTACTTGCAGGGGCCCCAGTGGGGGCTTCTGGGGTGTGACCAGGTGGTGAGGCATAATGAATGCTATGGTATCGGCCCAGTACCCCCAGGGCCTGCCTGTTACTCCCTGCCTCCCTTTATTATACATCAAGGTAGAAAGAAAAGGGCTGTTGGTGGACTCACCTGTTTGGGTGACCCCAGTTAGTGCAGCGCTAGCCTCACTACTTCTTTAACCCCGGGGAATCACAGCCCTTCAGCAGCTGAAGGATGCCAGCATGGCCGGGAGAAGGCTGATGCAGGACGCATGAGACCCTGTTGCTCTTTGCTGCTTGCCACCTCCGTAGTCTGACTCTGATAATGGACTCTTACTGAGTTTGCAGGCTGGATGTGGGAGGGTCCACAGACAATAACTGAATCCTGGAAACCACGATGGGAGCACACTGCTAGCCTCTCCTCCGGATCGCCCCTCTGCATTGTGGTATATGCAGTGCGTATAACTTGAAGAATTTCGGAAAAAGTTCGCGTGTGATTCACCAAAGTTGGTGCAAGTAAGTACTTAATATTTCCAGCATCTCTAGACACGAGACATGGCTCGTGTTTCGGGATAGTATCCCTCATTTTTTTTAAAAACTCTTTATTGATGACTGCGATCAGATATTGCAATGTACATACAGGTTTCGCACAACTTATACAGTCTTTTCTGTTTTTTCTCCCCCCTTTAATTTTAAACATCTGACTCCTTGTCTCTCATGATAATGGTCCATACAATTCGTCTATGACAGCGTGGACAACTCTATGTAATATTACTATTTCTTTCCAAGTAAATACAAACTGTCAATGCTCGATCATTCCTCAGCATGTATACATCTGTGGCCTCATAATTGAAGGCATCACCAGTCCCCATCCCTCCCAACATCCCACCCCGTTTCGTACGTCTCCTGACATCTCTGCATAGGCTATGCTATATTCCTGAGCCTCGTAATCGCGAAGGGCTGACATATCTAAATAAGTGTGAGCATCATCCACTGGCCAACCTGTACGCACCATGGACCAGTCTCCACTCGCGGACACACCCTCCCCCACCCGGCCATCCCCACTACGCGGTCTCCGTCTGGGAGGGCGTCAAGTCCATGTCCTCCAGCTCCAACAGCATCCGTTCCCAATCTTGTGCAATTGGGTGTTTCTGTAGCCCCCGTTCCTCTTCCCTCCTGAGAATTGCACCCTCAGCTCTACCCCACTTCAATACTTTGGATCGCCAGACCTCTACAGTCGGGGGTCGTGCAGATTTCCACCTCATAGTCAGTGCCCTGACAGCCAGTAATAATGCTAAGTCCATGAGCTTCAGTGGGGCCTTATGTCCTTTGGGTATTTTCCTGTGTCCAAGCAAGCAAGGCAGCGCCCCCTCTGGTATCTGCATGCCCGTGGCAGTGTGGAGTATGTGTCGGACCTGTCCCCAATAGCCGTCTATGCGTGGGCAGGACCACAGAATGTGGAGAAGGCCGGCCTCCTCCGCATGACACAGGGGACAGCAATGGGAAGAGGCAGGAAACATCCTGTGCAGCCTTTGGGGGATAAAGTATGCCAGATGTAGTAACATGGCTTGGATAAATTTAAACTTAACATTTCTGGACACTCTTCTAGGGTGTTCCAGAACAACCTTCCAGGCCCCATCTGTCATAGCCTCCCCTGTGTCCAACGTCTAGGTGGTCCTGAGAGAAGTAAGGGGCGTAGCAGCGTGATCCCTAATGCCAGTGTATAACCACCTCACTAGGTGTCCCCCAGTTCCCATGTAGTGAAGTCGGTGCGATAGTATCCCTCATCAGTAGAGAAAAGTTCTGGGGTGGTTGAGAAGGCCGTCAAACAACCGTCACAGGCCTCGTTGCCTTTTAGGCACACAGGTGCATCTCCAAAAGCTCATCAGCTTAGGGGCTCACGGGAGCCCTTTAACAGGAAACAACAATGGGAGCACACTGCTAGCCTCTCCTCCGGATCGCCCCTCTGCATTGTGGCATATGCAGTGCGTATAACTCGAAGAATTTCGGAAAAAGTTAATGTGTGATTCACCAAAGTTGGTGCAAGTAAGTACTTAATATTTCCAGCATCTCTAGACACGAGACATGGCTCGTGTTTCGGGATAGTATCCCTCATCAGTAGAGAAAAGTCCTGGGGTGGTTGAGAAGGCCGGGAAAACAACCTTCACAGGCCTCGTTGCCTCTTAGGCGCACAGGTGCATCTCCAAAAGCTCATCAGCTTAGGGGCTCACGGGAGCCCTTTAACAGGAAACCACAATGGGAGCACACTGCTAGCCTCTCCTCCGGATCGCCCCTCTGCATTGTGGTATATGCAGTGCGTATAACTTGAAGAATTTCAGAAAAAGTTTGTGTGTGATTCACCAAAGTTGGTGCAACCAAGTACTTAATATTTCCAGCTTTTGGAGATGCACCTGCACGCCTAAGAGGCAACGAAGCCTGTGACGGTTGTTTGGCGGCCTTTTCAACCACCCCAGAACTTTTCTCTACTGATGAGAAATACCATCCCGAAACACGAGCCATGTCTCGTGTCTAGAGATTCTGGAAATATCAAGTACTTACTTGCACCAATTTTGGTGAAACACTCACGATCTTTTTCCCAAACTCTTCAAGTTACATGCACTGCATATACCAGAATGCAGAGGGGCGATCCGGAGGAGAGGCTAGCTGTGTGCTCCCATCGTTGTTTCGTGTTAATAGGGCTCCCGTGAGCCCCCAAGCTCACGAGCTTTTGGAGATGCACCTGCGCGCCTAGGAGGCAACGAAGCCTGTGACGGTTGTTTGGCGGCCTTCTCAACCACCCCAGAACTTTTCTCTACTGATGAGTGATACCATCCCGACACACAAGCCATGTCTCGTGTCTAGAAATTCTAGAAATATCAAGTACTTACTTGCACCAATTTTGGTGAGGCACTCAAACTTTTTCCCAAACTCTTCAAGTTACACGCACTGCATATACCAGAATGCAGAGGCGCGATCCGGAGGAGAGGCTAGCAATGTGCTCCCATCGTTGTTTCCTGTTAAAAGGGCTCCAGTGAGCCCCCAAGCTGACGAGCTTTTGGAGATGCACCTGCGCGCCTAAGAGGCAACGAAGCCTGTGACGGTTGTTTGGCGGCCTTCTCAGCCACCCCAGAACTTTTCTCTAATGATGAGGGATACCATCCCGAAACACTAGCCATGTCTCGTGTCTAGAGATTCTGGAAATATCAAGTACTTACTTGCACCAATTTTGGTGAAACACTCACAAACTTTTTCCCAAACTCTTCAAGTTACACGCACTGCATATAACAGAATGCAGAGGGGCGATCCGGAGGAGAGGCTAGCAGTGTGCTCCCATCGTTGTTTCCTGTTAAAAGGGTTCCCATGAGCCCCCAGGCTGACGAACTTTTGGAGATGCACCTGCGCGCCTAGGAGGCAACGAAGCCTGTGACGGTTGTTTGGCGGCCTTCTCAACTACCCCAGAACTTTTCTCTACTGATGAGGGATACCATCCCGAAACATGAGCCATGTCTCGTGTCTAGAGATTCTGGAAATATCAAGTACTTACTTGCACCAATTTTGGTGAAACATTCACGATCTTTTTCCCAAACTCTTCAAGTTACATGCACTGCATATACCAGAATGCAGAGGGGCGATCCGGAGGAGAAGCTAGCAGTGTGCTCCCATCGTTTTTTCCTGTTAATAGGGCTCCTGTAAGCCCCCAAGCTGACAAGCTTTTGGAGATGCACCTGCGCGCCTAAGAGGCAACGAAGCCTGTGACGGTTGTTTGGCGGCCTTCTCAACCACCCCAGAACTTTTCTCTACTGATGAGGGATACCATCCCGACACACGAGCCATGTCTCGTGTCTAGAGATTCTAGAAATATCAAGTACTTACTTGCACCAATTTTGGTGAGACACTCACAAACTTTTTCCCAAACTCTTCAAGTTACACGCACTGCATATACCAGAATGCAGAGGGGCGATCCGGAGGAGAGGCTAGCAGTGTGCTCCCATCGTTGTTTCCTGTTAAAAGGGCTCCCGTGAGCCCCCAAGCTGACGAGCTTTTGGAGATGCACCTGCACGCCTAAGAGGCAACGAAGCCTGTGACGGTTGTTTGGCGTCCTTCTCAACCACTCCAGAACTTTTCTCTACTGATGAGGGATACCATCCTGAAACACGAGCCATGTCACATGTCTAGAGATTCTGGAAATATCAAGTACTTACTTGCACCAATTTTGGTGAAACACTCACGATATTTTTCCCAAACTCTTCAAGTTACACGCACTGCATATACCAGAATGCAGAGGGGCAATCCGGAGGAGAGGCTAGCTGTGTGCTCCCATCGTTGTTTCGTGTTAAAAGGGCTCCCGTGAGCCCCCAAGCTCACGAGCTTTTGGTTATGCACCTGCGCGCCTAAGAGGCAACGAAGCCTGTGACGGTTGTTTGGCGGCCTTCTCAACCACCCCAGAGCTTTTCTCTACTGATGAGGGATACCATCCCGACACACGAGCCATGTCTCGTGTCTAGAGATTCTAGAAATATCAAGTACTTACTTGCACCAATTTTGGTGAGACACTCAAACATTTTCCCAAACTCTTCAAGTTACACACACTGCATATACCAGAATGCAGAGGCGCGATCCAGAGGAGAGGCTAGCAGTGTGCTCCCATCGTTGTTTCCTGTTAAAAGGGCTCCAGTGAGCCCCCAAGCTGACGAGCTTTTGGAGATGCACCTGCGCTCCTAAGAGGCAACGAAGCCTGTGACGGTTGTTTGGCGGCCTTCTAAACCACCCCAGAACTTTTCTCTACTGATGAGGGATACCATCCCGAAACACGAGCCATGTCTCGTGTCTAGAGATTCTGGAAATATCAAGTACTTACTTGCACCAATTTTGGTGAAACACTCACAAACTTTTTCCCAAACTCTTCAAGTTACACGCACTGCATATACCAGAATGCAGAGGGGCGATCTGGAGGGGATGCTAGCAGTGTGCTCCCATCGTTGTTTCCAATCACTGAATCCTGCTTTAGTCATCCATCCAGGCCTTCTGCAAGAGCCCTTCACCCACTCTTGCAACTAACAAAACCCTGGCCTGGCTTCCTGTAGAATTAATGGCTTCCTAAAATATAACAATAAAGTGGTACTTACATTTCTTCAGAGCAGTGTCAACCTATTGCACTTTTTCTGAACAAAGAAGAACAGAGCAAGTTGCTAAATATCAGGACAAGCAAGGTGCATGACTGAAGTTCCCGGGGGGCCTCCTACACCGTGGGGGAGGGGGAGGGGGGCGTTAAGCATTCACATTCACCCTCAGAGTTCTATCATATGTCTCTCACTCACAGCATTTTTTCTTCCTTTGAACTTCCTTTTGACTTTCTCCTTGTTGCTGCTCTTTAGACTGTTTCTTTTTGCACTCCAGCACTCTGATTCACAGATAAATCCTGGGGTGCCCTTCCTTCCAAGTTCCAGGCCTCTGTACACAAGCAAGAAACAAAAGCTATTAATCGCAAATGTTTCTTTTTTGTGTGCAAGATCTTCAGAACTCCACTGCCTGCCCAAAGAAAGGCTGCAGCTTAATATAACTTGTGTGCCTTGCTCAGGCCTGTGCTTCAGCACTCAATTCAGTGTGGGGCAGAGGGGGCCCCAGCCCCCTTCGAGTGTAGGGAAGCCTGGGGGCCCTCATGCACCGCTTACACCCCTGCTTCCAGTGCATCCCAGCCAAGGACAACTTAAGCATTTTGGGGTCCTGGGTCAAACATATTTGGGGGCCTCTGTGCTGTACAGCTTTGAATTTATTTTCCAGTTTAAACTCTTTCTTGCCCTCTTTGGCCAGGTCACTGACAGTGCACAGGCACACGCCCAAATTCTCAACATTGCAATATAGCAGCAGCTTAGCAATATTACTGCAAATATTATCTGGCAACCTTCTGTTTATTGCGCCTTGAGACCCTCCCGGGTGAGTAGCGCGCTATATAAATTTGCTTGATTGATTGATATGAGATCCTGTTATGATATTGATAGAGATCGCGGGTCACCCGACCAATAATTTCACCAGACACGTACTAGGCCCATGTACTTTTCTCCAATCAAACCCATATACATTAATCGGGTGACCTTTCACTCTCTACTACCAGTAACCCTGGTTCCTTCCTATTTATTTCTCTTGTACCCGACTTACCAATCCACTGTTACGGGTACCTATGATCCACAATGGATCAGGGAGCTAGCTGTAAAATGAAAGGCAGGAAAAATACAAAACCAACTTTTATTTCTTTTATATTCATTAAATAATCACAGACTACTGGGAAGTTTTAAAAGTTTATCTAGGAATCAGATTCGGAAATCATCAAGTTTACAGTTAAAAGGCAGTCAATAATCAAGATAACGAAAAGAACATAACCATATAGGAAATAAATCAAAGCAACCATTTATGAATTCTAATATGAGATGAGAACAGGAAAATACACTAAGCAGATCTAAAGATGAACGTCTATAAATGGGAAAACTTATGCTCGTACTAGAATTACACTATTGGGACGTACTTATGAGAATGAGGAAAGTGATGAATCCTATATTCTATAGGAAGGGTGAAAAGAGGAACATGCTATAAATCTAACAATGGTATTTCACTCAGTTTGCAAGGGAAATTGTAAACCACATCTATAGTTCATAGATAGCTGAAATGAATGTATTCTAAAAGGAAGGGAAACATAGGAACATGCTATGGGAATAAATGCATAGACTTTTCATTTAGAAGATTTGCGGAAAGCATGGAAAATTACGTATGCAAAGGTATTGTCTTTATTAAAGCAAACACAGAAAAATAGAAAAGTGCAGTATAGGGTTTTCGCACTTATAATTACCTAGACTGGTGTGAAAACCAACCCTGGCCACGGGTCAGTTAAGGACAGGATAAACCCCAAGGAAGGACAGTCATCAATGGGACAGCAGATGCAGAATGGACACCCCAGGACAGGACAGGAAAACCAGATTAGGATCAGGACGGGACCACCAAGGCACGACCAGCACCCGCAGTTTGGAAGCAACGCCTGCGCTCCACCCTCTCTGCAGCTATCAGTCAGAACCCCGATTGGGTCAGCGAACTCCCCAGCAAAGTGCTCCGCCAGCACTTATGGTTTAGTAAAACCTTTGAGTCTATGGTCAAATTCAGACAGAGTGCTCCGCAGCACCTCTGTATCAGTCACCTATTGAGAGCGTTGGGTCAGTGACAGGTCAGCTATTCAGACAAGTCGGACAAATTCTCTAGCTAAACCTAGGCTAGTTATCCTGTTTTCGGGTCAGTGTACCACCCCCCAATGTTGCAAAGTGTCAGAATTCCCAATTTGGATTGGTCCCCATGTAGGATAGGTTAACACACCAATCAGAACAAACTTTCTAAAAGCCTAGATTTACATACTTAGGGACCGCCTAGTGAATTTGGGGTTCTCATGAGGCAATCTTTGGAATACAATGGAATATTAACAAATGTTTCAAAATGGGTACATTCAACTCCATCCTGCTGGGTCGCAGGTCATTTTCTCAGGAGCATCTTGACTGTGGCTGCCAGCTGGCTGAGTTCCACTGCTCAAGGCTGACTTCTCCCTGGCTGCGCGACATGCGCAGAAGGGACCTTCAAGATGGTTCTCGTCTCATTTAGACCCCCCAATTACCGCGGTACATGAAAAGTAAGCGAAAACAAATTAAAACATAGAAATAAATGATTTTATTACATATCATGAATAGCTACTTTATATTTCTTACTATAAAAATATACTATGCAATTATGGATTAGTGTAACTGACAATAACACAAGAGCATCTGCGCAAGCTTCACCATGTGAGTATTCAGACAGCCATATTAGATTGCCAGTACGCATGCGCATATTTCCCCACCAGAACTGCAACTACGTCACGTCACGTGAGTGTGACTAACGCATGCGCAGTAGAGAATTTCCAAGCGGCGACCATATTATGAACAAGGATTATTTATATTAGTAAAACACATAGGCAAGCGTCACTATGATACACATACACACAAAAATAAAAGGAAATTAGTAAAACGAACAAATTGGATTACCGGGTTATAACAGATTCGAGGTTCATGACTCAAGCAAGTCGCGTAACATGCGAAATCTTGCTCTATCAATCCCCTCTTTGATGATATTTACTATCATCACAAACTAATGGAACCAGATGCCAACTTTTCTCAAACTTTGTGCATTTCTATCTCTTCCAACATTCGGTTCAATTTCTCTTTCACATCTTTATCAGGGTGAGAATTTTTCATTTTTTTGTAAATTTTATTATTTAAGTCTTCCAATTCAAGCTCATCCACACTCCGTTTCACACCTCTTCGATTCATAGTGTATTTCTTTGTGTGTTTACGACATTTGCAACAGACAAATATGAGGAATATGATGAAACCTATCACTCCAATTGGCATCAGTACTTTAAACAATAAACCTTTACCTAAATTAGCAAACCAATGACCTACATTTGGAGAGACCATCAACGAGTCTCTTCCAGGCACTATCAACCTCCAGTGGTTTGAGTTCCTTTTCCAAATTAGTAATGTTTTTCACATATCTTTTGATCTGTACACTTTTATCCGGTATGTAAGTGCAACAATGTTGCGCTTTCAGCATCCGGCAGACTCCGCCCTCTTTTGCTAATAAGGTGTCAAGCACAAGTCTGTTCTGCAAAACCATTGATCTGATCGCAACCATTTTGGTATTGACCAATAGAAATCCATGAGCTGTGTCAGTAGACAGCACATCCACTATTGTGGATAATTTGCAAATTCTGTGTGTGTTCAGAACCACTCCCACTCCAGGTATCAGTGCACTAAAAATACTACCCATTATTTCACCTACACTTTCTCTTTTACTACGCACTAAGCCATTAGTGTTTTCATTGCTTCCAGCAATTTCATTCACATGGTATATTTTTGGGAAGACAATGCCAAAGTAGCAGCTTCCATACCAGTGATCCGGCAATTTGAAATAAGCCTTGTTTCCACATATATAGTAAATTCCGGGAAACACAGGTTCTGACCCATTTTTGAAACCCCAACCTCCAATTACCTTATAATTGTGCTCACATTGACTGGAACCAATGAAAATGTTGTTATAATAACTAGTCTTCTCACGGTGAAGACAGAGTTTCCCTTTCCTTTCGAAATCCAGCAACAAAGCAGGACCAGCCCCACCATTTGAGGTGCTTTCCATGTTTTCAGCCTATTTAGGAGTCTTCTGTCTTTTGTCATTTGCCTTTCTTTGGAAACTCTCCCTTCTTTTCTCTGCCATGTTTAAAAATATTTTTTCTTGTTCATGTAATGAACAGGTCAAGTTGTCTCTGTGTGCTTCATTTAAGTCTATGGTACCTATAGTCAGAAAGTATTCTCCCATATAACGTGTAACGTCACTTTTGGTATGTACAGGATTTAGATTTCCACGTATAGGAAGTTCAGAAAATATCACGTCAGCGTTAGAGTAGTAGTATTGTAACGGTCCTCTTTTGTAAAATAAGCTTGCTAAAATACTACAGGAAATTCCAATAGTCAGGGGCAGATGATGATAAGTCACGCCTTCAGCTACAGAAGTAGGTAGCTTCATGCAGACATAGCAGTCTTCTATCTCCATAGTTTCTACATAATGCACTAGCAGGTTTGCGAAAACATTTAAATGAGTCTGGTTCTTAACTCCGTGGTAATGTAGTCCTTCCTCATCTGGTGCTTCTAAGTCTAGTTTGGTTTGTCTGAGGCTAAGTGTTTTCTCACGTCTTTCTACACTTCGGGTTGTCAGTTCTTCAGTGTCTTTTGTCACAGTTTGTGTAGGGTCAAGTGTAGTATTTTTGCTCATCATAAAAGGAATGAAAACTGTTAGTCCTATCCAAATTATTATCAATATAGCTATACTACATATACATACTTTGCAGCATGTTTTGCAACAATTGCGTTTAGGCCTTCCATTCACATTTGAATCAGACATTTTTCGTTCAGAAGAAGTTTCCCAACCTCTCTTTGTAACTTTACACAGGTAGCTTACACTGGGCAACTTCAAGTGAGTTCGTCTTCTTCAGCAGACAGATCAGCAATCTGTTCTTCGTCACTTTCGTCAGTTATATCAAGATCCTCAAACTCCTCCAAAATTAGGTATGTCCATTCAGGATCTTGGTATTTCTCATTCAGTCTTTTTATTCGATCACTCCGTCTTTTGGAGCTTTTTCCAGCTTGTTCTGTAATACGGGAACTTTTCCTTCTTTCTGCAAGTTTTTCTTCTACTGTTTTTATTCTCAGTCTCAGTTTCTTAATATATCCTGGTTCAATATTTTTCTTTTTTTGAGTCTTTTAGCTGGCACTGTGATTTGGCTTTCTTCTAATGCTCTTTTATTTTCGTTTGTTTGTGGCACTTCTACCTCTGTCTCTTCCCTTCCTGTCTGACTACTTCCAGGTCTTGTATCTATTTCTTCTACCTGGTTACTAAGCTGGCCTAGTTCAGGAGAATTTTTGTTTTGGCTTTCGAACGTCTCTATTTCTGAGTCCTGAACATGTTCTTCTGTTTCTATCTGATCCTGTTCAAGCACTTCGATCTCTTGATTTTCTTCTGCTCGAACTTTTGCACTAGTTCTAGTCTGTCCCTTTTCAGTTTCAGGAGTTTGTGGAGGTGTATCAATCACTTGTTCTGTCCCTGTCTGACCTTCTCCTTCCTCAGACTTGACGTGAATCTCAATAATCTGAGGCTCTTCACCTGTGCCTATTTCCTCCTCTCTATTCCACTCTCTATCTTCGTAGGTTCGCTCTCTTGTTCTGATTGGGTCTTCATTTAGGTCGATTATGGGTATCCAGTCATCTTGACTGGTGCTCGGTTGTTCGTCATCAGCTACTTCAGGACCGACGTCTGCAGACCCCTCAGCTGGACAACCTTCAGCGCCTTTTTTCTCGTCTGGAATCACTTTCTGTGTATGGCTGGCATGGATCCACTTGGGAACGCCTGCACACTTCACCGCTGTCGTGGTCACCAGTATTATTTGGCGTTTTTCTCCCCACCTCGGTGCAAGGCAACTCGAGCGAGTATGTTTCTTGATTCTCACCCAGTCGCCAGGAACCAATTTGTGGACTGGAGCTGTTGGATTGGCAACGGCGTCTTCCCCAATCTGGCGAGAGATAGAACGCACTTGGTCACCTAGTTGCTTGCAGTACTCAAGTACCAAATCATCAGAAATGTTTAACAGTTTGTATCCTGGTACCCATGCTTGTCTCATCACTCTTCCCATCAGGATTTAATGAGGGCTCAGGCCTGTTTTTCGGTCTGGAATACTTCTGAGTCCCATCAGAACAAGAGGCAAGGCATTTATCCAATTCATGCCAGTAGAATCACACATTTTTGCCAATCTCGATTTTATAGTGCTTTTATTTGCTCTACTACTCCAGAAGCCTCTGGACGATATGCACAGTGCAGTTTTTGTGTGATCTGGAATGCTTTACAGAGCTGATCGATTACCTCATTCTGAAAATGTTTGCCTCTATCTGATTCAATAGTGACTGGAACCCCGAACCTAGGTATCAATTCTTGTAGTAACAATTTTGCTACTGTTATGGCGTCACTCTGTTTGGTAGGGTAGGCTTCCACCCATTTTGAAAACAGGCAGACGATGACAAGGACATATCTTTTTCCCTCACAACGAGGCATGGTGATGAAGTCAATCTGTATTCTCAGAAAGGGACCCCCTGATTTCCCAATTTTCCCCAGTTCAACTACTGTTCTTTTGCCAGCGTTGAACTGTTGACATGTCAAGCACCTTTGGCAGAGTGATTCTGCTACCTTCCTGAACTTCGGATTGTACCATGTTTGTTGGAAAACCAGAACCATGGCGTCCCTACCAGTGTGTGAATCTCCATGTATCAGTCTGGCCATGGAAGCAAGCAGATGTCTAGGCAACACAGGCATACCATTTGGGCCCACAATGACACCATCCTCACTTCTCGGTCGACAACCAAGTTTCCTCCACTTTTCTTTCTCTTTCGAGGGCACAGCATGCTGCCAATCTCTCACCTCTTCCCAGGTAGGCACTTCTTCAAACACCATAAGTTGGCAGCTGTTTCCAGGTCCCCCCAATTTAACATTTACAGACATGCGATTTTTGGCACAATGCCTGGCCACCTCATCAGCAAAATTATTTCCCAAAGTTATAGGGTCAAGGCCCTTTTTATGAGCAGCACATTTGACCACTGCCAATTCTTTTGGTAATTGGATTGCCTCCAATAAATCTTGTACCACCCTTCCATTTCGAATGGGAGTACCTGAAGAAGTCAGAAACTCTCTTTGTAGCCACAATTGGCCAAAGTCATGCACAACCCCATAACAGTACTGACTATCAGTATATACTGTTATTCTTATGTTTTTCCCAATTTTACAGGCTCTTATCAATGCAATCAATTCGGCTACTTGTGCAGACTTTACTCCAAATAAACAGGATGCTTCTTTAATGCTGTCCATAATGACTACAGCATAAGCGGCACTTAGGCCTACTAATTCGTGTCTCATACATGAGCCATCCACAAACAGTTCTTCATCTTTAACAGGCAAAGGTATTTCTTTAATGTGTGGGCGGGGTTTAGTACTGAATTCTGTCAGGTCAATGCAGTCATGCTCGTTCTCTCCCTCAGCTTCTACAATCATTGAGTCAGGGAGTAGGGTGGCTGGATTCAGGATATTACACCGAGTAATGACTACATTTGCAGCACCCACGAGAATCCTCTCGTACTTAGTCAGCCGACTAGGGGTGAGATACTGAGTCTTAGTTCGGGTCAACAAAATCACAACTGCATGAGGAACATACACAGTTACAGGATGTCCCATTACAATGGATTCACTCTGTTCTAAACTCGTGCAAGTTGCAGCTACTGCCTTCAGACATCCGGGTAATCCAGCAGCCACTGGATCCAAAGTGGCAGAAAAATATGCCACTGGACGTCTAGTCAAACCATGCTCCTGAGTTAAGACTGACAATGCACAATTGTCTCGTGTGTCACAGAACAGGGCAAACTCTTTAGAATAGTCAGGCATTCCCAAAGCAGGGGCTGTACACAGACAATCTCGTAATTTAGTGAATGCTGTTAAGCTTTCATCATCCCATTCTACTGGGTTCTTTGCTCCTTTCTTCATCATATTTATCAAAGGCTTTGCCAGGACTGCTAATCCCACAATCCATTGCCTGCAATAACCTACAACCCCAAGGAACATTCTGATCTCTTTCTCAGTACGGGGTAACTGCATCTTTTGAATTATTCTGACTCTCTCTGAAGTGACTTTTCTGATGCCTTTTTCTATCTGGTGCCCCAGATATTTCACTGACTTTGAACAGAACTGCAATTTTTCAGGGGCCACTTTATGTCCCTTTTCACCTAGGTGATTCAGCAAGGCAATGGTGTCAATCACACAATCTCTATGACTTTTAGACGCCACCAAAAGGTCGTCGATATATTGCACCAAAACAGACTTTCCAGGTAAGACTAACGATTCAAGGTACTTTTTCAGGATTTGATTAAAGATAGAGGGGCTTTCTGTGTACCCCTGGGGGACCCGATTTCAAACATACACGTGACTGTCGAAAGCAAATGAGGAAAGAAATTTGCTGTCTGGATGCAATGGGATTGAAAAGAATGCGTGACATAGGTCTATCACAGTGAACCATTCAGCATCCCAGGGAATCTGATACAGGATCACTGCTGGGTTCGGGACAATAGGACAGCAAGGAACCACAAGTTTGTTTACCTTTCTCAGGTCCTGCACTACCCTGTACTTGCCACTAGGTTTCTTGATTCCAATTATGGGTGAGTTACATGGGCTACTCATTACTTCTTGTATGATGTTTGCTTATAACAATTTTTGTATTTCAATAGCAACTCCTGCTCTCACTTCTGCACTCATTTTGTACGGCTTGGTATTGGGGTAAACTGCATTTTCCTTCATGGCTATTTGTATTGGGTCCACATTTGCCATTAATCCTACATCCGTTCCAGTAAAGTCCCATACTTCTGGTTTCACTGTCTGTTGGAGTTCTTCGGGTAAGTCTTGTATAGTCATTCGTTTAATTTCTGAGTCAGGTCTGATTAACATTAATTTGTAGATGCCATCTTCGTCTGGGGTTTGAATTTCAACGCCTTTTGGTGTGCAAAAGATGGTGCAATTAATTTTGCACAACAAATCACGTCCCAGTAAGTTTACAGGACTGGTATCACAAACGACAAATCTGTGCATTTCTTTAAAATTCCCTATTGTGATCTCCATGGGCTCGGTAACGGGGGTACTAATCAGTTGATTAGATACACCCACTACATGGATTGCTTCTCCCGAGAGGGGTAGGTTTGGAACGTCCGCTGTTCTCACAGTAGAACGGGTAGCACCAGTGTCCAATAGGAAGGTGACATAATTTCCATCAACCTTTCCTTCAATGTATGGCCCTGACTGGTCTACAGGCAAGGAGGCGCCAAGTACACACTCCTTGTCCTCCCCTCTCAGGCCCCCTCAGTACTGGTCGTCACAGAGAAAAGTGTCATTCAACAGAAACATGCGAAGTTGCTGCATTTCTATTCTCATTTCCTCCCAGATTTCTATGTCGTCACCCTGCGGTGATTTCCCTTTATAATTTTGTTTTGGCGCTCGGGGCAATTGACTTGCTTTTACCTGTTGCTGGGTCTTTCTTGGTTTTTCATTCTGCGTCTGTGGAATAAAATCAGGGGTTTGGGTATTATCATGCTGTAAATATGGACACTCGTCTCTCCAGTGCCCGATTTCTCCGCAGTGGTGACAGGGAAATTTCTTTTTAGCTTCTTCTCTGCTCATTTTTACCTTGGGTTTCCCTCCACCCCCAGATCCTTGATTTTGGGTATTCTTATTCATTTTACTCAATTGCTTTTCCTGCTGTTCTGCTAACTTTACTTGTGCCCACATGACTTTCTCCTTTAAAGCCTTTCGCTTTTCTGCCATCTCATCCTCACAGTACTTTGCGTACCGTAGGACCTCATCCATTTTCTTAGACTGCCAACAAATTTTATTATCTTTGATCCACTGGCAAATTTCGGGTCTTAAACCGTTTACAAACCTGTAAATGAAGTGGGTCATGTCTTTCATCTCGATGTTATCTATACCACTGTAGGTTTTGAAAACCTGCAACAGTCTTTCATAAAAGGAGTGTACAGTCTCATCCCTTTCCTGCGTGGTTCTATCTATCTTGGTCCAATCAGTTTCCTTCGCAGGCACCTTTTGCTTCAGGTGTAGAATTACCTGATCATATTTTTTCATCACGTCATCAGAGGGTGCTCCTGTGTTAGGGTCCCTCGGGTATTCCTCACTAGGCCAACCTATTGCGATCTTAGACTCGGTCCATAAATCTACAGGGACCACTATATCAAAGAACCCATCCAAGTCTTTCCACAGGCATTTCTGTACCTTTACAAACCTTTCCACTTGCCTGTACCAGTCCACAGGTTTCTCTCGTAATTTTGGGAAATCATTTGTAAAGGACACAATATCCTGTCTGGACCATGGAACATGCACGTATTTTCCACCTGGCACTTCGCGCATAGGATATAACTGCTCTGGTTTGTCAGCTTCCTTTAAAACGAATTCAGGAGTCACTTGTTTGGATCTAGCCTCATCTTTCTTTTTGGCCCACCTGGCTTTCCATCTTTCTACGTCTCCCCATTTCTGCAACACAGTTAATAAATCTTTGACCTGTGCCTTCTTCCCCGACACATTCAGGTTTTCCAGATCCTTGTCCGAGAAATCTGCTCTGTATGGTTTTTGCAAAGGTTTTGATTTTGAAATATCTATTCCCATACTAGCTGCAGTGTCCGTCAGTTTTTCATGGAGTACTCTAACATTTCGAGTAAGGCTCTTGCAGATAAATAGCAGTTCTTCTTCCGAGTAAGTATTTAGTCTGTCTAATCCTACATTTCCTGCTATTAGTTCTTCTATTTCTACTCTCAGTTTATAGAGATCTAAAGGTTTCGACTGTTGAACTTGTTTTTCTAATTCTCGACTCCATCTCTCGATTTCTTCAGGATTCACTAGAGTGACACTCTTGGTACCCGAAGTCGATTCCATTTGAATCTCCCTCGTATTGAAAGGATTATGTCTTTTCTGCATCCTTCTCCCAGTGTCCCTAATGGGCAGATCCATTAGCGAGACCTCAGACTCGCACTCCCTTGTCTGATCATCTATGATTAAGGGTTCTGGTCTCGGCTGTGCTATAACTGGGGTAATAACTGGAGTTTTTGGACTCCCTTGTCGGTCCCCATACAATGGAACCACTGGTCCAATAGTTACTGGGATTGTCAATGCTTCAGGGCTTGTATTTAACTGGGAGATTTTCTGAATTATCTCAGCTCTCTGCTTTGCTAGGGCCTCTCGTTCCCTGTCCTCCAATATCCTTTCGACTGAATTGTCATGTAATACCTGTGGGGTCAAAGTTGGAGCATAACTCGGGGCAGTGGGATGTGTCTCACTTGGTCCTTCACCATAATTAGGTTTTGGGTACGAAGTTCCTGTGCCTAGGGATCTTGGTTCTTCCTCATACTGAGGTTTTAAGAACGGCATTCCTGAACCTAATGGTCTTGCCTCACCTTCGTAGGGAGATCTAGAACAAAAGTCTCTTTCGCGTGAGTATCTCGCTTCTCCACTAGCGGGTATTCTAGGATAAATATCTCTTACATCTATGGGTCCTAAACTCTCAGTATGGGAAGGTAGTTGACAACTCCCTCCTACACTTGCGGATCTGGCCTCATCCTGGGGCGGAGGTCTTCGAGAATTTTCCCCTTCGCTAGAAGGTCGGTGTCCTTCATTATAAGGAGGGGGACTTCTTATAAACATGTCATCTAACAATTCATCATCAGATTCCCCAATGGGCACCCAATGTTTGCATTTTTCTGTTTTCTTCTCCTCCCCAGGAGGACCACCCATGGGCATCATTGGAAACAGTCCTTCCACTATCATATTCTGTCTCCACTGTTTCATCTTTTTGTCACGGGTCTCTTGTTTCAGTTTTGGATAAAATGTTGTTAACCCTTTATCCATTCGGGGCTTATCCCTTTCAAAAGCCTCGATTTCCCATTCCTCTAGTGCTTCGTACTATGTTAGCCTAGGTCTGGGATGTAAATCATTCATTCGGGTTCTCAAATTAAATAGAATCCTGCCATTAAATGTACCTTCCAACGGGAAAGCCAATATTCCGTCATCTTTTGTGTATTCCGCCCAGTTTTCCAACCATACACACAAGTGGTACCCTTTATCAAACATCATGAACGATGCGGGAGTATTAGGTGGCGGAATGACAACACCTTCTCTGGTTCTAATTGGTTTGTCTTTTTTGAAATAATTTTTCACCTTATTTACAAGGGATATTTTTCTCTTATTTCGGTACATAATATCGGTTTTATGCCCTTTCCACTGATTGTTCTCAAACCCTAAATATCGCGGATCTAGTATGTGGTCTATACGAATGCCACATATAATTTCCTTCAAGTGACTGTTGTTTACAAAATCACTCCCAATCTAAACGCGTCTCTTATTTTTCGTGCGACCAATGTAATGCACGAATTCAAATAATCTCGACCAATGGGTGCGCGGCCTTTTCGCGAGACAGTTCCCACGCTTCGGCACTCACCCCTCCTTCACAATTTCAGCTCCGCTACACACCCGCTGCGTCTACCAATCCCAGCGCGGCACAGAGTGACATCAGAGCAGCTCCGCAACTGACTCCCTCCTTCACAAGGTAACGGAAACTTAATTTCTTTCTCTCTAAAGTGCAAGTGTTTTGGTATTTAACAACGAAAACACATTCGCCACTGTACTCAAGTGTCTAGACAAAAAGATTTGTTTCACTGCAAGTAAACTTCTTCTGTCTACTTTTCACACACTACGGATAGATCTCTTCTGCCTACCCTTCACTCAAGCATTAGGGAACCTGTTACTTCCTCAGACTCATCCACTTTCTGGGATATATGCTAAGTCTAAAGTTTCACCCGCGAACCCCTTTGCTATCACCCAAGCTCCGACGAACCTGCTACTCCTTCCGATGTGACCCTTAGTAGGTTGTATCACCCTAGAAGTTTTGCCAGCGATCTCGTTGCAAACATTTATTCAAACATGAATTCAGAAAACCCTAGTTAGTGCTTCCATTTCTGCCTAACCTGCACCAACTTTCCTAAAGCCAGTGACCTCAAAGCAAGTGGATTCTCTTCACCACTCGCTTATTCAATTCCCCAAACACAAAACTTTACTAACGAGTGAGTTAATACATATATCAGTACAATAATAAGAAAAACAATTTAAAACATTTCATAATTTTTTTCAAAGCAAACATTTCACGTGAGTGATCAAGTCATGCGAACTGTTTACTTTCGTAGCAGCATAAACACAAAACAAAAACTTTTAGCAGCATCCAACTTATCTAGCTTAACTAGTCCTACCTAACTTTAACTAGTCCCTAACCATCTCCTCTGCTACCAGAAAATTACTGATAGAGATCGCGGGTCACCCGACCAATAATTTCACCAGACACGTACTAGGCCCATGTACTTTTCTCCAATCAAACCCATATACATTAATCGGGTGACCTTTCACTCTCTACTACCAGTAACCCTGGTTCCTTCCTATTTATTTCTCTTGTACCCGACTTACCAATCCACTGTTACGGGTACCTATGATCCACAATGGATCAGGGAGCTAGCTGTAAAAAGAAAGGCAGGAAAAATACAAAACCAACTTTTATTTCTTTTATATTCATTAAATAATCACAGACTACTGGGAAGTTTTAAAAGTTTATCTAGGAATCAGATTCGGAAATCATCAAATTTACAGTTAAAAGGCAGTCAATAATCAAAATAACGAAAAGAACATAACCATATAGGAAATAAATCAAAGCAACCATTTATGAATTCTAATATGAGATGAGAACAGGGAAATACACTAAGCAGATCTAAAGATGAACGTCTATAAATGGGCAAACTTATGCTCGTACTAAAATTACACTATTGGGACGTACTTATGAGAATGAGGAAAGTGATGAATCCTATATTCTATAGGAAGGGTGAAAAGAGGAACATGCTATAAATCTAACAATGGTATTTCACTCAGTTTGCAAGGGAAATTGTAAACCACATCTATAGTTCATAGATAGCTGAAATGAATGTATTCTAAAAGGTAGGGAAACATAGGAACATGCTATGGGAATAAATGCATAGACTTTTCATTTAGAAGATTTGCGGAAAGCATGGAAAATTACGGCTGCAAAGGTATTGTCTTTATTAAAGCAAAGACAGAAAAATAGAAAAGTGCAGTATAGGGTTTTAGCACTTATAATTACCTAGACTGGTGTGAAAACCAACCCTGGCCACGGGTCAGTTAAGGACAGGATAAACCCCAAGGAAGGACAGTCATCAATGGGACAGCAGATGCAGAATGGACACCCCAGGACAGGACAGGAAAACCAGATTAGGATCAGGACGGGACCACCAAGGCACGACCAGCACCCGCAGTTTGGAAGCAACGCCTGCGCTCCACCCTCTCTGCAGTTATCAGTCAGAACCCCGATTGGGTCAGCGAACTCCCCAGCAAAGTGCTCTGCCAGCACTTAAGGTTTAGTAAAACCTTTGAGTCTATGGTCAAATTCAGACAGAGTGCTCCGCAGCACCTCTGTATCAGTCACCTATTGAGAGCGTTGGGTCAGTGACAAGTCAGCTATTCAGACAAGTCGGACAAATTCTCTAGCTAAACCTAGGCTAGTTATACTGTACAGTGTACCACCCCCCAATGTTGCAAAGTGTCAGAATTCCCAATTTCGATTGGTCCCCATGTAGGATAGGTTAACACACCAATCAGAACAAACTTTCTACAAGCCTAGATTTACATACTTAGGGACCGCCTAGTGAATTTGGGGTTCTCATGAGGCAATCTTTGGAATACAATGGAATATTAACAAATGTTTCAAAATGGGTACATTCAACTCCATCCTGCTGGGTCGCAGGTCATTTTCTCAGGAGCATCTTGACTGTGGCTGCCAGCTGGCTGAGTTCCACTGCTCAAGGCTGACTTCTCCCTGGCTGCACGACATGCGCAGAAGGGACCTTCAAGATGGTTCTTGTCTCATTTAGACCCCCCAATTACCGCGGTACATGAAAAGTTAGCGAAAACAAATTAAAACATAGAAATAAATGATTTTATTACATATCATGAATAGCTACTTTATATTTCTTACTATAAAAATATACTATGCAATTATGGATTAGTGTAACTGACAATAACACGAGAGCATCTGCGCAAGCTTCACCATGTGAGTATTCAGACAACCATATTAGATTGACAGTACGCATGCGCATATTTTCTCACCAGAACTGCAACTACGTCACGTCACGTGAGTGTGACTAACGCATGCGCAGTAGAGAATTTCCAAGCGGCGGCCATATTATGAACAAGGATTATTTATATTAGTAAAACACATAGGCGAGCGTCACTATGATACACATACACTCAAAAATAAAAGGAAATTAATAAAACGGACAAATTGGATTACCGGGTTATAACAGATTCGAGGTTCATGACTCAAGCAAGTCGCGTAACATGCGAAATCTTGCTTTATCAATATAAAAGAAACTTTTTTATGAGTGTTGCATGAAACATAAACACAACATTTATCTGCAAAATGCCTGTAATATACTCTCGCTCATCACCATGGGCGTCCGCAGGAGGGGGCAAGGAGGGGCACTTGCCCCCCTGGATCGCAAGTGCCCCTGGTGTGGGCCCAGTCAGGGCCAGCCCTAGTCCATCATGCTTTTGAAATGGTGCCATTGTTCCAGGTGGCAGCCCCCTTCATTGGGTGGGAAGGCTGCAAGGGGGTGGCTGAGAAGGGTGCAAGGTAGGGAGGAGTAGGGTGCAAGGTAAAGAGGAGAAGGGTGCAAGGTAGAGAGGAGAAGGGTGCAAGGCAGAGAGGAGAAGGGTGCAAGGCAGAGGGGAGAAGGGTGCAAAGCCGAGGGGAGAAGGGTGCAAGGCCGAGGGGAGAAGTGTGCATGGTAGAGAGGAGAAGGGTGCAAGGCAGAGAGGAGAAGGGTGCACGGTAGAGAAGGGTGCAAGGCAGAGGGCGAGAAGGGCGCAAGGCGGAGGGGGAGAAGGGTGCAAGGCAGAGAGGAGAAGGGTGCGAGGTAGAGAGGAGAAGGGTGCAAGGTAGAGAAGGGTGCAAGGCGGAGAGCAAGAAGGGTACAAGGTAGAGAAGAGTGCAAGGCGGAGGGGGAGAAGGGTGCAAGGCGGAGGGGGAGAAGGGTGCAAGGCAGAGAGGAGAAGGGTGCAAGGCAGAGAGGAGAAGGGTGCAAGGCAGAGGGGAGAAGTGTGAAAGGCAAAGGGGAGAAGGGTGCAAGGCCGAGGGGAGAAGGGTGCAAGGCAGAGGGGAGAAGGGTACAAGGTAGAGAAGGGTGCAAGGCGGAGGGGGAGAAGGGTGCAAGGCAGAGGGGGAGAAGGGTGCAAGGCAGAGAGGAGAAGGGTGCAAGGCAGAGAGGAGAAGGGTGCAAGACAGAGGGGAGAAGGGTGCAAGGCAGAGGGGAGAAGGGTGCAAGGCCGAGGGGAGAAGGGTGCAAGGCAGAGGGGAGAAGGGTGCAAGGTAGAGAGGGGAAGGGTGCAAGGCAGAGAGGAGAAGGGTGCAAGGTAGAGAAGGGTGCAAGGCAGAGGGCGAGACGGGTGCAAGGCAGAGGGGAGAATGGTGCAAGGCCGAGGGGAGAAGGGTGCAAGGCGGAGGGGGAGAAGGGTGCAAGGGGGAGGGCGAGAAGGGTGCAAGGCAGAGAGGAGAAGGGTGCAAGGCAGAGAGGAGAAGGGTGCAAGGTAGAGATGGGTGCAAGGCGGAACGGGAGAAGGGTGCAAGGGGGAGGGGAGAAGGGTTCAAGGCAGAGAGGAGAAGGGTGCAAGGTGAGGGGGGAGAAGGGTGCAAGGCAGAGGGGGAGAAGGGTGCAAAGGGGAGAAGGGTGCAAGGTAGAAGGGGAGATGGGTGCAGGGCAGAGGGGAGAAGGGTGCAAGGCCGAGGGGAGAAGGGTGCAATGCAGAGGGGAGAAGGGTGCAAGGTTGAGAGGAGAAGGGTGCAAGGCAGAGAGGAGAAGGGTGCAAGGTAGAGAAGGGTGCAAGGCGGAGGGTGAGAAGGGTGCGAGGCAGAGGGGAGAAGGGTGCAAGGCCGAGGGGAGAAGGGTGCAAGGCAGAGGGGGAGAAGGGTGCAAGGGGGAGGGTGAGAAGGGTGCAAGGCAGAGAGGAGAAGGGTGCAAGGAAGAGAGGAGAAGGGTGCAAGGTAGAGATGGGTGCAAGGCGGAAGGGGAGAAGGGTGCAAGGGGGAGGGGAGAAGGGTTCAAGGCAGAGAGGAGAAGGGTGCAATGTGAGGGGGGAGAAGGGTGCAAAGGGGAGAAGGGTGCAAGGTAGAAGGGGAGAAGGGTGCAAGGTGGAGGGGGAGAAGGGTGCAAGGCAGAGGGGGTGAAGGGTGCAAGGCGGAGGGGAGAAGGGTGCAGGGCAGAGAGGAAAAGGGTGCAAGGCAGAGAGGAGAAGGGTGCAAGGCAGAGAGGAGAAGGGTGCAAGGCAGAGGGGAGAAAGGTGCAAGGGGGAGAAGGGTGCAAGACAGAGGAGAGAAGGGTGCAAGGCAGAGGGGAGGTGCAAGGCAGAGGGGAGAAGGGTGCAAGGCAGAAGGGAGAATGGTGCAAGGTAGAAAAAGGTGCAAGGCGGAGATGGAGTAAGGTACAAGGGGGAGGGAAGAAGGGTGCAAGGGGAGGGGGAGAAGGGTGCAAGGGGGAGGGCGAGAAGTGTGCAAGGCAGAGGGGACAAGTGTGCAAGGGGGATGGTGATGAAGTTAAAAATGTGCCCCTCCCCCCGAAAACATTTCTGCGGATGCCCATGCTCATCACCCACATTAAAAATAAATGTAAGAAAACTATATTTAAAACAATCAGTTTAAGAATAAAGTCATCTGGTCAAGATTCCCCGCAGAACAGAGCTTGCTCTATCAGGGGGCCCCCCTGAAAGGCTGGGGCCCTGGGCCAGAGCCCACTTTGCCCGTGCCTTAAAACCTCTCTGCTCCCAGCAGATCCTGTTTTTGCCTCAGAGGAGCAAAGCCTTGTGGAGACTGCTGTCTCTGGGGCCCCACCCCCACCCTTGTTCCAGACCTGGCTCTGGCAGTGACTGAAGAGAAACAATGTATGTTGATATTTTGTTTTTCTTCAGTCAGCAGGAGGGGGCTTGGGGCACAGAGCAGTCTGCAGACAGCCTGCACCTGCTTTAGAGGAGAGAGGCTTGCTTCAGTGCAAGCCTCTCTCACAGCTCTCACCAAAGAGCTGAGGGGCCCCCTTTATCTACTTTAGAGTGGGCCCCCCAACACCGTGGGGGCTGCGGGGGTGTTTGTTACGCCCCTGGTTCCTTTCTTTCCATGTCTTCAGGCAGAAATCAGGACCTCTAGTCCTCTTGTCTTTGTCCAGTCTTTTTCGCCAAATTTCTCTTTTTTACCAGTGTGGAAGGGAAATTCATCTCATCCCAAAACCAATGAGCGTAAACCTTGTTTCGACTGTTGCATTACATTTCTGTGACAGACCTCCATGAGGTATGTCTGTGCTGCCTGGAGGCAGAGCATGATTCCAGGGCCTCTGTCAATGGCGCCAAGATGAACCCAAAGGATATATGGGACTGCAGGGCGAAACTCTATGTCCCCAAGCATCGGAAGTCTGGTTAAAGTAGAAAGGAAGGTCCCACTCCTGAAGTCAAAGCTCAATTTGAGCTTGTGGTTCCCGGTGCTGGACACTGGTACTTTATTGCGAACACCAGCTCTTATAAACAGCCTGCACGTGGTGGTGCAGTTCATCTGATTTTCTGAGGAGCACAACAACAGTTGTTTAATAATTAAATATCCATTAAAATCACTAATACCTGCTACCCAAAGCTATAAGAATAGTTTGACGGCATGTGTTAGTAATTTTTTAATGTATATTTAAAGTCTGAATTGTCACACTTGTATGAGTGTGATGGTTTATTGTGATGATACTGTCATTGGCAGCGCTAGTGGGGGCAATGGGTAGTGCATGTTGAAGTGGCACAATTAAGTACTGCCTGAAGTCATTCCTGCAGCTGGTCCTTGTGGGAAGCTGGCTCGGTATATACTACACCAAAGTAAGGTATAGTGTGCACAGTGTCCAGTGGATCCCCAAAGGCTTACAGAGGTAAAAGTAGATAATACCTTTCTCTCTATTTGTGGTAGTGTGGGTGAGCAGTAAGGCTTTATCAGGGGGATAGTGTTAAGGATGTATTGAACACACTCAGGCAAGAAATTATGGCACAAACTCATCTGACTGATCTCTGACCAGTTTGTATAATAATATTATTTAGTTGTAATATATTTCTAGAACCAAGCCAGGTAAGTGAAATAATACTTTGCAGGAATAATACAGTTGAATGCAGTTGTATGTAATTGGTTTGGATACAGATAGGTCCATTTTTCAGAAACAGTCTTACTTACTTTTCAGTTACTTTGCAATTACTGTATGATCACTTTTTCTACTAAGTTGGATATGCCTATATATCGCACTGGTACATTTCCTAAATGAAAGGTAAGTAAATCTGGTTTTGTAAGCACATAGCGGCATATTATCAAGACAGGCGATAAAATTATCGCTGTTTTAGCGGCAGAAAACCGCCGCTGAAAATGGCAATAATGGGCTTGATAATGTGCTCTATGCAATTCCAACTGAAGCCCATGTTAGATGTCCTTCACATCTAACATGGGCTTCCATTGGAATTCCATAGAGCATATTATCAAGCCCATTATCGCCATTTTAGCGGCAGTTTTCTGCCGCTAAAACGGCGATAATTGTATCGCCTGTCTTGATAATATGCCCATAGTTTCTTAAGTTTTCATACAATTTTACAACTCCACACTTTAAAACTATTTCATAGTAAAGCAGTCAATGCAATCCTATGGGAGGAAATTAAGTTGTCGGTTTACAGGTAAGTAGTTGGCTTTGGGAGTTGGTTTTTTGGGGTTAGAACAACAGTTCCAGCAGGGTCATGGATGCACTCCAAGACACCCTCAGCGGCAATAGGGCTGCCGGGTGCAGAGTGCTGAGGCCCAATGTTGTCCAAAGGGGGATAGGGGGCCTCCGGTTGGTGGCTGTTCACAAGCAGGCCGCAAGGTTGTGGAACCAAAGCTCCTGGACTTAAGCTTAGGGTAAAGGTTGGTTCAAGTTAGCACCCACAGCGATACAGGGGCAGCCGGGTGCAGGTTGCCCTGTTGTTTTCAATTGGGATTCTGGTTTCCACAAACACTGCAGGCTCAGGGAGGAAGATCTTCTGGAGGCAACCACTGGTTGGAGAAGTAAGTTGGGAGTTCGTCAGATGCTGGGACACCATCGGTTGGGCCACCCAAGGCCGCGGGGAGTCAGGTGCACAGGTGTCTTTTGGCCTCAGGTTTTTCTTACCGGCTCAGGTCACGGTCGGGGGATCCTCCAGAAAGGGGCTGCAGGCATCATTGGGAGACTTCAGGCAGGTCAGGGATCACCAGATCCTGGATCTGATTCACTGGGACGATCTCCTCTTGGTGTTGGGCCGCTCAAACTCAGGCCATGTGTGTTGGGTGCAGAGTGGTGCAGACTTGCGGATTTGGCCGGAGATAGAGTCTGTTGGTGAGCAAATCCAGTGCTCACCGGAGACAAAATCTTGTTGGGGAAGGTAGGGCAGAACACCTGGGTTCTGGAGGCTGCTGGCTGCAGGACACACCGGGATTGCACTGGAGCAGGTTGAGGTCGGGACGGGCTGGTATGTCTGGGGCCAAGTCAGTTGGTGTCCATCTCTTCTTCCTTCAGCATGTCCCCTCAGCTTTACTAAGCTTGTCATATAGCCCCAGAATCTCGTTCCTTCTCTGTTTTTGCAAGAATAATCTAAAACTAAGAATTTCGTCCCTGATTCCTGCCTTTAAAGCATCCCATACCATCTCAATAGTTGCTGAGTTCCAGTTAATCTGCAAGAACTCTTCCAGCCAGTATCTAATATGGCTAACAAATGCTGGTTCTCAGTTTTCTATCAAAACTAAAGGCACCATTAGAACCTAGTGAATCTCATCAGTGGATTATGGTCAGAACATACTCTAGGAAATGTCTCTATCCTAGCCTCAGTCGCCTGTGTCAGAGATATAAAAACAATCTAATCTAACCATCCTATTGTAATGGAAAGAGTAGAAATTAAAGCTGGGATCTGTATACATACATTTGTCCCATACATCTATAAGCCTGTGATCGAGAATAAAGTGCTGCAAAGCCCTGAAGACCTTAAGTTTCCTACCTATATAGTTAAACCACCCTCACTTAGTTATATGACACTTCTAAATAATATTAAATTCCTCATATAAGACCAGGGGCGTTGGACAAAATCTTTGCCTCATCCATTCTTGAACCATATACAGAGCATAATGTGAGTTTGGCTGACCCAATTCAGCATTCAACGATCACCCACCAACCATACTTGTCTACCAGGATCCTTCCCATGGTGCAAATAGTATGCTTTGTGAGAATGGCAACTCCTCTATTCGTTGTGGTTTGTTGTGTACAAGCTAGTAATGTGTACCCTAATACTCTACACTTCCCCCATGGGATATGAGTTTGCTGAATACAAACTAAATCAGACTGTGTCATCCTTAAATCAAGAGCTACTCTATGCCTTTTATCCTGACCATTAGTTCACATATATTAATGGAACATATACAAAGTCTTTGCAAGATCATCACATATCCCCCTTGTTACTGTAAAGCAGCCCCTGCCTTCTATCAATAGAGTTAAGAGGAGGAATTGAAAACAGTTAAACCACCTTAAATAAATTGTCCCCTGCTTATTTAAAAAATGGCTTACTTTTCCCCCTCTTTCCCCCAACACTCTGCCCCCTCCACCCACCCCTACCTAACCTCTGGCTCTATGCCTTCCTCTCCCAACCGGAAAGCCCCCCACCCCACACCCATTCTTTGCAGCTTTCAGAGCAGCGAGGTCCATTGTGATGGATCGCACTCCTCCACCACCCCAGGCCTCAATTTTCCCTACAACACCATTTGTCTGAAGAAAAAAACCTGAAAAAAGCAGAAAGAGAAAGTAAATATAGGTGTTTCTACCCACCCCATTAAACTGGCATATCTATACCCTCACCCTGAATATCTAGTCATCTGGAAGTATCAGAAATGTTTTTGCTTATATTTCAGAAGCAAATAAACAAACTTTCTCTTTATATATGACTTTCAGTTTCGGGGGATTAAGTAAAGAAACCTAAGTCCCCTTTTCTGAAACAGGGGAATTAGCTGTCCAAGTTGCCACCTCCTCTCTTCTGTCATTTGGCATTTGGCAATAATCTGGCCTGACAATAAACTCATATCCCTTCCCAGGCCTTTTCCCGTCTGGGAGTGCCAAATCATACAGGGCTTGACATAACTGAAAGTTTTTCAGACAGATTAGCACTGCCTTCAGTCTTATGCCCTCTTGGCCTGCTCGTGCATATGGTTTAAATGGGAAAGGGTGAGCCCTCAGCATACCATGGTCCCAGCACCATTGTGATAGCTAAGGAAAGGCTTCTGTAAAAAGTTCCACAAACAAATGTACAAACATCAGACCCTTTTACTGCCTCTGGAATCCCAAGTATACTAAGATTGTTCATTTGCAAATGATACTCCAAGTCAGATAATTTCCATTGAGTATCATCTCTATGAGTTCTGATCATATCTGTCACTGCCTTCTTACTGTTAGTTCATCTTCCAATGTTGAGATTCTGTCCCCTGCCTCCCCAAATTCTGTGCATGATTTAGCCACACAATGAATAGCATTCTGCATTTTTCAACAGGCTGTTTGTGTTCTTTGACTCTGCATCCTAGTCTCATCCATATGCTCCATTATGCTTTGATAGATGGCCCTAAGTGAAATCTCTCCCAACTTGTCATGAACTCATGGACCAGTCCGGGTTGTCTCTGGGGAATTCATCCCGGGATCGCAAAGTGCTAGTGAAAACGAGTAATCCCATGAAAGGCCCCTGTGCCTTCATTTAATTCTTGTGTGCCAAGAGCACCCTTCTTCCAACCGTACCAGAAACTATTCCTCCAACTAACCCTGGGCATAGTTCGCGTAGTAGCGCTACACTTAGCCACACAAAGTGAGCTTCGCACTACGCGAGCTACACGTAGCTATGCAAACTGCTTGTGCACTGAGCAAAATGCTGTTCGCACTGATTGCACAGTGCCGGATGCTTGTCCGCACTGTGCAATCAGTGCAAACCACATCTTGCACAGAGCAAGCGGTTGTTTTCTGCCGCTAAAGAAGATTTCTACTCGAGCGGCAGCTTTCTCAACGTGAAATGATAGTTTCTCATTGCGAGCAGTCGCAAGCATACACGACCACTCGCAATGAGAAACCTGACCTCCCCGCGTTGAGAATCTAGCCAGGAGGTTTATTTTCCACACTCGCGATCGCCAACTTGACGTTGCTGCTTGTGTATGAGGAAAAAGTCTTGCCAGGATGTCATTTTGCTTGCTCGCGGTCGCCAGCTTGACCTTGAGGACCGCGAGCAAGTAAAAAATGGCCGCTACGCGTAGTACTTCGCCCAGGGTTACCTCCAACTAGGGTCTTTTCATCCTTCATGCATAAACTGCTTGACACACTTCATCCACGCACTAAATTAATAACTCTCCTCCTTAACTTCGCTTATGTGCGTAAGACTCTTCTTCACTGGACGAGTTGGACAGGTCTGATGAAGAGAAAAACTTCTCTTTATAGCCCTGTTCTCTCCTCCGAAACTATTGACTTATCCGTCCCATCTCTGACCATAGTGGCCCTCATTCTTTGGAACCTTCAGCACCTTAATTACTGCACTTTTCAAACCCAAAGCCTCTAGTTTATCTGAATCTGAGTTACCCCCCTCGGTGATCGCCTGCATTTCTAAAACTATTTGAAGGTCAGGGGGGAGTATATCGCTCCCTCTGATGCCGTTATTGGTGTAGCCCGAGTGTCCCCCACTCTTAATTAAATTCATCCCAGAGGATTTGCTCACCTCCAATGTGATTTCGGGAACAGTTCTCTCATCAGGGGGATGCTGCATCAGAGTTCCTGCTGCATCAAAAAGTGCACTTTTCTTGGTGGAGAATTTTGAGATGAAGAGGGCAGTTGGGGTGGACTTTTTACCAGCCCCAGGAAGTTTCTCGGGGATATCTTCGGATTTCTTTGATGTTTGTGCCCCAGAATGCTGAGTTCCGCTCTCACCGCTCATGGAGAACTTGTGGAACTGCGAGTCTTCAAGCCTTTTGTGATCTTAGGCGGCATCGCGGCATACAGAGAAGTACAGCATCCAGCTGAGCCCTGGGTGCAAGAAAAGCTGCGGGGAGCTAACAGGCAGAATGTCCATGAGATGAGACACCACCATACACGTCGCCGGCTGGAGACAGATAATAAGCAGCCTAGATCTTCTTATCTAAACTGCAGCCATGTATTAGTCGAAAAGGAAGAATTAGGGTGGCTGGTCAGGAACAGCGAATTGCTCATCTGATTGCGCAACCACCATCTTGCCTCCTTGCCATCTTTCTATAATTATTATTATAATACAAAATTTAATATTTAAACTTTCTTTCAAGTTAGTTATGTGTAGTTGGTATTATTTGTAAGTATATTTAAACAATACTTTCTATTTTTAGTCGATTTAGTTGGTTTCTTTAATGTAGCTTTTTAATTGGAATTTTTGCAGCTGTAGTAAAATGAAAAAGGTGTACCTTTTAATTTGTTTTATTTTGTTAGTTTTGCTTATCAGTTGACTTTGATAAGGTTTAAAAATTATTAATGGTTATACTTACTATGTTTTATATGTTTGATGAATTTTCTTTTACTCTTAATCTATTATTGGTAGAATGCTGCACAGTTTTTTTGTTTGCAATGTTGATTTTTGGTAAGGTTTGTAAACCGGTTGTTTAGTCTAAAAAGGAAAAAAAATTGAAATGCATTTATTTATTCATTTTAAGTGTTTTAATTATTTTAGGTTTAGCTATAGTAAGATGTAAAAAAAATTCTACTGTGCTTTCCTTGAATTTAAGTTGTTTGATGTGGCTGTTTTGAAGGTCCTTTGTTGGGGCTTCAATCTGGCAGAGTTTCATCCTTCCTCCAAACTTTGCAGGTTATGGTTGAATTTTTGGACTTGTTTTATAGTGTTGTTTTAATTAGTTTAAGCTTTCTATTGTTTTTTTGTTCTTTATGCTTTTGCTTGATTGGTTGTTTTATAGTCTGTTTAATTATTATGCAATTATATGTTAATTTGGTGAGTGTTGTGTATATATAATATTTAAGGGTATATTCTGTTTACTATTATATCTATTTAATATTTTTTATGTTTTATTTTAATTAAATATATTTGATACATGTTTGGTTATTTTTAATGGTGATAAATGCTATTTGTTATATTTCTTTTTGATTATTTACTTAAGTATTAGTGTTGTTTGGTTATTTTTTAATTATATATATTTTATAATTGTTAATATATTTATTTATTTTTCTCTGAAATATATTATATAAATTGTGGTTATTATTAATATGTTTCTATATATGTTTAAATGCGTGTGTTTATTATTTTGGCTAAAAATAAATTATAGTTTTAGTGATGTTTATGTTGTCGATATTGTGGATGTTGATATTTTTGTTATTTATATGTTTATTTAATTTAAACTATATTTATGTTTACAATATTTTTGTACTCAATATTTTTTATATTGCTTTTTGTATATATGCAATATTTATTTCAATATTTTTGTATTTTTAATTTTAAGTATAGGTAGTCAATAATTTTTAATGCAATATTAGTGACTGAATATTTGTGTAGGTCAATGTTATGGGGGTCGATATTGTGTCTGTGAACTGATAAAGACAGATACGGACACAGCCAGCTCCCGTGGCACTTTGTAATATTGCAGGTTTCCATTTCATGGTGCCAAAGGAAAAAGTTTCTCTACCTAAAGAAGAAGTTACCAATGACAACAGCAGTATCAGCCACAGTTCCAGTATAGGACAGGCTATCAACAACCCTACCACCAGCCTCCTTCTGTGGCCTACAACAATCAAACCACAAACCATAAACAGTCTTCTCAGAGTCTTAACACCAGTCGCATGCAGTGACCATGCTCAGGTACCGGCTGTACCTCCTTCCAATCGGCAGCAAGAAAGCCCCATGGTTCACCGACGAACTCAAGAGCTCCAAGAAGAACTGCCGAGCCCTCGAGAAAGTCTGGAGAAGGGAACCAACACCGGACAACATGACCACCCTCAAGCTTGCCACCCGGAAGCACCACCAGCTGATCCGCGCCGCCAAGAAAACTGCATTCAAGAACCGGCTGGACAACAACGCTCACAACTGCAAGGAACTCTTCAACATCGTGAAAGAGCTATCCAACCCCAGCGCAGGAAACAACGACATCACCCCATCGCAAGACCTCTGCAACTCCCTCGCCTCATACTTCCACAACAAGATCGCGGACATACACAACAGCTTCAACAACCAACCAACGCACACCATGACCGTGCCACCACCCCCCACCACCACCCTCCGCGCCTGGACGCCGATCAGCACCGAAGACACCATCCGCACGATAAACTCCGTCCACTCCGGATCTCCGACCGACCCCTGCCCTCACCACGTCTTCAACAAGGCCGACGCTGTCATCGCACCCCACCTGCGAGACATCATCAACACCTCCTTCGACACCGCCACCTTCCCGGAGAGCTGGAAGCACGCCGAACTCAGCGCTCTACTCAAGAAACCCACAGCGGACCCCACCGAACTCAAGAATTACCGCCCCATCTCGCTCCTCCCGTTTCCAGCCAAAGTCATCGAGAAGACCGTCAACAAGCAGCTGGCCGCCTTCCTTGAGACGAATGGATCCCTCGACCCCTCACAGTCTGGCTTCCGAGCCAACCACAGTACCGAGACCGCCCTCATCGCCGCCACCGATGACATCCGAGCCCTGATGGACAACGGAGAAACAGCGGCCCTCATCCTCCTAGACCTCTACGCGGCATTCGACACTGTCTGCCACCGCACCCTAGTACAGCGCCTCAGCAACGTCGGAATCCAGGAGAAGGCTCTGGAATGGATCATCTCATTCCTCGACGGAAGAACACAGAGAGTCCGCCTACCACCGTACAAGTCAGAGGCCACCGAAGTCATCTGCGGCGTCCCACAAGGATCCTCGCTGAGCCCCACCCTCTTCAACGTCTACATGAGCCCCCTCGCGGCCATCGCACGCCAACACAACCTGAACATAATCTCCTACGCCGACGACACCCAGCTGATCCTCTCCCTGACCAACGACCCCGCCGCCGCCAGAGCCAACCTGCACGAAGGGATGAAAGAGGTAGCCGAGTGGATGACGACCAGCCGCCTGAAACTGAACTCAGACAAGACGGAGGTCCTCATCCTGGGCTCCTCCCCCTCCGCATGGGACAACTCCTGGTGGCCTCCAGCCCTGGGCACCGCACCCAAACCGACAGACCACGCACGCAACCTGGGCTTCATCCTGGACTCCTCCCTCTCCATGACCAGGCAAGTCAACAACGTCTCCTCGGCATGCTTCAACATCCTACGCATGCTACGGAAGATCTTCTGGTGGATCCCCACCGAGACCAGGAAGACCGTCACCCAGGCCCTCGTCACCAGCCGACTGGACTACGGCAACGCCCTCTACGCCGGTACCACCGCCAAGCTCCAGAAGAGACTCCAACGGATCCAGAACGGCTCAGCCAGACTCATCCTCGACATCCCACGAACCAGCCACATCTCCGGACATCTGAGAGACCTGCATTGGCTCCCCGTCAACAAAAGAATCACCTTCCGCCTCCTCACCCACGCACACAAAGCCCTACACGACCAAGGCCCGAGCTACCTCAACAACCGAATCAACTTCTACGCTCCCAAACGCCACCTCCGATCAGCCAACCACGCCCTCGCCGCCGTCCCCCGCATCCGAAGAGCGACAACCGGAGGAAGGTCCTTCTCCTACCTGGCCGCCAGAACCTGGAACTCCCTCCCGACCGACCTGCGCCTGACCCAAGACCACCTCTCCTTCAGGAAGAAGCTGAAGACCTGGCTGTTCGAGCAGTAACGGCACCCCCCTCCCCCCAGCGCCTTGAGACCCTACAGGTAAGTAGTGCGCTCTATAAATGTCTTGATTGATTGATTGATTGATTGGGTGGAAATATCACCAACTACCTCCCACAATGGCAGGAGATAACATTGGACAGATGGGTGTTCGATTTGGTAGCATACAAACACACTCAGGAATTAGTGGAGTAATCTCCAGGCAAGCCTCCAGAAGGAGTTCATTCACCTTGCCTTCAATTATAAAGAAAAGAGGCTCTGATTATGTTAATAAAAGGAGCAATAGAGTGAGTCCCTACTCCAAGGCAGAACAAAGGTTTCTACTCCCATTTCTTCCTCATTCAAAAGAAGTCAGGGTGTGGAAATGTGATTTTTAATGAGCACACCAGTGCAGGGTTCACCCTTCTCTGTCCATGGGTCCTTAGACTAACAAAATAGAGATTGACACTGAAGATGGAATTCAAAATATTACGTTTATTCACTCATGAGTGAGACCACGACCATACAACACCCTCAAGTGTTCCAGGAGGTAGTGGCTTGAATACACAGACCATGGTGCTTATATACAGTGTTTTCTGCACTGGTAAGCATGTAGTTACAAATAGAAGGTACAAGCATACACAGGAATAACTACCGATAAACATGGGCAGATAGAGATAACTTAGTTAGCAAAGTGGGAGGGGGAACAGAACTGCTTACAGTAGCAAAGAGTGATCAACAGTTACATCTTTGGCCAGGTGCATTCTAGCAGCTACAGGCCTTTTCTCATACATTGCTTTGACTCTGTACAGAAGGAGTTAACTAAAGCTGATAACACAAACAGTATAGAAAGGCAAGCAACAGTGAAGAGTGAAGAAGGAAGAATTGCATAGCTGAAAAAATTGATGCCACAAACAAAATGGCTTCAGCTTATGCTAACGCCAATTATTTTCAATTTCCACAAGGGGAGTGGAGATCTATCTTAGACCTCCGAGCATTAAAAAAGTTCCAGTGCAAATTTCCTTTCCTGGCCTTCTCCATCTCTTGAGCAACGGAGATTTCATGACTTCCCTGTATTTGCAGGATTTGCAGGATGCTTATTTTTATATTCCCATACATCCGAAGCATCGAAAGTATCTCTGTTTCACTGTGGCAGGTACCCTTTTTCAGTTCTGAGTCATCATTTTGGGCTCAAATCCGTCCGAGAAGCTTTAAAAAATGCCTTTGTCCAGTGGCAGGTACACTTCGATAGCAAGGTTATCAGGTATTTCCCTGTTTCGACAACTGGCTGCTGAAAGCTTCCACACAACAACAAGCTTCCAAGATTATAGAGGCACTCCTGGCGGTATTTCAAAAGTTGAATCTCACTGTCAACTATCAGAAGTCCTTTCTCACCCGGGCCAAGAAAGAATTTTATTAGAAGCCAACCACAATACTATCAACAAGGCTTATCTGTCTCTTGACAGACAACAGCGTTTTCAAGCCTGGCATTACCAATCTAACAAAGAAAGTCTATTTTAGTGCGGATGTTCAAATCAATCCTTGAGATGATGTCCTCTGCCAGACATCTAATCCCACAGGAAAAGGTCCCTCTTGTGTCACAGCTATGTATTATTACCATCAACTTTTCACACAACCCAAATTCAACAATATTCTTTATTTCTATCAATTATAGGATGAGACCTGTGAATTGCAAAGATATCTATCCTTTTATTAAAAATACTGGATTTATTTTCCAATAAAATTCCATAAAAACAGTGTCAACAGTTCAAAACATTAAACTATCAAGAAAGAAGGTTTATCAACGCCTATTACATATGGACAAATCACTAATATTTTATAATTGTTTACCTTCAATATTGTCATTTAAGTAGAACGTAATTTTTATATACACATAAGATATTCTCCTACAAAATCAAAACTTCTAAATCTTCCTTTAAAAGTCTGAATAAACATAATTTTTAATTAGCAAAAAAACAAAAACAATTCATAAAAATATCAAGTTGTCGACGCAGCGTTTCAGTGGATCCAGTTAAAGGTGATTTTTCTCACTCTCCAAGTATTCCTTCTACGTATTACAGGAGTGTTCGTGCTAGTTTGGACAGACAACATGACCAGCATGTTCTATATCAACAAGCAAGGCAGCACAAGATCTCTCACTCTTACTCAAGAAGCTCAAGCGTTCTGGAGATGGTTAGAGATACACAAAATCACACCTGAAAGCAACACATGTTCCAGGGATCAACAACACATGAGCAGACATGCTCAGTAGAACCATGGACAGTTGCCACGAATGGGAACTAGATCAACAAGTGCTAAAGGGGATTTCTGCGCATTGGGGAAAACTAGCACTTGACCTTTTTGCAACCAACAAAAACAAAAAATCTTGATTTAACGCCAGTCAATATCCACTCCCAGGGTCATGCAGAAATGCCCTTTTAATGAGATGGTCAGTGATTTATGCCTACAGTTTCCCCCCTACCCTCTCATTCTGAGGGTTCTAATCAAACTGAAGATGGAAGGATGTTACCTCATCCTCATAGCTCTCTGGTGGCCTAGACAGCACAGGTTCACCAACCTTCCATTATTAATCTCTGAAGCCCATTCAGCTTCCCAATAAAAACACAGCCTTCTCATGAAGAACAGAGGTCAAATTCTTCATCCCAAGCCAGCATCTCTTCAATTGCATGCATGGCTCCTGAATACCATTAATTCTGCAATCTAGATATTTCTCAGGACTGTAGAGACATTATGGCCAAGACCAGAGCCAACTCGAGGAACAAGACATAGAAGCTGAAGTGGAAGAGGTTGTCCATGTGGTGTGAAGCTTCCAGTATTTATCCTTTGGAATCATCATCGGAAAAGGTACTTCCCTACTTACAATCTGTATCCCGTTCAGGTTTGGAGCATTCTTCAATTAAGGTTCATGTTGCAGCAGTATCTAGATTCAGGTGTTCCCCTAATTTGATTTGTCTTTGTTTATCCAGAATCCTCAAACTATTCATGAAAGGGTTATTTAGAACCTTCGCTCCTGTTAAAGCTCCTCCATCAGAATAGCACCTCACTGTGGTTCTCTCCCAACTCATGAAATCACCATTTGATCCAATCCACAGAGCGGATCTCAAGGTCTTGACTTGGAAAGTTTCTATCTTACTGGCCCTCACATCAACAAGAAGGGTTAGTGAACTTCAGGCCTTTACTCCATTTTACTGATGAGTATTTTATGCTACGTACAAACCCTACATTTTTACCCAAGTTGCCATCACAGTTTCACCTAAATGAACCTATCATTATGCATACCATTTTTCCACATCCGAAATCGCCAGCTGGACAATCTCTTTACAGTATGGACATCAAGAGGTGTCTTAAATTCTATTTACAAAGAACTATGCAGTTCTGAAAATCTGATCAGCTGTTCATCTCCTACCTGCTCCACATTGAAGGGTCCCCGGTCACCAAAGCTACCATTGCTAGATGGATAACTGCTACGATTCTGTCAATGTAAAGCTGTAGAACCCCTCGCAGCCAAACCAATAGAACACTCTACGAGATCAGTTTCTGTTCTGCAGCACTATGTGCCGGTGTTCTACTGGACAGAATTTGCAAAACGGCAACATGGAATAATGCTCATTCTTTTACTCAATGCTACTGCTTGGAATCAGCCCACAAAAAGTATGCTGCTGTGGGGCAAACAGTTTTACGCCATTTATTCAGCTGAGGTGATTCTTCAAAACTGTAAGAGATTTGGCTCTATTTAAAGTATTTAATAATTTACATTGTTGTATTCATATTTCACAAATATATGTAGAGCATGTTTCATTTATACCCACCATCCACAAGGGTAAGTTTATGTGAATAATGATGTATATCTATACATTTTTTGACTGTTTGCCTTTCCAAGCATGTGAATCTATGAAAGATACCCAAATACTGGATAAGAAAATAAGTTACTTACCTGTAACTAGATTTATCCAGTTTTGGTATCTTTTATAGATTCACATGCAACCCACCCTCCTCCCCTCATAGTTTGGGAAGTTTTATTCCCACTTGTGTTTGAAAAGCTAAGGGATGCAGCCTCCTTCTGTAGTGTTCTAGAGGGTGCTGTCGCCTGATCGGCTATATGTCAAGTTTGGTTCCTTTTTTAAAAAGGATCTAGATGGGCTGTAAAAGTGTCTTCTATTGTCATTATGGCCTATGTTACATTCCTTACTGCTTACTATGGCACAGTGGGACTCCCACTTCGATGACGGGGAATGATTTAAGCATGTGAATCTATGAAATAAACCAATACTGGATAACTGTAGTTACAAGTAAGTAATTTACTTTCATTCAAGTCAGAGTGGACACGCTACCCCTAAAGTACTTCACTTGCAAATGGGAAGTCGCAGAATCTTCGACTTGTTCTGCGTGTAACTCCTGTAAGGAATCTATAGCCCATGTTTTTTGTGTGTCCTGCATATACACGTGCATTTACTTATTGGCTCTTGCCTATATGAAAGGGGTTAGGAACTAGAAGCCACAACATCGCCCTTCGTGTTCTTAAAACTCTCAGCTATTATTTGCATGTGCGGTCGCTACATTGTTGGGTGCAATGTAGTTGGTGCATTGGAGGGCTCTTTGTGCACACATATGATTGATCTTTACCACATGCATTTATTTATTTATTTGCACTATATCTCCCTTCTGCTTTTAGTGTTGTGTTTCTGGTATTTTTAAAAGGTATTTTTAAAAGGTATTTTTATGAATTGATGAATTGTGTTTTAACCTTTTATATTACTGAATGTGTTTAATGTATTTATATTGGATTTATTCTGTGCTTTGCACATACTTTTATGGCTTTTGAGAGCAAAAATAAAGTAGGCAGACATGTGGGGTGCATTCTATGGTAAGTTCCGTTATGTCATTTAGTATGGTGCTTACCGCTACCCAATATTCTGCCACTTTATGACAGTCCCACGCCAGGTGCCAGAAATCTGCCGCAGGGACGTTACAGCGCTTGCATCTGTCGTGGTCTCTTAGACCGCACTTATATAACTTGGCTGGTGTGTGGTAGACTTGGTGTAATTATTTAAAATGGATTATTCTGAGGTTGCTGTTGGATGTTAATGTGGCAGTTGTTTGGCAACAGTATTTGGAGGCCTTTATTGTGAGTGGTGAGTCTAGTTTTGCATTCCATGTCTCCAAACTTTTTACTGATATTGATGGAACGTCGTCCCTCACTACTTGATAAGAGTATAGGGACATATGTATCACGCAAAATTGTGATTACAAACGCCGAAATTCGCTGAATTTCGGTGTTTTCAATCGCAATTTTGCTTAGTGGTATGTATTAAGGCTTAACTGCGTTCAAAATAAGGAATCGCAAAATTTGCAATTTCTTATTTTGCAATGGCATTTAAGGAATTGCACATTTTGCGATTCCTTAAATGCAATGTAAGAAGCACCAAAAAAGTGCAATTTGGCCTTAAGGAATCGCTAATAAACACCAACTTCAAGTTGGTGCTAATTTGCGATTTCATCGAAAAATGCACTTTTTTGCATTTTTCAAAGTGCAATGTGAAGCACATACATGCCCTTACGGTATGTATGTGCCCCACATGTGCATCCATGCTTATTTCAGGGGTGTAACAGGGTGTCCTTTTGACACCCTTGCACCCTTGAAATTGCATTCTCAATTTGCGATTCTCTAATTGCTAATCGCAAATTGAGAATGTCTTCCCATTAATGAATGGAGAGGTATTCCTTAATTGTGAATCACAATTTGAGATTCGCAATTAAGGAATATGTAGGATTCGCAAAATTTATTGCAAATCCTACATACATAGCATTTTGCGATTCTCAAATAGCGAATCGCAAAAAATCACTATTTGAGAATAGCAAAAGAAGATTTTGATACATATGGCCCTTAGAAACTAAGGGCCATATGTATCAAGCAAATTAGCATTCGCAAAGGCCGAAATTCGCAGAATTTCGGCCTTTGCGAATGCTAATTTGCTAAATGGTATGTATGAAACATTTTTGCAGCAAAATAAGGAATCGCTAAATTTGCAATTCCTTATTTTGCAATTGCACTTAAGGAATCGCAAATTTTGCGCACTCTACAAACAGCAATAGTAAGAGAACTGAAATAAAACCAGAAGCAGGGAACTACATTTTGGCACCACCGAATCTGATGCAGAGCTGCCTTGTGGCGGTGCCGCCACGGGACCCCTATTAGGCAGTAGAGAACACTTTCTGATGTGGCTGGGTCCACAGTGCACCAAACCACGCATGGAGCACTGAGCTATAGCCCCAATCGCCTTGCTAACTGGTCCAAATTTACACAGGGCGGTGTCTAGTGGTGGAGCTGCTGCGGCCGTGGGCTAGATTTCCCTGATAACGATTGACAATTAGTGAGGGGGCGACTCCTCTCCATACTTGCAGCACTGGTGGCCGTAGTCAATGAGCTGGATCAGGTTTGAATGAGACAGGTCTTTCTGAGATCCCTGTCTGTAGTACGTAGCAGTGATATCTTCTCCGTCTCTGGGGCTGAAAATAAAGAAAACACACAATATTAAGGCGAGCTGCGCTTGCTCTGCTGCGTTGCGGGACTCCTTGCGGCGCTCCACACCCCCTGTCTCCATATACATGTGAACAAAACAGAACATACGCGCCCAAGCAGCACGATGGACAAAACGGACCGTGGGCAGCCTCGGCTCACATTTGAACCTAGAAAATTCAGCAAATCGTGACAGCACGCCACCTCAGATTCTGAACTTGACAACCCCACGGACAGCTTGGCTGCATTTGAAAAAACACTGGCTGCGGTTCTAAACAGTCTCCAGAGCATCATTGGCAAGATAGACCATCTTAACTTGAGAATGGATCACATGTCCACTAAATTAGACAAACATGCTCTTCGACTGGGTGAGGCGGAGACACGCATCTCGGATGCTGAGGATGGCTTGCAACAGGTGACCACTAAGCCAGCATCAATGGAGAGGATACTTGAGGTGATACAGGCCAAGAACAAAGACCTTGAGGCATGATCGAGACGTAATAACCTGCCCATTAGGAGTCTGCCTGAATCTACGAACACGGGCCGTCTCAAAACGTTCTTGGAATCTCTGCTGAAGATTATCTTTTGGGCAGAAAATTTGTCAGCTGTGCTGATTGTGGAGCGTGCTCATCGCTCCCTCACTGCTAGGCCACCACCTGGATCGCCCCTATGCCCTATCATCGCGTGGCTCCTCAATTATAGAGACCGGGATGCCGTTCTCCGCATGGCCAGAGATAAAGGGATGATTACTCATGAGGGCAACACTCTGGCCTTTACCCAGATTTGAATGCCGCTGTGCTGGTAGCGCATAAAGAATTTCAGCCAGCAAAGAAAATATTGATATCCAAAAAAGTGCCCTATGCAATTCTATACCCTGCCCAGCTGCGCGTAGAATTGAATGGCAGGTTTAGAATCTTCACCACATTAAAGACGCAATGGATTATACAAAATCATTAAAATGCAGGGTCAAGACTTCTCCCACTCCGGAGGACGATGATAATGAAGCAGGTTCACAGGGCACGGTGGACTGCCACTAATGTTTTAAGTACACTACAATGGCTCTCACCGCTGTGAGCAATTTCTTCCTAGGAGCATAGCGGCGGACGCGGCTGCTGATGTCCGATGCAGCTAAGATCTTATTGTAAACTAAATTGTCTGCTGCCGCTTATACTGTTAGTCTTGATATATAACGTTTGTGTTGGTCAGGATGGGAAGTTGAGCTACTTTACTCCGATCACCTCCCTTTCACACTGGGAGGGTCTTTGTGCTTTTGCGCCCCTGTGGGTGTTCCCCGTTGGAGTTATGGGATGTCTTTATTTTAAGCGGGAACAATTTGGGGCAGGTGGGGATGACTTTGACAGGTTGGGGTTGCTGAAGTGGGTGCGGGGACAGAGTGGGAGGGGGACAAGAGGGTTGGGTTGTTGTGGCTACAATGTACTAAGCATTCAGATTGTATGGCATGCAATGATGTAATAGGGATGTTTTGCAGTACTTGTCACATGCTACACAGACAGGGGCAAGATGACTTATGAAAAACTTGTGTGTCTGACATGGAACATGCGCAGCCTCAATACACCTAAAAAGATATGGCAGACACTAGCTTACCTGGATCTACATAGTATAAATGTTGCATTTCTCCAGGAAACACACCTAACATGCAATACTGCTGCGCAAGTGGGGACTAGATGGGCGGGCTATCGGCAGGCCTCTTCATATTCATCATATGATAGAGGTGTTCTTACCCTCATAAAGAGGAACCTACCTTACACGATGATTAAAAGATGCACAGATAATGATGGCAGATATGCCATCACGCATGGCAAGCTTGCGGGGTCCCTCATCACGCTGGCGAATGGGATGGCCCTAATGTAGAGGGCCCGGAGTTCTATGAGCACATACTGTCTATATTGCGGGAATGGCCTGAAGCCACCATACTATGGAGGGGAGACCTGAATGCCCATTTAGATCCACAGAATAAGTTGAGTGGGGTAGCTGGACAATCTCCAAAATTTGCAGGAGTAATCAACGCAGGTATGGTGGAACTCGCATTATCGGACGTGTGACACCTGCGTAACCCGCTTTCATTGACCGGCACACATGTCTCCACTGCCCACGCCAGCTGGTCCTGTCTGGACTACTGGCTATTAAGCAACACAGGTACCACCTGGGTGTCGGACATAGAGGTGTTCCCTAGAACATTTGTCAGATCATAACCCTGTTAGGCTTGAACTTCACATCCCGCAAACCTGCTCCTGACAGTTCATGTGGCGCTTTTGCGGTGAGGTACTACTTGACCCCCTCTTCACACAAACCATACGTGAGGTAATAACGCAATATTTTGAGGTCAACAAGGGCACGGTAACTAGTATGGGCACCCTGTGGGAAGCCTTTAAAACAGCGATTCATGGGGTGTGCATTAGCACATCTACAGGCATCCTAAAGGATATTCACGGACAGATGTCCCGGACTGAACGCACTCTGCAGGACCTTGAGCGGGAGTATGACCGATCCCCCACTTTAACACTCTTAGCCCAAATAAAGGAATACATCACCACATATAATGTGCTAGAGCAAGAGGAAGTTCGTCATTTATCCAAACACCATGTTGCCCGTGCATATGGAGAAGGGGGCAGACCGGGCCGTACCTTAGCTTTACAGATTAAGGCCAGAGAACATGCACATACCATTGTTAACATAACAGATGATACGGGGGTGGAACATTACTTGACCAGGGATATAGTAGGCCAGTTCAAGGCAGCGTACACAGATATGTATGAATCAAAAGCTTGTGCACCGGTTGCTGAACTTGATGACTATATATCGGATATTGCTTTGTGCGCATTGTAGTTGACGCACGTGCGGCGGACATGTTGGCGCGCTGCGCGCGCATTCCCTATTGCGCGCCGAGAGACGGAGATCAATGGCAGCGCCGGCCGGCGCTCCTCTAACTGAGCTTGTTAATTAAATAAATAATACCCATATGAAACCAACGAGCAATCTGCTAGTTATTTAGCATACATTACAGTGGCGACGAGGACGGGAGGCTCCAGCTGACCCACCCCCAGAGAAGAAAATAAAAGGACCCCCCACGTGGACAGCAGCAGGGTAGGCAACCCTACAATCAATGAAAGCATGATGCAGAGCTGCCCCACGAAGCAGAGGGCATAAGGGGGGCACAGCGGGGCCAATAAGACAAGCTGAGGAGCGTGGCAGAGCCACAGAAAACAGAGAGGCGGCGAAAGGGCCGGAGAGGCAGCAGCACGCCCCACTGGACACAACCCACGGTGCAGCCCTTCCCACCGCGCCGTGTCTTGGAGAAACAGCGCTGGCTACCAAGGAGGAGGAGGCGGGGACTAGCACTGAGAGTCCCCAGGAAGATACCAATACAGAGGTAAAGGACAGCACCCCAGGGAGTCCCACCAGCAAGGACGTCAAAGCGACAGCGATCAGGGAGGTGAGAATGAGCACGCCAGCAGGCTATGCGATTGCGCCGGTGCAATTCCTACCAAAACCAGGGGACCCCCTGATGAAGTGGGAGGACTGGAAAGAATATATCGACAATTTCATAGGGGTCCTGGAGGATGAAAATGAAGAGGCTTTCACCCCCCAAAGAAAGAAACGGATCCTATTACTGAACCTGGGACCGGAGGGTCTCAGGATTTACAAGAGTCTGGTGCCCAAAAAGAGAGACGACGCCGATAAGGACGTATATGCACATGCATTGGAAGATCTGGACGAACGTTATCGCCCCACTATCTGTGTATCTGTGGACAGGTTTAACTTCCAGCAGAGAAGACAACGGGCTGGAGAAAACATTGAGGAATATGTGGCGGCCTTGAGGAAGTTAGCGGCCCCGTGTAAATACGCACTGTGGGAAGACGAATTCATAAAGGACCAGATTGTGATGCATACCACAAGCACAAACGTCCAGGACAAGTTATGGGCAAGCGGCAACACCACACTCAAAGATGTAATGGTCATCGTAAAAAGGGCGGAACTCGCAAGGAGATGTGCTGATGCGACCAAGAAAGACGTAGCGCCCCCAATGATGGTGAACAGGATACAAGAGGGAGACCACCGAAAAGACCAGAGAGGCAAAGACCCAGTGGCCAAAGGAACTAACAGATGGCAAGGGAAGCAAGCAGGCAACGATGGCAAGAAATCGTGCTACAGGTGCGGCAGTTGGTCCCACGACGCGCGTGATCGAAGATGTCCTGCGTTCCGAGCCAAGTGCCTACACTGCGGCATTTTGGGCCACTACGAAAAGGTGTGTAGGAAGAAAAATCCCAAGGAAATGGTGAAAAGCATAGACCAAGGCGAAGAAGAGCTAGAGGACATCGCAGAGGAAGAGGTGGTCACCGTCTTATGCATATACGATCAGGTATTAAGTGTAGAAGGGAAGAAATCCACGAAACCAATCCTGGACATGTCCATGGGAGGAATCACCATCACTGTAGTGGCAGACACTGGATCCCCTTTCACCATCATCCAGCGGGCAGTGTGGGAAGAAATGTTCAGACCCAAGTTGGGCCCAGAGCTGGAGAAACTAGACATTCGGCCAGTTACCTACAATGGCGACCGCATTCCCATGGTGGGGTTCCGACGCCTGTAGTTCGAATTTAGGGGCCGATCGGCATGGTGCAAACTGTACATTGCGGAGAAAGGACCCTCCGTCCTAGGATGGTTGGACCAGGGTGACCTAGGGATAAAGCTGGATCCAGGAGGAAAGGAGCAAATACTACTCGCAGAACAAGAGGAATGGCCGGACTTGAATAAGTGGAAGGAGAACTATCCCAAGGTGTTCGGAGGCATGGTGGGACGGATGGAAAAATTCCAACACAAGATCGTGCTCAAGGAAGGGGCCATCCCTGTGGCTCACAAAGTGAGAAATGTGCCGATTGCGGTAAGAGAGGCGGTCCAGAAAGAACTTCAGGAATTGGAAAAGAAGGGAATAATAGAACCGATAACCTGTGCAGAATGGTTGGCGCCCCTAGTGGTCGTGATGAAGCCCAATGGAAAGGTCCGGCTCTGCGTGGACCTGAGAGAACTGAATAAAAATATTGTTGTGGAGAAGTTCCCGCTCCCCAGAATTGAAGAAATGTTGGCCAAGACCAGAGGAGTGAGGTGGTACTCCACTATCGACTTGACATCGGCCTATCACCAAATAGCACTTCACCCGGACAGCAAAAGTCTCACGTCCTTCATCACCCCGTTTGGCTGTTACCAGTTTTGTCGCATGCCGTTCGGGCTGGCCTCGGCGGCTGCCGTTTTCCAGAAGATGATGCACCAACTATTCAGAGACTGCAAGGACATCCAGTATTTCCAGGATGACATCCTGGTGATGGGGCGAGACAGGCATGATCATGATCAGAAGCTGGGACACGTGTTGCAGACGCTAGAAACCAAAGGTCTTACCGCGGAGTGGACGAAGTGTCGGTTGGGCCTACAATCGGTAACGTACCTAGGACACGAGATCGGACAACAGGGCGTCACTCCCAAGTCGGAAAATGTAAAAGCCATCGCTGAAGCTCCGCCACCCAGAAGCAAGGAAGAAGTCAGGTCGTTCTTGGGGATGGCGGAGTACTACAGCAAGTTTGTGGTCCACTTCGCCTCAAAGACCCACAACATGAGGCTGCTGACCAGGGATAGCACTGTGTTCCAATGGACACCGGAAGCACAAGCAGAGTTTGAAACAATCAAAAAGGATGTCATAGGAGCTGTTCCCCTCAAGGGCTACGACCCACAAGGCACCACCGTACTCACAACGGATGCCAGCGACAAGGGCTTGGGCGCTGTGCTCATGCAAGACAGAGGAAGAGGAGAAATGGAGACAATCAGTTTTGCATCCAGGGCACTGACGGATACTGAGAGCAAATACAGCGTGATTGAGAAAGAAATGCTGGCGGTCGTGTGGGCCATGGCGAGATTCCGGCAGTTTCTGTGGGGAACATGTTTTCTACTCAAAACAGACCACAAGCCATTGGTGAAGGTGCTGACATCGAGCGGACACGCCAGTGCCACCCCCAGAATATCCAAGATGTCACTAAAGTTACTCGAGTTCAGGTATGACGTGGAGTACATTCCCGGGAACCGGAACCGAGTAGCGGATTACCTGAGTAGGGCTGCCGCCATGGAACCTGGAGAGGAAGACCCTGCAAGTAAAGGGGAGTTGGTGGCTCTTATAGAAGACCAAGAAAAGTTGATAAGTTTACAAGAATGGACAGAGTCCTATGAGGAAGATACAGACATGAAGGAAGTAAAGGAGAACATTGTTCAGGGTTGGCCTGAGAAAAGGAACGTGAGGGCAAGCCTCAAGCCGTACTTCGAAGTGCGAGAAGAACTGTCAGTAGGGGACAAAGGGGTATTCATCTACAGAGGAGATAAGGTGATTCCCCCCAGGAACCTTACCTCGAAGCTTTTGGACTTGCTACATGAGGGACACCTAGGCATAGGGAAGCTCAAGGCAAGAGCAAAACAGAACTACTGGTGGCCAGGCATGGACATAAGGGCTGAAAGGCATGTCAGGGAATGCCCACAATGTCAACGGGCAGATAAGACCTTAAAACCCTTGAGACCAGCAATAGGGAAGTTTGACCCTCCTTCAAATCCATGGGAAGAACTATCAATAGACATTTTGGGACCTGTCCTCGATGACCATGGCACACAGAAATACGTGTGCGTACTCATGGATCGATATTCAAAGTGGCCGGAGGTGAGAATAGATGAGTCCATGGACACAGAAAACATCATAAAGTTTCTGTCAGAGACCTTCACCAGGGAAGGAATACCCAAATCGATATTGAGTGACAATGGGCCCCAGTTCACGTCGGAAAGGTGGAACAAGTTCATGCAAAGAAATGGCATCACCATCAAACACACGGCGATCTACCATCCGGCCGGTAACGGCTTAGTGGAGAGATTTAACAGGGTAGTGATGGGAGCCATACAAGCCGCCATATCCAGTGGACAGAGTTGGGAAAAGGCGTTAGAGAACATGGTGTGGGCCTACAGAATAACCCCCACTGGTACGGGGTACAGCCCATTCCAAATATTGAGGGGACGTGAACCATTCACTCACGACAACAGGATTTGGAAGGAAAAGGTCGTCACCAGTGAATGGTCACCTGCAGTGGTGCGGGCCAACCTGGAAAGAGCACAGGCAATTTACAGTAATCACTACAACAAACGAAGGAATGTAAAAAGTACAGGATTGGAGAAAGGAGAGTGGGTGAGAGTAAAGTTGGCCACTCTACAGAAGAAAGGAGACAGCAAGTACAGCAAGCCGATGCAAGTCGTGGAGGTGTATGATCGAGCTGCCTTGCTGAGTGATGGGAACGTGTGGTCCCAGGATCGGATGGCTAGGTGCAATAAGGTTTTGGGCTGGGAGCAACATGGAACTGAATGGGAAGACATTGAAGGTTCGAACGTGGAAAGGAGACAAGAAGTCCGCGAGCAGCAAGGCGGGGCAAGAACTGGAATGGAGAGTGAAGAGGAAGAAGAGAACGGAAGTCGAGGAATGGAAAGGGACAGGTTTGAGAGAAGCATGATTGAAGATGGAGCTGTGAGTGAAGGAGCAGAAGGCCAAGAGGTGCGGAGCCAAGAGACTATGGAGAACCCGGTCAAGGTTACAAGAAGTGGAAGGCAGGTGGTAAGGCCCTCCAGATTTCGAGATTTCGAATTGGACACTGGACTGTAAGTGACTCAGTAAAGTTTTGGTAAAAAGGGGAGATATGTAGAGTGCGCATTCTAGTTGACGCACGTCACGTCTGACGTGACGTGCGGCGGACATGTTGGCGTGCTGCGCGCGCATTCCCCATTGCGCGCCGAGAGACGGAGATCAATGGCAGCGCCGGCCGGCGCTCCTCTAACTGAGCTTGTTAATTAAATAAATAATACCCATATGAAACCAACGAGCAATCTGCTAGTTATTTAGCATACATTACACTGTTGTTTTCCGTTTGTCTTCTGGTGCTGCTATCAGTTAAAATTATTTTTCGTGTTGGCAGCCCGTTACCCAGGGCGGGCCTAGGCTTTCCAGCTGCACCAGCAGGTAAACTCCTAGAAAGGGCGTCACGCCTCTCACACTGGGGCTCCGTAAACTACAGTCTGTCTCTCCAACGTGGTCCCAGCTGCAGCTATCTCCGTCAGTAAAGGGCCCCAGTTGCTGGCTGAGTCACAATGGTTGTCACGCCGGGTGCGATGTACGAGGCCCAGGTGCCAAGGGAACACCGGGGCAGACCGCACGTACACCACGCGACCCACAGGAGCCTGGTACTAGTGGAATCCGCACTCCACACACGGACCGGCCGTGCAGTCCGCATCCAGCATAGCGGCACGCACTCACCAGCAATCCCCAGCCTCCAACTTCCGCAAGACGGTCAACCCCCCACCGCAACCTTAGCACCACAGCAGTCCCGCAGGTATCGGTGCATTGATTAGGCCGCCATTTTGTGAAGTCAGGCAACAGGGGGGAGATGTCTCGTTTACCCTCCTCAATCTCTGTAATTGCGTTTTTTGCGCATCAGAAGGGCAGCGGGAGCGTAGCGCTGTCAGGCAATTGTCAGCTGTGTGCAGTTTTCGGTCAAGAACTGCAGGATATTGACAGGATAGTCACTCCGATCAGCAGAACTGCACTAAAGCGCAGCCATCTTGCCCGATGCCCTCTAGCGCCTCCGAGGCGCACCAAAGTTGTTATATGGAAATGCCTCTTTTCACATGATCACCTGCAAGTTTGTGCACTGATGCTGCTGGTTTTTTGACTCTGTAGGTGTGCACTGAGGCCCGCTAACCAGACCTCAGTGCTAGTGCTGTGACTCCTAAAAAGCATTTGTCTAATTGGTTCAACCACAATTAGCATAAGTTTAACTTACTTATAAGTCCCTATGCTTAAGTGTCTTTCATGGAGTACAACACTTATGATGCAACCAAGAGAGAAACAAAGAAAGGTATGACTCCCAGCTCACTAGTAATGGCTGACAGAGCAGTTTTTGACTATTTAAAGTAATGGCAAAGCACAAACTTCCCTTTTTAATATCTATAAGTCACTCCGAAGGCAGGTCACTGATCCCTAAAGGCAGGTTACATTATATTGAAATGTTGAACATGTTTTTCCTAACTTTACATGTCCTGACAGTAAAAACCCTTCGTTGTCGTTAAAGAGTTACATGCTGACAATTCAGCAGCACTAATGTCTGAATGAAACTACTAAATTTGAAACTTCAATGTTTCAAGAGAACATTAAACCCAACTTGATGGTCAAGTCAAATTTAATGTAGCTTAAGCCCATATGGCAAGTTTAGTAAATAGGTACTTTGTTGACCAGTTTTCCAGTGACTGTTTATGATTATTGGCCACAAGTCAGACTTCTGTCCTCCTACAGGTATGAACAACTCTCAGGAAAAAAACACAAATGCCCTGCAGTTGGAAGGGATGTGGTAAGAAAGAGTTCTCCCAAATACTTAGAGGTCCAGAGGGGGGAGAGATAAACCAAGCACAAATAAACAGAACCTCATTAAGGACCTATATTTCTTTTTAGCATTGAGTCAATCTTATCATTTTTTAAAACGATGCCAAAAGAGAGAACATGTGAATGATTATTTGAACAAGTTTATTAGTATTTTTTTCTTTTTTTTATGGACAAAAGTTATTTTGACACATTTTCGCAACTGAATTGATCATTATCATAACAAACATTGAAATTACTCAATTTACATATGAGCTTTCTTAAGAGACATTTAAGAGTGCCCTCTAATAGTAACTAATCTAATCTATCATACATACATCCTGACATGGCAATCATACTATAATCTAGACCTAAAATGACATATGTTTCTTCATATACATAAAAAATAAATTTGTACTAAACAAAAAAGACAAATACATTTGGCAGTTATGAGGTGTACTAAGTGGAATACACAAAGAATCCAAGATGGTATAGGTCATCTAGTTATGATGGCATAAACTAGCTGTAATCCAAGACAGTTGGTGTTAGGCCGACGTACGTTTCGGTAAGAAACCTTCCTCAGGGCCAAGGACAATGTGGAGCAAACAATTTAACTACACAATATATTAAAAGAGTTTGAGGGCATCAAACTGATTTCTGAAAAGTAAAAAAGTACAGCAAAAAACATTATTATTCATTTTACATACTCTGTTTCTTTTACATGACATATTCAAACTATGGCATCATGAACCTAAAGTTTTTACATTAAATAATAACAAATATTTACTCATAGCTAGTTATTACTCCTTGCTGGTGATTACTTCTAATGAATAGTTTAGATCTAGTAAAGCAAAATGATAAATTTTTAGCAGTGAACAGAAATAGAGATCTAGTCCTGAATCTTCCCATTATATAGTATGCACCAAAAGAGGGTGAATTTACAGAGCATGCAGTGCTTGTGGGGTTTATGTGAAGAATCTAAATTTTAATAATGACAAAACTAGGCAATATGAATTACCGATTAATTTGATCTTTATAAGCGCAATATGCAGATCCTGGTCAGTCTTTGATGGATACGTTAGAACTGGAAAATTAAAAAGAACTTTCATGATTATGTGGGCATAGGGTACGATTGGAAATTGTCAAGTAGACTCCTGTTGTTTTTACCTCTAAGGTGGTGAACCACAGTTTTTAAATCCTGGTGGCTATGAAGGCGCGGGGTCAGCCACTTCCAAGTGAGTGAGTGGCGCAATTTTCTGTGAGACCAACAGAGATAGCATGTTAGGTCATTGACCGTATGTTGGCATAGAGTGGTATTAGAGAAGTGCCATTGGCTACTGCTGTTATACATCTAGCAATAGTTACTGGTCTCAGGATTATGTGATCTGTTGATCAAAAGGGCATGAGGCTTACGTGCAAATGGCAAATATTCTATGTAGACCAGAACTTGCCCATGAGGTATCCTAATTGTTTTACTTCATTACAGTTATATAGGATCAAGTCCCCAAATATAGACAAATTACCTGTTTACATGTTGTAGTAGAAGTTTAGACACTGTTTAGACACTTTTTCCGTGCGTATTTGGTTATGTACTAGAACAGATAAGACAAAACATAGAGGCGTGAAGCGCTATAATGGGATATAATCTTTTACATCTTTTATATAATGGGATATAATCTTTGACATCTTTTATATAAAAAAAAATTTTTTTTTATATAAATTTTTTTTTGGGTGAAACAAGTGTGTAATCCCGGCTTTTTAATTTAGGGTTTGCTGGCTGGTGGACTTATCCCGCAGCAAAAACCACTATTGATGTATCTCTATGTTAAAGCAGCTGATATCTGTCTGTTTCTGTCCTTCATAGCATTCTAAAGTTTTTCTATGCGGCAAAAATGACAAACACTTGGTCTGCCCTCTAGTTCTTACCTTAGTTTAAAGTAATATATTCGTTCTTGTGAATTCCCTGATTTCTAGCCCCAGCATGAAGATATTCGTCAGGGAGCCTAGAAAGATAATGTAGTGTGCCATGAGATACAGAGCACGAGGAGGTTTTTAAAGGTTTCACATTGAGATAATTAGACCGTACCAGATTTTTGTGCTACTTAAATAAAAGGGACTGCCTACCGAATAATAAGGTATTACCCAAAAGAAAGTGAAGGTGAACTTCAGACTAGGTTAAAAATAATTTTTACAAAGGCATTTTTAAACGGTTACAAAGTTGCAGCGTGTGGCCCAACGGTAGCGGAGCGAGCATGTAGATAATCTCTTACCGTTTCCAAAGTCGGCTGTTGCGGCGACCGGGGGTTCTAGGGACTGGTTCCAGGGGAAGACTTTGCATCCGCGTATGGAGCCTTATAAAGGGCCATTCAGAAATTGTCATCAGGTGTGCATACGTGAGCATAGAAACAAAAGTTCTCGCTCTGTTAAGGTTACCAAGAGGCATAAACATAGTTGGCAGACTAGGATAAAGGTGTGCATATAGCGGCGGCCATATTGGAGTTGGTTTTAAATAAACACGGTGTAATTATATTTTTTTAAGCTGTAAACTAAATGGGAGATATCATTAAGTCTTAATAACACTAGGTTACTTATAAGAGGCTCAGATTTGTGGAAGTTTGCAGTATGGGAATGTACAGTTGGTCCAATAATCATATGGTGTTTGTGATGTCACAGGCACATAGACTTTGCATCAACATAGTGATTATCAGAGTGTAACTATCCAGGAAATTTCCTCGTTGTGCCCAAACCGCACTGTGTCACAATAATATATCCAAAACGTTTCGCGTTTTTTGCGAAAGATTGTTGGATCTTTTCCTGGTGGTGTTTGGACATGTTCTAATATCTGCCATCGCAGGTCTCGTTCTTTATGTCCATATTGGACAAAATGGGCTACCATTGGGGCATTGGTCTTTTGAGTTCTAATTGCGGACTTGTGTTCCGAGAGTCTAATACGGAATTCTCTAGATGTCTCACCTATATATCCTATGTCACATGGGCATAGGATAAGGTATATTACATTTTTGGTCCTGCAATTAGTCATTTCTTTTAGATTTCCTTGTTTTTGACCGTAAGTCCATCTGTCACCGAGTATGACCTGGTCACAAGCATGGCAATTTCCACATCTGTGGTTGCCAATTGGTAGTGGTTTTCCATCAATTGATTTCTGTTTGTTTGTTTCATTACTTTTCCGCCTGCTGTGCACCAGTTTGTCTCGAAGATTTTGGTTTCTTCTAAATGCCAAAATAGGTTCGCTCAATTTGTTTTCCTGATCATTGGTGTTCAATATCTTCCAATTATTATGGATCACCTTCCTTATCTTATTGTTGATAGTGGTGTGATTGAGAACACATACCAGTTTTTGTTCCTTGACTTTCGGAGTGGGGTTCAAAAGGGCATCTCTGTTATAGTATTTTGCTCTTTTCATGGAATTGCGTATGAGACGCTTAGGGTATCCTCTTGCCAATAGCCGTTCCGTTAAGTGGTTAGCATGTATCATGAAATCCTTCATTGTCGTGCAATTTCTTTTTATACGTAGGAATTCTCCAAACGGAATAGAGTCTTTTTGGCAGTTCGGGTGGCAGCTGCCATGTTGTAAGATGGTGTTTTTGGCTGTGGGTTTACGGTATAGGTCGACAGTCAGTTCTCCATTTACGTGTCTGATCCATATATCTAAAAATTCCACTTTATCTGGGGAAAAATTTTGGGTAAATTTTAAATTTTTATCCGCCAGATTGAGCCATTCTATGAATTCCTTTAAATGTTCCTCTGAGCCTGACCAGATAAAAAACACATCATCAATAAATCTGTGCCATCTCGAGATGTTTTCAAAAAAAGGTGCGATTTCATTAAAAATATTCTTCCGCTCAAATTCACCCATGTATATATTGGCGATACTGGGGGCACAAGAAGCCCCCATACTGACTCCTTTGACTTGATGGTATACCTCATTGTCGAATTCGAAGTAGTTGTTTTGCAGAACCAATCTCAGGCAATCTAGAATAAAGGTATCAGGTCTAGAGCCCGGTGTTCTCCTTAGAAGTGCTGCCACAGATTCTAGTGCTTTGTCTTGTGGAATATTTGTATATAGCGATTCTATGTCGCATGTGACAAGCAGTTGGGTAGCATTATTAAATGGCGAATGTTCAAGGACTTGAATCATGTGCCCAGTGTCCTTGATATAAGAGGCATATGTAGTAGTAAGAGGGCACAGGAAGGAGTCTAAGTATTTAGAAAGTGGTTCCGTGCTGGAGTTTATGGAGGCTACGATTGGTCTCAAGGGGGGGTCCAATATGTTCTTATGTGTTTTCGGGACACCGTAGATAGCAGGTACCACTGGGTGGGTGTTGATAAGAAAGTCCATTTCTTTCTGGCAGATGTGTCCATCTATGAAGGCCTTAGACACCATAGTTTTTATCTCTTCTGCTAAATGAGTGAGAGATCGTCTGTTTGTTCTTCTATAGTGTTCCTCCACTCCTAACATTTGGTTGATTTTATCAGCATATTGGTTGGTGTTCATAATCACAATCCCACCAGCTTTATCACAGGGTTTTATTGTGATATCTTGATTTTCTTGTAACGTTTTCAAAGCTAGTCTTTCCTCTTTCTCTAAATTAGGTTTGGGCATAGGGATATATTTCAGAATTCTCTCTAGTTCATTCAGAACACTCTTTTCAAAGATCGCGACTTCGGGTCCCAACATATCCAATGTGGGAGTAAAAGTGGAGGGAGGATGACAGCCTGAAAGATTCTCTTCTTCTTCGCTTGTTTCCCTGACGTCAAAAAACTTTCTTAATCTAATCTTCCGGAAGAAAGAAAAGATATCTTGATGTATTTGAAATCTGTTCGCTCCAGTACTTGGAACATATGATAGGCCTTTACTCAGTACTTTTACCTCTTCAGACGATAGATTGTGCGAGGAAAGATTAAATATCGGTATAGATGTTCTGTCTGATTTTTTTATTTCCAATATTGTTGTCGTCTCGTCCGGACATATGGCTGAGGATGTGGAGGGTTCGGTTGTTGGTATGGAGTCGATTGTTGATATTGATTTTGAGTTGGGTAACGAGATCTGCCTCGTCCCCTGCCCCTCGATAAAAAAGGTTGTCGGGTGCCTCGATTCGGTCTTCCTGAGAACTGGCCCCTTTGATTGTGATTTGAGAAGCCATAGTCATAATCCTCCTCATTTACTATTCCTTCCTGTTCTGAATCTGAGGAGTTAGTATTAGAAAAGGTTTGGAATCTGACTCTTTTGTCAAACCTAGGATTGTGATAGGTCTGATCATAGGATCTGCTTCCAGCAGCTGGATCCTCTTGTTGTTGCATATAGAAATCCTGTTTGAGATATGGGTAAATTTTTTCTTGGGCGAACCAGCGGACATCTTTCCTTAATTTGTCCATTTTCTTTTTTGTTAAGTAGGTATCAAACTCCACTATTTCTTCATTTATTTCCTGAAGAGTTTTTTTCGCTTCATCTAGGGATGGGTTTGCCTTTAATTTATCCTCTAATTCAAAGATTTCCTTCTGTAATTCTCCCAACATATCTTTCACTGTGTTTATAATGAGGAGCATCCAGTCACGTGAACATCGATTCGCTATGAGTGACCAACGCTCTAAAAAGCTACGCACTTCCACAAACAGAGCCGGCATATTCCTGACTCTAAGTCCTATAGGAATTGCCCCTGCCTTTAAATATTCTCCCATAAAGAAGGCGTGCGATTCCATTCTTTTTGCTTTCTTTTTTAGGTTGACAAGTTTTAGCCAATCTGTATTGGTTGCAGGTGTACTAATAGTATTGGTTTTGTTACCACCTGTAATTTGGTCCATCATAGTGAGGAAATCTTCATCGGAAAATCCGAACGTTTTTAGGTTATCCATGATAGTTGTATATGGATGGGCAAAAGGTGTTATATCAAATTAACTAGAGGTGAAGGTGTATTATATAGACAGGAAAAGTGGAGATTTGAGCTTTTAGCAAGGAGATAGACGCTATGAGTTAAAAAGTGAAAAGAGTGGACAGGTATAGCTCTACAGTAAAAACTGTTGAGGGATATAGTAAGAAAGAGTTCTCCCAAATACTTACAGGTCCAGAGGGGGGAGAGATAAACCAAGCACAAATAAACAGAACCTCATTAAGGACCTATATTTCTTTTTAGCATTGAGTCAATCTTATCATTTTTTAAAACGATGCCAAAAGAGAGAACATGTGAATGATTATTTGAACAAGTTTATTAGTATTTTTTTCTTTTTTTTATGGACAAAAGTTATTTTGACACATTTTCGCAACTGAATTGATCATTATCATAACAAACATTGAAATTACTCAATTTACATATGAGCTTTCTTAAGAGACATTTAAGAGTGCCCTCTAATAGTAACTAATCTAATCTATCATACATACATCCTGACATGGCAATCATACTATAATCTAGACCTAAAATGACATATGTTTCTTCATATACATAAAAAATAAATTTGTACTAAACAAAAAAGACAAATACATTTGGCAGTTATGAGGTGTACTAAGTGGAATACACAAAGAATCCAAGATGGTATAGGTCATCTAGTTATGATGGCATAAACTAGCTGTAATCCAAGACAGTTGGTGTTAGGCCGACGTACGTTTCGGTAAGAAACCTTCCTCAGGGCCAAGGACAATGTGGAGCAAACAATTTAACTACACAATATATTAAAAGAGTTTGAGGGCATCAAACTGATTTCTGAAAAGTAAAAAAGTACAGCAAAAAACATTATTATTCATTTTACATACTCTGTTTCTTTTACATGACATATTCAAACTATGGCATCATGAACCTAAAGTTTTTACATTAAATAATAACAAATATTTACTCATAGCTAGTTATTACTCCTTGCTGGTGATTACTTCTAATGAATAGTTTAGATCTAGTAAAGCAAAATGATAAATTTTTAGCAGTGAACAGAAATAGAGATCTAGTCCTGAATCTTCCCATTATATAGTATGCACCAAAAGAGGGTGAATTTACAGAGCATGCAGTGCTTGTGGGGTTTATGTGAAGAATCTAAATTTTAATAATGACAAAACTAGGCAATATGAATTACCGATTAATTTGATCTTTATAAGCGCAATATGCAGATCCTGGTCAGTCTTTGATGGATACGTTAGAACTGGAAAATTAAAAAGAACTTTCATGATTATGTGGGCATAGGGTACGATTGGAAATTGTCAAGTAGACTCCTGTTGTTTTTACCTCTAAGGTGGTGAACCACAGTTTTTAAATCCTGGTGGCTATGAAGGCGCGGGGTCAGCCACTTCCAAGTGAGTGAGTGGCGCAATTTTCTGTGAGACCAACAGAGATAGCATGTTAGGTCATTGACCGTATGTTGGCATAGAGTGGTATTAGAGAAGTGCCATTGGCTACTGCTGTTATACATCTAGCAATAGTTACTGGTCTCAGGATTATGTGATCTGTTGATCAAAAGGGCATGAGGCCTACGTGCAAATGGCAAATATTCTATGTAGACCAGAACTTGCCCATGAGGTATCCTAATTGTTTTACTTCATTACAGTTATATAGGATCAAGTCCCCAAATATAGACAAATTACCTGTTTACATGTTGTAGTAGAAGTTTAGACACTGTTTAGACACTTTTTCCGTGCGTATTTGGTTATGTACTAGAACAGATAAGACAAAACATAGAGGCGTGAAGCGCTATAATGGGATATAATCTTTTACATCTTTTATATAATGGGATATAATCTTTTACATCTTTTATATAAAAAAATATTTTTTTATATAAAAATTTTTTTTGGTGAAACAAGTGTGTAATCCCGGCTTTTTAATTTAGGGTTTGCTGGCTGGTGGACTTATCCCGCAGCAAAAACCACTATTGATGTATCTCTATGTTAAAGCAGCTGATATCTGTCTGTTTCTGTCCTTCATAGCATTCTAAAGTTTTTCTATGCGGCAAAAATGACAAACACTTGGTCTGCCCTCTAGTTCTTACCTTAGTTTAAAGTAATATATTCGTTCTTGTGAATTCCCTGATTTCTAGCCCCAGCATGAAGATATTCGTCAGGGAGCCTAGAAAGATAATGTAGTGTGCCATGAGATACAGAGCACGAGGAGGTTTTTAAAGGTTTCACATTGAGATAATTAGACCGTACCAGATTTTTGTGCTACTTAAATAAAAGGGACTGCCTACCGAATAATAAGGTATTACCCAAAAGAAAGTGAAGGTGAACTTCAGACTAGGTTAAAAATAATTTTTACAAAGGCATTTTTAAACGGTTACAAAGTTGCAGCGTGTGGCCCAACGGTAGCGGAGCGAGCATGTAGATAATCTCTTACCGTTTCCAAAGTCGGCTGTTGCGGCGACCGGGGGTTCTAGGGACTGGTTCCAGGGGAAGACTTTGCATCCGCGTATGGAGCCTTATAAAGGGCCATTCAGAAATTGTCATCAGGTGTGCATACGTGAGCATAGAAACAAAAGTTCTCGCTCTGTTAAGGTTACCAAGAGGCATAAACATAGTTGGCAGACTAGGATAAAGGTGTGCATATAGCGGCGGCCATATTGGAGTTGGTTTTAAATAAACACGGTGTAATGATATTTTTTTAAGCTGTAAACTAAATGGGAGATATCATTAAGTCTTAATAACACTAGGTTACTTATAAGAGGCTCAGATTTGTGGAAGTTTGCAGTATGGGAATGTACAGTTGGTCCAATAATCATATGGTGTTTGTGATGTCACAGGCACATAGACTTTGCATCAACATAGTGATTATCAGAGTGTAACTATCCAGGAAATTTCCTCGTTGTGCCCAAACCGCACTGTGTCACAATAATATATCCAAAACGTTTCGCGTTTTTTGCGAAAGATTGTTGGATCTTTTCCTGGTGGTGTTTGGACATGTTCTAATATCTGCCATCGCAGGTCTCGTTCTTTATGTCCATATTGGACAAAATGGGCTACCATTGGGGCATTGGTCTTTTGAGTTCTAATTGCGGACTTGTGTTCCGAGAGTCTAATACGGAATTCTCTAGATGTCTCACCTATATATCCTATGTCACATGGGCATAGGATAAGGTATATTACATTTTTGGTCCTGCAATTAGTCATTTCTTTTAGATTTCCTTGTTTTTGACCGTAAGTCCATCTGTCACCGAGTATGACCTGGTCACAAGCATGGCAATTTCCACATCTGTGGTTGCCAATTGGTAGTGGTTTTCCATCAATTGATTTCTGTTTGTTTGTTTCATTACTTTTCCGCCTGCTGTGCACCAGTTTGTCTCGAAGATTTTGGTTTCTTCTAAATGCCAAAATAGGTTCGCTCAATTTGTTTTCCTGATCATTGGTGTTCAATATCTTCCAATTATTATGGATCACCTTCCTTATCTTATTGTTGATAGTGGTGTGATTGAGAACACATACCAGTTTTTGTTCCTTGACTTTCGGAGTGGGGTTCAAAAGGGCATCTCTGTTATAGTATTTTGCTCTTTTCATGGAATTGCGTATGAGACGCTTAGGGTATCCTCTTGCCAATAGCCGTTCCGTTAAGTGGTTAGCATGTATCATGAAATCCTTCATTGTCGTGCAATTTCTTTTTATACGTAGGAATTCTCCAAACGGAATAGAGTCTTTTTGGCAGTTCGGGTGGTAGCTGCCATGTTGTAAGATGGTGTTTTTGGCTGTGGGTTTACGGTATAGGTCGACAGTCAGTTCTCCATTTACGTGTCTGATCCATATATCTAAAAATTCCACTTTATCTGGGGAAAAATTTTGGGTAAATTTTAAATTTTTATCCGCCAGATTGAGCCATTCTATGAATTCCTTTAAATGTTCCTCTGAGCCTGACCAGATAAAAAACACATCATCAATAAATCTGTGCCATCTCGAGATGTTTTCAAAAAAAGGTGCGATTTCATTAAAAATATTCTTCCGCTCAAATTCACCCATGTATATATTGGCGATACTGGGGGCACAAGAAGCCCCCATACTGACTCCTTTGACTTTACTTTAGTTTACAGCTTAAAAAAATATCATTACACCGTGTTTATTTAAAACCAACTCCAATATGGCCGCCGCTATATGCACACCTTTATCCTAGTCTGCCAACTATGTTTATGCCTCTTGGTAACCTTAACAGAGCGAGAACTTTTGTTTCTATGCTCACGTATGCACACCTGATGACAATTTCTGAATGGCCTTTTATAAGGCTCCATACGCGGATGCAAAGTCTTCCCCTGGAACCAGTCCCTAGAACCCCCGGTCGCCGCAACAGCCGACTTTGGAAACGGTAAGAGATTATCTACATGCTCGCTCCGCTACCGTTGGGCCACACGCTGCAACTTTGTAACCGTTTAAAAATGCCTTTGTAAAAATTATTTTTAACCTAGTCTGAAGTTCACCTTCACTTTCTTTTGGGTAATACCTTATTATTCGGTAGGCAGTCCCTTTTATTTAAGTAGCACAAAAATCTGGTACGGTCTAATTATCTCAATGTGAAACCTTTAAAAACCTCCTCGTGCTCTGTATCTCATGGCACACTACATTATCTTTCTAGGCTCCCTGACGAATATCTTCATGCTGGGGCTAGAAATCAGGGAATTCACAAGAACGAATATATTACTTTAAACTAAGGTAAGAACTAGAGGGCAGACCAAGTGTTTGTCATTTTTGCCGCATAGAAAAACTTTAGAATGCTATGAAGGACAGAAACAGACAGATATCAGCTGCTTTAACATAGAGATACATCAATAGTGGTTTTTGCTGCGGGATAAGTCCACCAGCCAGCAAACCCTAAATTAAAAAGCCGGGATTACACACTTGTTTCACCAAAAAAATTTTTTATATAAAAAAATATTTTTTTATATAAAAGATGTAAAAGATTATATCCCATTATATAAAAGATGTAAAAGATTATATCCCATTATAGCGCTTCACGCCTCTATGTTTTGTCTTATCTGTTCTAGTACATAACCAAATACGCACGGAAAAAGTGTCTAAACAGTGTCTAAACTTCTACTACAACATGTAAACAGGTAATTTGTCTATATTTGGGGACTTGATCCTATATAACTGTAATGAAGTAAAACAATTAGGATACCTCATGGGCAAGTTCTGGTCTACATAGAATATTTGCCATTTGCACGTAGGCCTCATGCCCTTTTGATCAACAGATCACATAATCCTGAGACCAGTAACTATTGCTAGATGTATAACAGCAGTAGCCAATGGCACTTCTCTAATACCACTCTATGCCAACATACGGTCAATGACCTAACATGCTATCTCTGTTGGTCTCACAGAAAATTGCGCCACTCACTCACTTGGAAGTGGCTGACCCCGCGCCTTCATAGCCACCAGGATTTAAAAACTGTGGTTCACCACCTTAGAGGTAAAAACAACAGGAGTCTACTTGACAATTTCCAATCGTACCCTATGCCCACATAATCATGAAAGTTCTTTTTAATTTTCCAGTTCTAACGTATCCATCAAAGACTGACCAGGATCTGCATATTGCGCTTATAAAGATCAAATTAATCGGTAATTCATATTGCCTAGTTTTGTCATTATTAAAATTTAGATTCTTCACATAAACCCCACAAGCACTGCATGCTCTGTAAATTCACCCTCTTTTGGTGCATACTATATAATGGGAAGATTCAGGACTAGATCTCTATTTCTGTTCACTGCTAAAAATTTATCATTTTGCTTTACTAGATCTAAACTATTCATTAGAAGTAATCACCAGCAAGGAGTAATAACTAGCTATGAGTAAATATTTGTTATTATTTAATGTAAAAACTTTAGGTTCATGATGCCATAGTTTGAATATGTCATGTAAAAGAAACAGAGTATGTAAAATGAATAATAATGTTTTTTGCTGTACTTTTTTACTTTTCAGAAATCAGTTTGATGCCCTCAAACTCTTTTAATATATTGTGTAGTTAAATTGTTTGCTCCACATTGTCCTTGGCCCTGAGGAAGGTTTCTTACCGAAACGTACGTCGGCCTAACACCAACTGTCTTGGATTACAGCTAGTTTATGCCATCATAACTAGATGACCTATACCATCTTGGATTCTTTGTGTATTCCACTTAGTACACCTCATAACTGCCAAATGTATTTGTCTTTTTTGTTTAGTACAAATTTATTTTTTATGTATATGAAGAAACATATGTCATTTTAGGTCTAGATTATAGTATGATTGCCATGTCAGGATGTATGTATGATAGATTAGATTAGTTACTATTAGAGGGCACTCTTAAATGTCTCTTAAGAAAGCTCATATGTAAATTGAGTAATTTCAATGTTTGTTATGATAATGATCAATTCAGTTGCGAAAATGTGTCAAAATAACTTTTGTCCATAAAAAAAAGAAAAAAATACTAATAAACTTGTTCAAATAATCATTCACATGTTCTCTCTTCTGGCATCGTTTTAAAAAATGATAAGATTGACTCAATGCTAAAAAGAAATATAGGTCCTTAATGAGGTTCTGTTTATTTGTGGTTGGAAGGGATGTGGCCTCTCCCAGCGAAGGAGGCCAAATAGAGTGCAAGCCCAAAAAGAGATCAATAAAAGCGGAAGCACCATTGAAGAGGAAATAGTGGACACATGCTGCTCTTTTGTTCTTGCAGACAGGATGATGTCAGGGACAGAGAGGGGAACACAGTTATCAAACTGAAGTGTTCATGGGCATGTAGCCCCGAGGTAGCCACACTCAAGGAGAAGGAGTCTGCCATCTTAAGAGTAAGCAGAATAGTGCATTCTGGGTTAGCTTGATGCCACACTTCACAGGCAGTCATTACTAGACTTGAGGGGACGTGGTAGCACATTGGTTAGTAGTTACCATATTGCTGGAGGGCACAACCTGTGAATAAAAGTGGCACATCTGGCATCCAGATCTCATATCTCATCTGTGCTGAAGTCTGGGCTGAAGCAGGGTTACCCTGCTGTTTCCTAGACCCAACAGAGAGAGGCCGCACCAAGACTGGACTGCACCTGCTGCTCATTAGGCTAGCAAAGAGAGGACTGTTCCTATGGTGCCTTACTCAAGGACAGGTTATTAATGAGCCTCAGACTAACAAAATGACTGCATGGGCCAGTTGACTGACTTCCTGTTATAACTACAGGGCTACAAAAGCTGAAGAAGACTGCCTAGGTGGGTTTGTAGCCAAGATTGCCTGACCTCCAAAGTGCAACCTGGGACATTGAGTCCCGACCTTCAAAGGCTGCACCTAAGTCTTCTAGATCTGGGAAAGTCATTGGAGTGCAGTTTGGTCACTCAAGATGGAATGTTAACCCCAGGTTAAAGGAAATCACTGGTTTTGCTGTAAATGGAGACCATTGACAACAGTTTTTTTGGCTGGACGTCAACCACATTTCAAGGGACATCGATCCTTGTAGCCAAATTCACCCCACTGTGACCATGGACCGAGGAGTAGCCCCAGGAAGGCCACCGTCACCGGATTTGCATCCTTAAGCACCTTCAACATCATATATCCCTAGCATCAGGACCACTTGGCGAAAGTCTATAGCAGTTTGCCCATAGAACGGGACTGGAAACTGCTGACTGTGAGTTAACTTTCCAGCCAATCCTCATTGCCCCCTATGACTCGCTACCTGCCAGAGTAGACCTCCTAAACTAGGCTGGAGTGGTAGTTTACAATTTATAAAAGTTTCCAAAGTTTTTAACGTACACAACTAACTGAGATAGTTGCCAATGCTTATTTATCTTTCAAGCGAAAAGCAGTGATGTAATATTTGGTTGAGATTTTATATATCCATTACCCTCCAGTGGATTTTGCTCATTATGGTGTCTAAACTTCTATGAAAATAAGACCTATTTTTATAAATTAGTGTAGGATGCTCTGTGTCATATTTCTTTCTTATTCAACTTTCTAGTACTTCTTAGTGCTTTACACTTGTTCCTTTGATAGAGCCTGACTGCTCAGGTTCACAGCTTCCCAGGGTTAAGCTAAGGTTTTTCAAATGAATATGACTGTACCCATTACAGGTAGTGATTTTAGTACAAAGTGAGGTCTTGCAACCTTACCATAAAATAAACCATGCTCCTCACACTTGGGACGACGGTCCTTCTTGTTGAGCGCATGTGCAAGCAACAGAGTGGACCAGCTGTTTTTTCCTGCACTTAGACGAAAACCTACATTTGTTGTAGTGACTAAGGAGGATTAATCTATGTGCGGTGTCCTGTATTGATTTGACCATCGGAGGCATATAAGTGTGTTTTGAATTAGAGGCCTAATAGGAGGTGCTTTTCCAGATTCTTGACTAGAACGGAGATGGGCTTTTATAGTGCGCCCGTTTATTTATTCTTTGGAAGTCAGAGATACTGTTGAAGGAGGTGACTAAGGAGTTGATTTATGAAACCCTACTACTTGATTTAAAAGAAGCTCAAGATGCTACATCAATGTTTTACGGTTACACACACTTTGTATAGTCCTGATGAAGACCCCATATTGATGAATCAATTTTTCACGAGATAAGGAGGGGTCGAAACGTCGACGTATTGAAAAACAAAGACGTCTTAGTGTTGAATAGGAGATTGTGAGTTTTGACACATGACTTCCATACAGGAATATGACGTTATATGAACCAATAATTTTTATATGTGATTATCTTTTGTGTTTTTTAATGTGTTGTGATTTATATATGTAATTATTTATACACTGTATAGTATTGTCTTTGATGTTGATTGTGTAATTATTTTTCTGTTTTTGTGTGTGTACATATTACACTTTAATATATTTGAATGGCTTAATTAACTTAAGAATGATTTTTTGATTTTTTGATGTAATGGTGACCTTTTGGAAATCACTATTATATCAATGAATGATTATCCCGCGATTGGAAGGTTGGATTTAAATGTTTATGAAATATACGAGACATAGGTAGCAGAATCACTGTTCATTTACCACACCTCACAGTTGTGCAACATGCACTTGAGCTCACCATACCAACGGAACCAGTTCTCATTTGTTCCACGTTGGCACGCAATGTGATTCATCAGGTTGCACTCAGCAGTCTCACCTTTCCCTTGAACTTTCTCAACAAAGTCACTTGCACTCATATTTTGAAATCATTCTTCTGTTTTCACAATATGTGGAACAGCACAATATAAAAGAAAGTTCAGTTTCAAAGAGAAGCTGAAAAAGATAAGGATTTTTTTGCCTGAAAAGCAGATATTCAGAGTACAGTCTAGTTGATCTGTACTCTGAAGCAGGAATCTTCACTGGACGATCAACATAACGACCCTCCTTTTCGTGTTGGAAACAAATGTGAAAAGTAACAAGATTCTAAACTATTTTCCCAAACACTAATGAATTCACCTTTGGCTTGTTTCATCTAATATTATTCTAATGTATCATGCACTACCTCCCTAGATTACAGAGGGTGAGTACTGTAGTATTCAAATATCTCCTAGGTTTTTGCCGAATGTACTTTTCAAACCTGTCACTATCACTAGAGTTTGATGTGGGTGCCCGGTGAAGATATATGCTAATCTATATATTGGTCAAACATACTCTCTTTTTTGAGGTATTCTATGAGTTTCTTTACGTTCTTTGTACTGACCAAACCCTGCCAAGACTTTGGATTCTTTGTTAGCCCACCATTTACTAGAATAACTAATGGTTTCTCTACTTCTTAATTTACAGCAAGAGTTTAAATATTCTCTTTAAAAGCGTTTCCTTTAAGGCCTTTCACTAATTCACTTGGAGGTAATGCTGCAGTTTTTGTCTAAGTTCTCATTGTTGCTTGAAAGGATGTATGGTTTGGATTAGAATGATCTCCTATGCATTCAGCTCTTGTCATTCAGGAGCTACTGGAGACATTTCTAACTTACTGTCAATAACTTTAACTGGCATTTTATCAGCAAGTTTGCTTATGCAATACTGGTACACTATTTGATTGATACATAAAATGCTTAAGCACACCTCTTCTACATACAATTTTCACTCTGAACAGGCATATTTACAGAGAGGCCAATCTTTCAGCAGACACATCACTTATTAGTTATCCAAGCTTCTATTACAAATAGTTGTCATCTGGGACAGACCTCATTATGGACAGGGCAGTCCTCCATCACACACATCACCTATTATTAGGCAGTGTGTCTTCTGCATACAGCTTTCATCCTGAACAAAGGTCTTTATAGAGACAGTCCCCCTCCAACCATATCACGTAATAGTTGGCCAGGTCTGTTCTACATAAAGTGTTAGCCTTGACCTGGTCTCTTCACATGGAGTGTATCATTTTATCATCATTACCTATGATGTGCTGGCCCTTCTTTAATAAAAATGTCATTATCTTCATCATTCAGACATTCAATTTACATGAGTATTCATTTTTTTATGTTCGGCATTTCTCTTTAGTCAACATTATCACCTACTATAAACTTAGTTTCCTAAGCACAAAGTTGTTTATCTAAAGTGCCTCAGATTTTTTCTCAATATGTAAATACCTATATAAAAATTGGAAATACATTTATATAGTCACTGAATTTATTCTCCTCTATTTATCACGTTTATAAAAATGTTCAAGCCATACTCCACATATTTAGCACTGTACTAAATTAATACACGATTTTCGAAAATCTTAAGAATATATAGTCTGTACAAATACCTAAAAAGAAGCTGTTGACTTCATGTAGATGACTAAAGACATTTCTACCACACTCAAATCAGCACACTTCGAAAACCAGAAGAAAGGAATTCACTTCCTACTCCTCCTCAACAACCAGAGATAAACTCAGAAGACAAACGCCTTGCACATGCAAGAGGTATATGTATGTTTATGCTTGAACTCCGCAGCCAATAACATTGCAGCATTTTATTAATACTGGGAACCGTTGGTATTGATGGTACATAGTGAAACCCTTCTTTACATGTTGTGCTGGATTTGTAGATCCACAGTGAATTCCCAACCTTCAAGGATCACCCAGTAAAGCTTATATATTGGGATATCTGGATCCATTGTGGTGCTCAGCACAGCCCGCTGTGTAGCTCGGCCATGGATCTGTAGATCAACAAAATTCCTATAAAAAAGTAGAAGACTATGGGAAAGAGAGAGAGATTGGTAATGTATATCTATTTCTATTCTCTCCCTTTCACTTGAAAAAATGATCAGCATAGTATGTTAGGTAATTTACTTGCTTCAGTTGCAATATAACTGTGTATACTCCATTACAGTCTTCTCCCATAGACCTTTTCATGGTCTCAGTTTCCATGGCAACTGATTTGAAAATTCTTACAGGCAAGCTATAGGTCGAAAGTTCATAAAGCTTTGTCTGCTCTGAAGGTCTGGATAAGATTCCCATTGGAAGTAACCCACTAAAAATAAATATAAGCTTATTACAAACAACATAACATTAATGATATTTTTCTCTCATTCAGAACAATGCTAATAACAGTTATTCACGGCTTACCCCCACTTCAATATCAGTCGACCACAACCATTGCACTGCCTTTTTTTAGAATCCTCTTCAAACTCCATGTTGTTTATGAAAGTCCTGATTATTGCTCCTGCATGCTCCTGCATACCAATATCATGGGTTGAGTGTGGATTGTGGGCCACAGCTTTGTCTTTTGGGCAAAAGAGCATGCCATGAATTGTGACATTGACAGGGATATTGGATTTCCACAGGTGGACATTACTTGGATTGGCCACAGAAGAATGAAATGTCATCAACTGTTGCCTATGATTGATAGCATTTCAGATTTTGAGCACCCAGACTTCATGATTTTGCCCTGTGGTGTCAACGATCTGGGCACATTCACAGGGGTTGGTCTCAAAATACAAATGAAGGGGACATTGGCAAATTGATAGCTCTGTTTCCTCAATCTACCTTTGTATATTCCAACATATTTCAAAGACAAAAGTGGCAATGGCCATTGCAGTTTGGTCCAAAGATTGTGAATTTTCCGAAATTTGTCAATAAAGCAGTTTTGGAATTTCTCTGTGACCAAAGGATGGGATCCATTTACCACAATAATATTGGCTTCGACATGCCAGAAGTGAACCGAAATTAAGGAGTACATTTCACATCAAGGAATGTATCCAGTTATACCTATAAGTGAAGTCTGTAAAATACACTATTAACAAAAAGGCTTTTTTCAGAGCCACCCAGTCAATAAATGACACTATTTTTTTCGGAATAATTTTTGTATGTATTGAGCAAGTCCATGGATCCTCCAGGAGGTCATAACGGTCAAATAAGCATCTTTTCAGCTACTTAAGGCATGAGTGAGTTTATTAATGTGTGGGATTGTGTGTATATGTGTGTGTGTCTGCATGAGGGAAATAATGTGTGTGTAGGTGTGTGTAGATGTGTGTGTGTAAAGGTGCGTCTGGAAGTGTGTGTGTGTGTGTGTGTGAGAGAAGGAAGGAGGGTAAAAAATGTGTGCAGGTGAGTATTGAGTTTTGGGTATGTGTGTGTGTCTGTGGGTGTATTGGTATGTCTCGCTCAAATATATGTGTGGAGTTGTCTGTCACTGAACATGTCAGGCTGTATGTGTCAGTGTAGTTGTATGTGAGTGAGGGATTTGTGCAAAGGTGCATGTTGGTGTGTATGTGCGTTTCTGTAAGTGTGTGTGCATGTGACTGTATGTGGGGTTGTGTGTGTGGTTGTGTATGTGTGTGATTGTATCTGCTTTTAAAAAAATGTGTTTCAAGATCTGTAGTGAGTGAACATGTGAGGTGTGTGTGTGTGTGTGGCAGTGTAGATGTGTGTGTATGTCTGTGTGAGTGTAGTTGTGTGCATGTGTTTGTGTGTGTGACTGAGTGCATGGTAGTGTGTGTGTGTCTTTGTATGTTTGTGTGTGTACAAGGGGTGGATTGTGAGTTGTGTGTTTGTGGTGGTGTGAGTGACTTTGGGGTTGTGTGTGTATGTGTGTGCAAGGTACAGCTTGTGTGTACTGTACCTATGACACTGTCTGTGTGTGTCTGATTTTTTATTTAAAATGTATTTGAGATCTATGGATACATCACCAAGCTACAGAGGGCTGTGCTGAGCACTGTGATGGATCTGCAAATTTGCTAACTGGCCCAAAAAATGTTTTTAGCAGCTTCTACCTCCAATACAATCCAGGTGATCAGGGCACCTGTACCCTCCCCCTTGATATCATTTATCTATATGTAACATAGTGTGTGTGTCTGTGTCTGTGATCAAGGTAATGTGCTTACATCTCTGGGTGTGTGTTAGAGTGTCACTCAGTGTGTATGTGATTTTTTATTTAAACAATGTCTCAGAAATATAGATTTATCAAGGAGCTACAGGGGGCTGTGCTGAGTGTCTCATTGGATCCTTGATCTGTCATATGCTCAAACAAAACCTTTTTAAGCTGTTTCCACCTCAGGGGTGGGTTCCACTATAAACCTCCATTCCTTCCAGGGAGTTTGGGTACTTATACCCTGCCCCTTTATACTGTTTTGTGTCTATTTCTGTTGAGCACGGGGAACGAGGCCCTGAATTCCAAATGTGCAGCTGCAACTTATTTTTCATGCTGTGGCCAGCCCACCACAATGCAAGGTTGAGCTTCCACAGAGTGAAACATACATACATTTTGAACCTTAATTTCTCAAAAACTACTGAACCAATTTAAACCAAATAACAAAAATCATGCTGTCTGGACCAAGGTCTAGCTTTATCCCAAATTTGGTGTCATTTCGTTCATCCATTTTTGCTGTATCACTGTTCAATTTTCCTATAGAAAATTGCATGGGGGATTGGGTTTTGCCCTCCCCCTTATTTTGCGCCCTTTGCTTGATGGCTCACCCAAAAGCTTTTCAGTATAGAGCTGAGGTGAATGAGACATTATTTTGGAAAGTTTCATGAAGATTCGTCACAAGGTGCCAAAGTTGTTAGAGCGAGGGGGTGATGCCCTGCTACATGTTTAGCAAGGTGGAGGTGGTGGCGCTAGTTTCTTATGCACAGTGCCAACTCCCCTCATGTTTTCAGCAGGCCCAGTTAGTGCTATGGCCTAACAGGGTGTCAGCTTAGGTGTAGAAGACTGGGGAAAAATGGCGATATGTGCGGTGCGGCATGCCCTGCCACATCGGGGTCTCCTGCACCCAGCAGCAAGTGACACCCCGCTGGGATGACCTAATGGACCGGGAGAAGGATCTTGCACCATCTGGAAGTGGAAGGGGTGCGGCTAGGTAAGTTATGATCCGTAAAAAATGTTTTAGATAGAAAGCTAGATAGATAGATGGATGGATAGATAGAGAGATGGATAGCAAGAAAGATAATTGTTGACTTTATTCTTTAGAAAGATATTTCATGTGTAATGAAAGTGTATGTTATTCCCTATATATACATTGCTAATACATTTTATATATATATTAGAAATATGAATGTGCTATAATATATATTATATATGTATATATAATTAAAGGTGCATGTACATCTTATAATTAATTGTGGTTTTGTAGTCTATGTATGTTAGCCGCTTCCATGCGTTGGACTTCCTACGACCGTCCGACAATACGGGGGCTTGTGCGGAGGCCAGCTGGGGGCCATCCGATCTGCGCATGTGTCAAATTCCACTGCACCATGGCGGAATGTGCGCCGCAGCGAAGCGGTTAGATGTACACAAAATATATGCATACATAGATATATAATTACCTTTTTAAATATATATTTAAAAATATGAATGCATATGTATGTTGATCTGTGCATATATGTGTGTATTAGATATGTTATATTATATATTCATCTTTCATAAAATACGTAACAAAATACTTACAGTATATATTTATTTATATATATATATATATATATATATATATATATATATATATATATATATATATATATATATATATATATATATATATATAGGTTCACAGGTTGCCCCAAGAGCGAGGAGCACTCACATTTGGCGTCCATCGGGTCAGGGAAAGTCGCAAGCGTGCCCATGCCTGCAGCGACCTGACATGTTTCGGGCTCCACCCTTCCTCAGAGGTTTATGCTGACGCTCAGAAATGCCAACACGTGAATTTCGAACATATATCCTTTAATCTCATCAACCATCAAACTCAGGTAAGTATATACGCAATGAATCATGGTATTGGAAGTCCATATAACACCCCAGTGGGCTGATTAGCATTTCAAGAGCAAATAAAGTTCATCAATCGCAGGCACACTGCTGACACCTTCCCTCATTCAGCCTCTCGCCTTTTTGTTCCGCCGTGTCAACCCAAGGACAGCCGTGGAGCCGCTTGCTGTGCGGCGGTGCACCTCCGGCCGGGCCGGCCGTCATATACAAAGGTTCACAGGTTGCCCCAAGAGCGAGGAGCACTAACATTTGGCGTCATTCTTTTTTCTCCATAGTACGCTCCCCGGTACGCTCCCCGGTGCGCCTACCGGGCGCTCCCCCCACATCAAACATTGGTGGTCAGGGGGGGTCTACCCTGTCCCCTTTTGGTAATTTCCCCCTTTGTCTTTGCCACCTCTTGTGTCTCAATCCTACCGAGACACAAGATGGCGGCCGCTCCGGACTGTTTGGAATGTTCACAGACACCCGAGAACCAATCAGATTTCCGCTCGCGAACTCGCGTTACGCGCTGGTACGCGCCCCGGTGCGCGTACCGGGGCGCGCTTATAGATATATATATTTTTTTTTAACCTAAATTACTTAAAATCCACTGGAGCACATATCTTGAGACATAGCAAAGGCACATTGGGCTACCAGTCCCTACAATTTTGCCAAGTTTGGTGGAAATCCATTCAGCCGTTCGGGCTAAAAGAGTCCAACCGCCCTTTGGAAATTAACATGGGGAAAACACGTTTTGGGACCCCCCTTTTATCTCGACCCCCACTTCACGAATCCCTCCCAAATTTTCAGGGAAGGAGCATAGCAGAGCTGGCCATTTTCTTGGAGAAATTCAGCCAATTCCATCCATCGACGCCAAAGTTATTCCCAATAGAATGTTGCGGATTTCCAAGGAAACTAGGTCCTAACTATAACTACCTACTGGCGACTGCCAGTAGGTAATATATATATATATATTTCATTCCAAAAATGCTCTGCAGTTTGGGAGCTCACTCGACTTCGTTGTTGCCATCGGCTTTAAGGTGCAGCCTGCCGTTCTGTTCCACATTATTTCCTGCTGCCAACGCGTTTCAGGGCTTCACAACCCCTTCTTCATGGGTCATGACAAACAACATTTGGAAACTCGCAGCTAACCATTTTGCATCCATTTTATTCATTAACATGGACCGCCCCCAGTGGGCGCAGGTAAAGTGCATGATGGGACATTGAGTCTCACTGCGAAAACATTGTGTCTTTGGTAAGTTCAAATGAAATGTTTGTCTCTTTATATTTATAATTGTTACCTTTGTAGGTGCAGTTCATCACGATAGGCTTAGTTTTGCATAAAACGAAGTGCTGTTCCAGTGATGACAAGTTCAAAACGGCAGCCTTACTGCGCTGGTATGTTGGTTTCCCAGGCAGCAATGGTGCAGCTCCCCACGGTTGAGCCACCGCGTACAATATTTCATTCCAAAAATGCTCTGCAGCTTGGGAGCTCACTCGACTTCGTTTTTGCCATCGGCTTTAAGGTGCAGCCAGCCGTTCTGTTCCACATTATTTCCTGCTGCCAACGCGTTTCAGGGCTTAACAACCCCTTCTTCATGGGCCATCACAAACAACATTTGGAAACTCGCAGCTAATCATTTTGCATCCATTTTATTCATTAACATGGACCGCCCCCAGTGGGCGCAGGTAAAGTGCATGATGGGACATTGAGTCTCACTGCGAAAACATTGTGCCTTTGGTAAGTTCAAATGAAATGTTTGTCTCATTATATTTATAATTGTTACCTTTGTACCTTTGTAGGTGCAGTTCATCATGATAGGCTTAGTTTTGCATAAAACGAAGTGCTGTTCCAGTGCTGTTCCAGTGATGACAAGTTCAAAACGGCAGCCTTACTGCGCTTGATCCAGCGGCCTATAGAAAATATATCATAAACAACTCTACCCAACTTCATAACCTATAAACAAATTTCTACACTATTTTATGGACCCATTTATAAACATGATATATTAGGGCCTACTGAATCAGGTGGTCAGATTAAATCTATATACACCCTATTTACAAACTATATACAAATTTATACATCTGCGTAAGAAATATTGTCATTAGAATAAATCCTAACCATTTAAACGACCACCATTGGCGATGGGATCTAGCTAATAGTAACCTGCACTTCTGAATAATCAAGACCAGCTTGTTTGTCAAAAGCAAGATTTTATTTACTAAATTATGGTATTTCAAAATGTAATTTTATAAATGCATTTTTATTAGCATTAAAGTAAGCATGTTTGAAAAGCTTCATAAGAAAATTACAGTTTAAGTAAGAAATTCAAAGTTTAAGTAAGAATTTAGCAGTTTAGCATTTCTAAAGCCTAAGTCCCTAGCTAAGCTAAATAAATGGAAAATAAAGTAAAGTTCTTTGAGGATTCTTACGTGCTCCACGCAAAGTCCAGCAGCACTTCACCCTCATCGGAAAGTCAGAAAGCAGCAGCCAGCCCATCCCTAAGGGCATGACTTTATATACCTTTCTATGCTAGCTAAACTAAGCGAAGGAAAGTTTTAATAAATCCTCGAAGTCCCATTGGTTGAGAGTGACAAGTGACATGTCACCCACATTTCAAAAGTTCCATTAGGTCACGTTTCTTAAAGACCATTGTCTTTTCCAAATGCAACCAGGAGCTTCCTTGGTTTGCAACAATTGTAAATCAATGTTCTCATAGTGTTCATTTCATTTCCGCGGGTGCCAAGTTAGAGCTGACAAAATTGTCCTTTATCACATTTCCGACCTTGGCCACGTCCGACAGAATGATGACAGCACATCAGTTTTTGCTTTGTAAATGCAGCTTTGACGAACACTTTTTTCAGAATGGGCTTCTCGTGACTTGTGCAGAAGTAAAATTCAGCTTTAGCAAACTCGAGCAAACTAGGCCCAAAAGCAGGCAACTTATGCTTTCTAGTAATAAACAAAAACAAGAAAAGTATTAATTAAAGAAATAATGTTGATTCTGTATCCACCCTAGGTTTACTAATTAATTAACCCTCCCGATTAGTCTAATGTTACCTAGCAAATGCAAACAAATAAAGCAGCGTTTATATCTACCAGTCTTCTTTTATCCATGAGACTTATGTGCACCTAGAATAGTAGAAATGACATCACATAGACAAGGAAAAGCAAAATAAGCACATGCTTCTTTTAAGTTTGCTGCAGTTAGTAATGACAAAAACGAATACAACAAATTATTTTTATTATTTTGCACGAACAAAAAGATGCAACATTTATGCACGTTTATGAGCACACATGTTAGTCCCCCCATGTGTAGAGTTTAATCTAAGTTGTATTAATACAATACATCACAAATCATTAATATTATTATTCATGTTATGGAAATGTGACTTTGCGAGTTTAAACAAAATTTTGTTTTCTATCTCGCTCCATCAACTCCCTCATCTGGTGATTAACAAATCACCACACTAACACCCAAAAATTTTGGTAATTAAAATTTCCGAGAAATTGATTCAAATTCATTTGTATCAGTAATCCTAAAAATCTGTTTCTGCATAATCTTTGGAATTAGCATAACGCTCTCTATGTAACTCCTGTAATTCAATCTCCCTTTCTTCTTCTTTTCTAAGTTTATAGATTCTTTTCTTTTCTTTCAACTGCTTCTTTCTCTTATGCAACAAACAACCTATTTTAGTCAAAATAAAGATGAATACTATTATAATCAAAGGTGCCAAAATCTTGCCAAGAATTGAACTACCAATATCATGAAACCAATTTTTAATTGCTTGGAACCTTTTTGAAAGTTTCCCTGTAAAATCATCATCTTCTAAAGGAATTATCTCTGAATGCATTTGTGTAATGTTTTTAATGTACATCTCAATATTCTTACTTTCATCAGGTATATATGTACAACAATGTTGTACATGTAAAATGCCACAGACTCCTCCCTCTTTTGCTAGGAGTATGTCTAAAGCAAGACGATCTTGAATTACCATAGATCTGATTGCAACTACTTCAACATTCACTAATTGGAATCCATCAGCAGTGTCTGTTGACAATCTGTCAACAATTGTGGACAATTTTCTAATTCTCCCTGCATTTAGGGTTATACCAACAAAAGGTATCACTGCTTGAAAAATATCTCCCAGAACTTCTGTAAAAGTTTCTCTTTTGACTCTATTTACATAATTATGAACTTTGAACAATCCTTCTGAATCTCTATCAACATGAAACACTTTAGGAAAAACAATTCCCACATAACAAGTTCCATACCAGTGGTCTGGAAGGTTGTAGTAGGCTTTGTCACCACAAACAAAATAAATCCCAGGGAAGATTGGATCTTTTCCACCTTTGAATCCCCAACCTCCCAAAATCTGATAAGTATCTTCACAGTTACTTGCACCTACAAAATAATTATCAAAAAGTGTATTATCTCTTCTAATGCAAAGCTTTCCACTAACTGGTTTATCTATGTGAATAGCAACATTTTCAAGCATTTTGCCATTTAATTTCTCATCCTCTTTTTGCCAAAATTTTGACTTAGTCTGCTTGACTAATTCATTTCTTTTGTAAATTGCTCTTCTCTCCTCAACCATATTCAAAAATTTCTTTCCTTCAGCACTCAATTTGCATGTTAGATTATTCTTGTAAGCATACTCGTAAGTGAGTTCGTTAGTAACAAGGAAAAATTCTCTCATTTGTTTTGCTTTCTTGTGCTTATTTAAAGCACCATCAATCTTTATATTCGCAAAAATCTCGTCAAAATCTGAATAGTAATATTCTAAGCGTCCAGTTTGATAAAATAAGCTAGTTAACACACTACATGTTACACCATATGTGAGAGGAAGCATATTGTATGTCACTCCCTCAGAAACAGAAGCAGGTAACTTGACGCAGACATAGCAGTCTTTAGCATCCATTACCTTTACATATTCACTTAAAAGCTTAGTGAATGTATTACTTGAAAAATCACTAATAGATTTATCTTGATGAAAGTTAGGTTGATGATCAATAATTTTAGCAGATGCACTATGTTTAGTTTGACTAACTAAAGCTTTGCTTGTCATGTTAACTTTGTGTAATTCTCTATTCATCTCTAATGGGATGATCACAGCTAAAACTAACCAGAGCAGAATTAAAATGAGCAGACACACCAGAGTCATCTTACAGCATCTCTTAAAAACAGAACACTTTGAAGTGCTCTCCTTAACATAAGGCATTTTTGGTTAGTTTTAGTTTTGCCACAAAATTAAAAACAAAATTAATTTTAAAATTTCTAAGACTTAAACTATTTATACCCCCCTTTTAAAATAATTTTATTTTTAAAACCCTAAACAAGTTTTCTTCGACCTTATGTCATACATAAGATTTCTTCAACTAAACAGTTTTTCTTCGACCTTATGTCAGCTAACAAAATTTCTTCAGCCTTTTGCCAAATTAAATTTTCTGTACTTCAATCATTGTCACTAATTTCCTCTATTTCGTTTTCTTCTTCACTACTACCATAAATGTCAATAACAGGTGGAATTACTAAATAAGTCCACTCAGGAGACTTGTATTTCTGGTTTGGTCTCACTATTCTTTTTCCTTTTCTCGACACCACTTCAATTTTCCTTCCAACTCCCACTTCCTTTCCAGGACTCTTTTGACTACTGATTTCTTCGACTTGCTCTTTAGGTTTCTTGATCAACCTAACTCTCAATCTTCCACCAGGCCAGTAGTCTGCTTTTCTCACGTATTTCTTCTTTGGTTCAGAAGCATTTGATTCTGACTTCCAAGCCCTTTTCTTTCTGTTTTCACTTGCACCATCCACGTCACTTTCTTCAGTTTCGTAGTCTGAAATTTCAATTGACTCAGGAACTTCTCTATTCGGCAGTTTTACTCCTTCAGGAACACTTCTCTGATTTCCAATACTGGTACTTGGTAATTCGTCTTCTTCTTCTTCTTCAATTACCTCCAACTTCCCAGACTTTGGATTTCTGCTCCTTACTTCAGAGCTTGTTTTCTGCTTTTCGATACTCTCCTGGTCTGAAACTTCTTTTTGTTTCGCTTCTCTGTCTTTAATAGAAACAACTGAATCCTCAGTTATCTTTCCTTTTAACAGATTCTCTTCACCTTCAGAATCGATTTCAATAATTTCCAAGTCTTTTCTTGTTGAATTTTCATTCACAGATACAGGTTCCAGATGTCGACCTTCTTGTCGATCTTCAGGATCTGGATTTATTTCACCTTCTGCTTCAGAATCAGAATCATCTGTAGTATCACTTTCAACATCAGAACTTTCAGGAGTTGGTACTGGAATAGTATGACTAGGATGAATCCAACGTTTCAATCCTTTGCATTTTACAGCATTAGTAGTGATCAAAATTATTTGCCTAGGCTTCTGCCATCTAGGAGCCAGACAATTTCTTCTCCGATGTACTTTCGTTCTGACCCAGTCACCAGGTCTCAGGTCATGTGTCAAAACTTTCTCATTTGATTGTGCTTCAGTTCCCACCTGATTAGACACAGAAGTCACTATATCAGATAACCTTTTACAGTAATCCAAAATAGCACTGTCATTTATGCTCAACAGTTTACCTACAGGTACAAAGGCTTGTCTCATAACTCTTCCCATTAAAATTTCATGAGGACTCAAACCTGTCTTTTTATCTGGTGTACTTCTTAATGACATCAAAACAAGTGGAAGAGCATCTGTCCACTTTACACCTGTTTCAAGACACATTTTTCCAATTCTGTTTTTAATCGTTCCATTAATCTGTTCAACTACCCCAGATGCCTCTGGTCTGTATGCACAGTGTATTTTCTGCTCAATGCTCAAAGCTTCACAAATTAACTTCATCAGTTTGTTATCGAAATGGCTTCCTCCATCACTCTCAATAGTGACTGGAAAACCGTACCTTGGGATAATTTCTCTGAGCAGTAGTTTTGCTACTGTAATTGAATCACAATGTCTTGTAGGAAATGCTTCTACCCATCTTGAAAATAAACAAACGATTACAAGAACATATTTTAAGCAATTGTGTAAGGGCATTTCAATGAAATCCATCTGTAACCTGGTAAAAGGACCACCCTCTCGACCAATTATTCCTGTTCCCACCAATGATTTTCTGTTTGGATTCATTTGTTGGCAAGACAAACACCTTTGACAAAAAGATTCTGCAATTGTTCTGAATTTAGTATTGAACCAAGTTTCTCTGAAAAGTCTAATCATAGAATCTCTTCCAAGATGTGCTGGACCATGATATAATCTGGCCATATCTGCAATCAAACAATTCGGTAAGACTATTCTGCCATCTTTGTAAACCCACACTCCATCTTCATCACGTGGTCTACAATCTGATCTTAACCACAGATCTTTTTCCTCATCATCTGCTTCATTTTGTAATTCTTTAATCTCATTCCATGTTTCTACAACTGTTGTTAGCATTAATGAATTTGAATCAGTTTCTTTACTCCTTTCCCGATTGTATGAATAACCTTTTCTTGCACAGTATTTTGCCGTTTCATCTGCAAATGCATTGCCTTTTGAGATATAATCAACTCCTTTAGTGTGCGCTGCACACTTGACAATTGCGATTTCTTTCGGCAATTGTATTGCTTCAATTAATCTCCTAATGAAAATTGCATTTTTAATTGGAGATCCTGCTGATGTCATATAGCCTCTCTGAGACCAGAGTTGTCCATAATCATGTACAACTCCATACCCATACTGACTATCAGTAATGATGGTAACTCTTATATCCTTTGATACTTCACATGCACGAATCAAAGCAATTAATTCAGCCACTTGTGCTGATCGAACTCCTTCAAGACATGATGCTTCTTCAACATCTGCAACTGTGCAGACTGAATATGAGGCTTTCAAGACACCTCCTTCTGATCTCAAACATGAACCATCTACAAAGTAGACAAAATCTGATTCAGATAGAGGTCTATCTTTGATATCATGTCTTGGTTTCGTGCAGAATTCCATAACATCTAAACATTCATGTTCTGTTTCGATGTTATCAATGATCTCAGAATCAGGCAGTAATGTAGAAGGATTCAGATTCAAACATCTTGAAATCGAAACATTATCTGCTCCTAGTATGATTTTTTCATACTTTGTCAATCTGCTGCTTGTCAGATGCTGAGTTTTACCTCTTGTCAGCAATATTTCAACTGAATGAGGCACAAAAACTTTCACAGGAAATCCCATAATGATTCCTTCACTCTGCTCAAGACTAACACTTGTAGCTGCAACTGCTTTCAAGCAACCTGGTAATGCTTTTGCAATGGGATCAAGAACTGCAGAGAAGTATGCAATAGGTTTCTTTAAATTCCCATGTCTCTGAATTAATACAGACAATGCACATCCTTCTCTCTCGCTGCAATACAGTTCAAAATCTTTCTCATAATTCGGCATACCTAAAGCAGGAGCTTGACATAAGCTCTTTTTCAAATTCTCAAAAGATTCCATCTCAATTTCATTGAAAATAATAGGATCTTTTACATCAGACTTTGTCAGTCTCTGTAGTGGTTTTGCAATTACTGAAAATCCACTTATCCATTGTCGACAGTAACCAACCATTCCTAAGAACATTCTGACTTGTCTCTGTGTTCTTGGAGGTTGAATTGCTTGTATCATTTTAATTCTTTCAATTGTTACTTGCCTTTTTCCCTTTGCAATTCTGTGACCAAGATATTTTACTTCTTGTTTGCAAAATTGTAATTTTCCTGGAGACACTTTATGTCCCTCTTCTGAAAGGCGATTTAACAGTATTATTGTGTCTGTCACACAATTTTCTCTTGTCTTTGCAGCTATCAACAAGTCATCAATATACTGCACTAACGTAGACCTACCTGGTAAGTCCAAGTTTTCCAAAGATCTTTTTAACAATTCGTTAAAGATTGAAGGACTTTCTGTATAGCCCTGAGGGATTCTAGACCATCCGAGGGTCTTACCTTGGAATCTGAAAGCAAAGATTTCATAACTGTCTGGATGTAAGGGAACAGTAAAAAATGCATTACAAAGATCAATGACAGTGTACCATTCAGCATCATGTGGAATCTGGTACAGAATTACTGCTGGGTTTGGAACCACAGGACAACATGGAACAACTATTTGATTAACCTTTCTCAAATCTTGTACGATCCTAAAAGTTCCATTTGACTTTTTAACTCCCATAATTGGTGAATTACAAGGACTACTCTCCATTTCTTTTAATACACCTTGTTTGATTAATTTTTCAATTATAGGTGTAATACCTTCGATTGTTTCTGCTTTCATTTTATACTGTGGAATGTTAGGAAATTCTATTCCCTGTTTCAATGTAATTTTTACTGGATCTACGTTTTTCATTAGACCCATCTCGTTCCCAGTAAAATCCCATATATCAGATTTCACTGTTTCCTTGAGCTCTTCATGCAAATCTTTCTCTTCAAATGCAGGAAACAATTTTGTTTCTTCTGCTTCCATCATCATCATTGTCATTCTGTATAAACCATCTTCCTCCATTGTTTGTAACTCAACTCCATCAGGAGAACAATATATTCTGCAATTCATTTTACACAGAATATCTCTGCCTAGTAAATTTACTGGACTACTATTACAAACCACAAATCTGTGTTTATCTTTATAATTTCCAATTTCAACTGGAACTGGATCAGTTAAATCAGTTTTAATTTGTTGATTGCTTACTCCAACAACTTGGATGGTATCCCCAGAGAGAGGTAGGTTTTCAATTTCCACTGATCTAACAGTAGAACGGGTAGCACCAGTGTCCACTAGAAAAGTGATGTCTACATCGTTAACTTTCCCGTTTACAAATGGACCGGACTGATCAACCTCAAGAGTGGCTCCAACAACACACTCTTCCTCCTCTCTCGGGCACCGTCAGTAATAATCATCCGAATCACTGTCTTGGCTTTCTGTTAACAAAAATTGTTGTGAAGCATTTTGCATTTGCACCCTTTGTTGTCTTTGCTGTTTTTGCGGTTTTATTACTTGTTCATTTCCCTGAAATCCCACATTTGGATTATATTTTTGAACTCCCCCACAATTCGGAAATGGTGATTGTGGCAATTGATCCTGACAGTTATTCACCTGTTGCTGTTGCTGTCGCTGAATGTTTAACTCGTTTAACCCCTGTTGCATCTGTAGCTGTTGCTGCAGGTCAACACCATTCTGCATCTGTGGATTTAATAAGGGATTCTTTAAGTTTCTAGGAGGTTTAGGACACTCGTCTCTCCAATGTCAAATTTCGCCACAATTAAAACAAGGTAATCTTTGTTTCAACTCCTCAATCTTTGGGCTAAATTTTCTTGGAAAAATATTACCTTTAAGCTTTCCTTGTATCTGGTTCGTATTTCCAGTTTGAACAAAATTTGTGTTCTTATTACCCATGCTGGCAATTTGTTGCTCAGCTACCTTTACCTGAGCCCACATGGCTTTCTCCTTGAGCTTCTTTTGTCTCACTTCTAACTCATCACTGCAATACTTAGCTTTTCTCAGAATATCGTCCACAGAAAGTGATTGCCATCCTACAATGCTATTCCTGATCATATCTGCAATTTCAGGTTTTAGTCCATAAACGAATCTATAGATAAAATGACTCATGTCCTTTTCATCTAATTTTTCATAGCCACTGTATTGTTTAAAAATTAATAGTAACCTCTCATAAAAAGAATGAACTGATTCTTTTGTTTCCTGATTTGTCCTTTCTATTTTAACCCAATCAACTTCTTTGGGTGGAATTTTGTTTTTCATCCAAACGATCACTTTTTCGTAAAAATCCATTACTAGAGGATTTGGGGCACCTGTTTCTTTGATTCGTTCAGGTTCTGTTTTTGGCCAACTTATTGATATTTTACATTCTGTCCAAAGATCTGATGGTACGACAATGTCGAAAAATCCATCTAAATCAATCCACAGAACTTTTGACACTTTGATAAATCTATCCACTTGTCTATACCACTCTACCGGTTTCTCTCTCAATTTTGGAAAATCATTTGTGAATAGTAGTATGTCTTGTCTTGACCAAGGGACATGAACATATCCTCCACCTGCAATCTCTCTCATTGGAAATTGTTTTGACAATTTTTCCAATCTTTCATCTTCCTTCTTTTTCGTCCATTTTACTCTCCACTTATTGAGTTCTCCCAGCTTTTTGATGTAAACAATCAAATCTTTTATATGCAGTATTCTTCCCATTTAATTCAAACTCTCAATGTCACTTTCTGAAAAGTCTAATCTGTAATGTTTTGCAAAATTCTTTTGTTTACTCACATCGATTTCAAGTTCCGCTGCTAGATCTTCTAATTGATCATATTTATTTTTAGTTTTCCACTGAATACTTTTACAAATGAACAGTAATTCATCATCTCGATAATAGTTTAAACTATCTGGACCAATTGTTCCAATTATTAATTCTTCGATATTTGCTTTTAATTTAGCCACATCAAGTTTTGGAGTAGTTACTCTAACTTCAGGACTCCCTACATCTGAAATAGCACCCATTGGTGTTTTTGGAGATAAATCCTCATTAAAAGTTAAATCTGGCATTCTCGATCTCGAAGAGTTTATTTCGGATATGTCTGAGTAAAATTTTTCAGCAGCTTTTTGAATTTCTGCATTTAAAGGAATAGTTAACCCTGTTTTGTTTGATTCTTTATGGTCAAATACAGGCTGAACAGGACCAATCGTTACTGGAACTGTCACAGCTTCCATGCTTTTTGTCATTCGTTTAATTAATTCTTCTTTAGATTTAAAATATTCAGCAGAATCAACAGCCTCAACATTTCTTGTTTCTCTTGCATAGTCTTTTGGAGCTTCTCTTGCTCTTGGAGTCATTGCAAAATGTCTACCTTCATTTCGAGCATTATCAAATTCTGGTCTTCTTGGAGTTTCAATAATTTCACAATTATTTGGATAAAGTTTTGGAGCTTCATTAATTGGAGGTGCACTCGGTGAAGTTTCAGTAGAAACCACCGGAGTAGACCATGATCTAGGAGGTCTCAAAGGTTGATTCTTTCTAGCTATAGTGTATATTTCTTCCATAACTGCATCTTCAGATTCGCTTTCTATAGATTTCCCAGCAGGAGTACCCATGACCATTTCCTGAATTAAATACAATCCTTCACTCATGTTTCCCTGCCTCCACATTCGCAACCTGTCTTCATGAGTACCTCTTCTCCAAGCTGGAGTTTTAGTAGGTCTTTTAATTCCACTAGCTTCTCTTTGTAACTGATACATCTCATCTTCCCACTCAACTAAAGCTTCAAATTGAGTTGGTCTCGGTTTTGGAATAAGAGCATTCATTTTCTCTCGTAAATTTCTCAAGACTTTTACGTTAAATGAACCATCATCAGGCCAAGTTAAAACACCGTCATTCTTTGTATAGCGTTTCCAGCTATCAAACCATAAAACAGTATGATATCCATATTCACCTTCCATGTACGCTGCAGGTGTTTTATACTTATGAAGTAATTTACCACCTCGCGTTTCGATTTTCTTGTCAGGTGAGAATAAGTTTTTAAGTTTCTGTAATAATGTTGGCTTTTTCTCAACATGTTTAAAATGATAACTCATTTTTAAAAGTTAAATTTTATTCGCAAAATCGTTCGTAAAATATTTCCGGGATGTTCCGCAAAGCAACCAATCCGTGCGCGAAACACACCAACAAGCCAATGACAGTTGAGCTACGTCACTTTCCTGCTCAACGAATAAAAATGGAGTTTTTCTGAAGGACCAATCAGCTTACAGGTCGTCAGAGACTCAAGAGCCAATCAGAATATTGCTTGTGACGTAGGTCACCCAATCTCAGCGCGGCTCTGTGACGTACACAGCAGCTGCGGTTTCTCGCTTCTCACTCCTAGCGCTTACCCCTCCTTCACAAAATCTTTTCACAGCGCCATTTTAAGGACACTTTTCAGTGTAAATTAATTCTTTAACAATGACAATAAGGACTCATCTGTTCGTTTCACTATTTAGGATAGTTTACATACATTCAAGTATCCACACTTCGGAATAGTCGGCGCTATTCACACTAAGGATAATTTTCAATTGTCGGTAGAGTAACTCTTACCCCACCCTTCTAACACGTAAAATTATGAACTCGTTTTCCTCTGAACGCACCGCGAAGTGACAGTTCTAAGAGTTCCACTTGAACATAAATTACAAATCAATTTCGCACTTTCACACGGAAAATTTCCTAATTTCAAACACACATGAAATCCGTACAGGACTCTCACCTGTTTATAGAAATCATGCACCGTTAGCAAAATAACGACGTTATCCGTACAGGACTCTAACCTGTTTATAGATATAAAACATGTACCCCTACAGGACTCTAACCTGTTTATAGATAATCATCTACCAACGCTACTCTGCCCTTCATTCAAGCTCGGATGTAACTAATACTTTTATCACAGTGAGTTTTATGGAAGGCGCTTTGTCCCTATTCTCATGCTGCTCTAATTTTTTAGAAAACCCTCACTTTACAAGATTCAGACCTAGCCCTAACACTGTGCTGCACGGCGACAACACTATGGTACACGGCGATACCTCTTGTGATACTCGGCGATATCACTGCAAACAGAACAGATGACTTGCGTGACTAATTTCTTGCCACACAATCTATACCGGTATAGCTTACAGATAGCACGAAAAACAAACTCAACATGTGTTAAAACATCGATCCTATTTCCATACCATAATATTACCTTGGTTACCCTTAGCAACCATCAATTTCTGCTACCAGAGAATTGATCCAGCGGCCTATAGAAAATATATCATAAACAACGCTACCCAACTTCATAACCTATAAACAAATTTCTACACTATTTTATGGACCCATTTATAAACATGATATATTAGGGCCTACTGAATCAGGTGGTCAGATTAAATCTATATACACCCTATTTACAAACTATATACAAATTTATACATCTGCGTAAGAAATATTGTCATTAGAATAAATCCTAACCATTTAAACGACCACCATTGGCGATGGGATCTAGCTAATAGTAACCTGCACTTCTGAATAATCAAGACCAGCTTGTTTGTCAAAAGCAAGATTTTATTTACTAAATTATGGTATTTCAAAATGTAATTTTATAAATGCATTTTTATTAGCATTAAAGTAAGCATGTTTGAAAAGCTTCATAAGAAAATTACAGTTTAAGTAAGAAATTCAAAGTTTAAGTAAGAATTTATCAGTTTAGCATTTCTAAAGCCTAAGTCCCTAGCTAAGCTAAATAAATGGAAAATAAAGTAAAGTTCTTTGAGGATTCTTACGTGCTCCACGCAAAGTCCAGCAGCACTTCACCCTCATCGGAAAGTCAGAAAGCAGCAGCCAGCCCATCCCTAAGGGCATGACTTTATATACCTTTCTATGCTAGCTAAACTAAGCGAAGGAAAGTTTTCATAAATCCTCGAAATCCCATTGGTTGAGAGTGACAAGTGACATGTCACCCACATTTCAAAAGTTCCATTAGGTCACGTTTCTTAAAGACCATTGTCTTTTCCAAATGCAACCAGGAGCTTCCTTGGTTTGCAACAATTGTAAATCAATGTTCTCATAGTGTTCATTTCATTTCCGCGGGTGCCAAGTTAGAGCTGACAAAATTGTCCTTTATCACATTTCCGACCTTGGCCACGTCCGACAGAATGATGACAGCACATCAGTTTTTGCTTTGTAAATGCAGCTTTGACGAACACTTTTTTCAGAATGGGCTTCTCGTGACTTGTGCAGAAGTAAAATTCAGCTTTAGCAAACTCGAGCAAACTAGGCCCAAAAGCAGGCAACTTATGCTTTCTAGTAATAAACAAAAACAAGAAAAGTATTAATTAAAGAAATAATGTTGATTCTGTATCCACCCTAGGTTTACTAATTAATTAACCCTCCCGATTAGTCTAATGTTACCTAGCAAATGCAAACAAATAAAGCAGCGTTTATATCTACCAGTCTTCTTTAATCCATGAGACTTATGTGCACCTAGAATAGTAGAAATGACATCACATAGACAAGGAAAAGCAAAATAAGCACATGCTTCTTTTAAGTTTGCTGCAGTTAGTAATGACAAAAACGAAAACAACAAATTATTTTTATTATTTTGCACGAACAAAAAGATGCAACATTTATGCACGTTTATGAGCACACATGTTAGTCCCCCCATGTGTAGAGTTTAATCTAAGTTGTATTAATACAATACATCACAAATCATTAATATTATTATTCATGTTATGGAAATGTGACTTTGCGAGTTTAAACAAAATTTTGTTTTCTATCTCGCTCCATCACGCTGGTATGTTGGTTTACCAGGCAGCAATGGTGCAGCTCCCCACAGTTGAGCCACCGCGTACAATATTTCATTCCAAAAATGCTCTGCAGCTTGGGAGCTCACTCAACTTTGTTTTTGCCATCGACTTGAAGGTGCAGCCTGCCGTTCTGTTCCACATTATTTCCTGCTGCCAATATATATATATATATATAGCAGCTGAAGGCGCTGAAGAAGGCCAAACCGCCGAAATGCATCCGCCATAGCTGGGACTTCTAGAAATAAAGCAGTGTCCACCCTGTTTTCCCCTTGTGGCCTCTGTTCTTTTTCGTTTGAAGAGGATCTTTTCTATATATTCTGAGCCAGCCAGAGGCTCAGCCCAGATGGCCCTGCAGCAGTAAGTGACCCGAAGTTTAAACTGACATACCACTGCTCGCAGCATATCTACAACCAGGGGACTGGTAGCTTCGGTGTCCGCCATGACCGACCGGAAGAAATGAGAGGACCGAGGTATTTCACTTCAGGAGGGCGATTTGTCTCGCATTTGACAGCCCCCGCTCATCCATCAACCGGGCGCGTCTGGCAGCTGCAGTATACAAGGGGACACAGCAAGGACTCAGCCTATTTCTTTGGCTCCATGACCCGCCCGACTCACCTGAAGCCTGCACTGTCAGCATTGAACTCTTACTCCTCCACGCCACCATCTCGGGATACCAACACGAGGCATGCTGGGATTTGGAGTTCGTCTTCATTTTACACGAACTCTGATTGGTGCGCAGACAGCGTAAGGAGGAGGGGTATAAGTGCCGGTAATTATTTCTAACAGGATGAGAGCATTAGGGACGTGATCTTAGCAGCTGAAGGCGCTGAAGAAGGCCAAACCGCCGAAATGCATCCACCATAGCTGGGACTTCTAGAAATAAAGCTGTGTCCACCCTGTTTTCCCCTTGTGGCCTCTGTTCTTTTTCGTTTGAAGAGGATCTTTTCTATATATTCTGAGCCAGCCAGAGGCTCAGCCCAGATGGCCCTGCAGCACTAAGTGACCCGAAGTTTAAACTGGCATACCGCTGCTCGCAGCATATCTACAACCAGGGGACTGGTAGGTTTGGTGTCCGCCATGACCGACCGGAAGAAATGAGAGGACCGAGGTATTTCACTTCAGGAGGGCGATTTGTCTCGCTTTGACAGCCCCCGCTCATCCATCAACCGGGCGCGTCTGGCAGCTGCAGTATACAAGGGGACACAGCAAGGACTCAGCCTATTTCTTTGGCTCCAAGACCCACCCGACTCACCTGAAGCCGGCACTGTCAGCATTGAACTCTCACTCCTCCACGCCACCATCTCGGGATACCAACACGAGGCATGCTGGGATTTGGAGTTCGTATTCATTTTACACGAACTCTGATTGGTGCGCAGACAGCGTAAGAAGGAGGGGTATAAGTGCCGGTAATTATTTCGAACAGGATGAGAGCATTAGGGACGTGATCTTAGCAGCTGAAGGCGCTGAAGAAGGCCAAACTGCCGAAATGCATCCGCCATAGCTGGGACTTCTAGAAATAAAGCTGTGTCCACCCTGTTTTCCCCTTGTGGCCTCTGTTCTTTTTCGTTTGAAGAGGATCTTTTCTATATATTCTGAGCCAGCCAGAGGCTCAGCCCAGATGGCCCTGCAGCACTAAGTGACCCGAAGTTTAAACTGGCATACCGCTGCTCACAGCATATCTACAACCAGGGGACTGGTACCTTCGGTGTCCGCCATGACCGACCGGAAGAAATGAGAGGACCGAGGTATTTCACTTCAGGAGGGAGATTTGTCTCGCATTTGACAGCCCCCGCTCATCCATCAACCGGGCGCGTCTGGCAGCTGCAGTATACAAGGGGACACAGCAAGGACTCAGCCTATTTCTTTGGCTCCATGACCCGCCCGACTCACCTGAAGCCTGCATTGTCAGCATTGAACTCTCACTCCTCCACGCCACCATCTCGAGATACCAACACGAGGCATGCTGGGATTTGGAGTTCGTCTTCATTTTACACGAACTCTGATTGGTGCGCAGACAGCGTAAGGAGGAGGGGTATAAGTGCCTGTAATTATTTCGAACAGGATGAGAGCATTAGGGACGTGATCTTAGCAGCTGAAGGCGCTGAAGAAGGCCAAACCACCGAAGTGCATCAACCATAGCTGGGACTTCTAGAAATAAAGCTGTGTCCACCCTGTTTTCCCCTTGTGGCCTCTGTTCTGGATCTTTATATATATATATATATATATATATATATATATATATATATATATATATATGCAAAACAGAGTTTCCCCTTGGGTGGAGGCACACATCAATCGTTTCTGGAATCTCACACTCACGGTCAAACCCAAATTCACCGCCGACACGTTTCAGGCTGTTCCCTTTCTTCATGGGCGGTCTTGAACAAATGAACAGCACCCAAGGACCACCAGCGTTTTCTTTCATCTCTTTTTATTCATCCTGGAATAGGTCATCACAGGAATTATGGGACTGGTAGTTCCTCCATACAATTGAGCCTTAAATGAGGTATATCCGTACAGCGCCGTATTCCCTCTGAATGCTTTCAACAAACGGATGCGGACCACCATGATCGGTGCAATTAATTTTTTATTAGTGCAAGTCATCATAACGCGTTTCAGCCCTCACAGGAGCCTTGATCATATGATATATATATATATATATATATATATATATATATATATATATATATATATATATATATTCACTGAAAAAACCATAGGTTAGAGACCATATATAGTTAGCTGGACATTTTATTGACATAAAACCAATGAAATTCCATATATAGTTAGTTGCACTAACTATATATCGCGCACCCGCAATCCACTGCTGATGATGTCACATATTACATCATTCATGACATGGTCAGTGACATCACTGATGACATCACTGATGACATCTCAAATGACATCACTGATGACATCACTGATGACATCTCAAATGACATCACTGATGACATCATCTAGTGTCTGTGTGTTTTTGTAAAGTTTAAATATGTTTTACATATTGAAGAATGAGTGGATGTATGGAAGACTGAGTGTGTGTGTGGCTGGCTGGGAGGTGTGTGACTCTGTGCATATCAATGTGTACTTGTATCAGTGATTGTATAAGAGAGTAAGTATGTGTTAGTATATGTGTGAAAAAGTATGGTGTTCTGTGTTTAACTGTATAGATGAGGAAATCGAAGTGTGATTGATTCTTCACAGGACTGACTAGGTGTATGAGTGCATATGATAGTGTTGTAATAATGAGTGACTGTATGTATGAGTGATTGTATGGGTGAATGAGTGAATGTGTGTGTAGACGTAGGAATCAGTGAGTGCGTATGTAGTAACTGGTATTGGTGTGTCATGATGTCATCAGTGATGTCATTTGAGATGTCATCAGTGATGTCATTTGAGATGTCATCAGTGATGTCATCAGTGATGTCACTGAAGTATGGTGTTCTATGTTTAACTGTATTGATGAGGAAATGGAAGTGTGATTGATTCTTTACAGGACTGACTAGGTGTGTGAGTAACTCCATGGATGAGTGGCAGTGTGTGAGTGTCTGCATAGGTGTATGAGTGCATATGATAGTGTTGTAATAATGAGTGACTGTATGTATGAGTGATTGTATGGGTGAATGAGTGAATGTGTGTGTAGACGTAGGAATCAGTGAGTGCGTATGTAGTAACTGGTATAGGTGTGTCATGATGTCATCAGTGATGTCATTTGAGATGTCATCAGTGATGTCATTTGAGATGTCATCAGTGATGTCATCAGTGATGTCACTGACCATGTCATGAATGATGTAATATGTGACATCATCAGCAGTGGATTGCGGGTGCGCGATATATAGTTAGTGCAACTAACTATATATGGAATTTCATTGGTTTTATGTCAATAAAATGTCCAGCTAACTATATATGGTCTCTAACCTATGGTTTTTTCAGTGAATTTTCAAGGTTTTGTAAATGCAAATTCCTAACTATATATGGTCTATAACCTATGGTTTTTTCAGTGAATTTCATTGGTTTTTTAAAAGCTAATATCTATAGCTGTAAAATATATTCTTTATTACGTGACGTATCACGTAGCCACGTGAGACGCCTCATGACGCGTCGCATAACCATGACGTATCGGCTCTGCAGCGCAAACAAAACCCGTAACGTAAGCGTGCCGGAGCACGCTTACAGATATATATATTTTTTTTAACCTTAATTAGACAAAATCCACACGTGCACATATCTTGAGGCCTTGCAAAGGCACATCAAACAAACAATCCCTACAATTTTGCCAAGTTTGCTGGAAATCTATTCCCTTCATTTTTTTTTACTGTTTCTCTTGGTTTTCCCCTTGTTACGCTTACCGGGACGCTACCCGGTACGTGAACCGGACGCTCCAAAAACACAAGATGGCGGACTCCCGTTACGCTGCCGGTTAGCTGCCCGGTTCACGTACCGGGAAGCGCCTCTACCGCGAAAAATCGCGGGGGACTTTAATATCCCCCTCATCAATCCTAGGGGGTCAGGAGGGGTTTACCTTGCCCCCTTTCCTTCATTTACCCCTTCTTTTTTCACCACACCTTGTCTCTCGAACCTACCGAGAGACAAGATGGCGGCCGCTCCGGACTGTTTACAATGTTGACAGCTACGCTGCCGGTTAGCTGCCCGGTTAGCTGCCCGGTGAGCTGCCCGGTTCGCATACCGGGACGCGCCTCTACGGCGTAAAATCGCAAAAAAAAAATTATTTTTTATTTTTTGCCCCGCGGGGCACTTTAATATCCCCCTCATCAATCCTAGGGGGTCAGGAGGGGTCTACGTTGCCCCATTTCCTTCATTTCCCCCTTCGTTTTTCACCACATCTTGTCTCTCGATCCTACCGAGAGACAAGATGGCGGCCGCTCCGGACTGTTTAGAATGTTGACAGACACCGGAGAGCCAATCAGCTTCGCTTCGCGAAGTTCCGTTACGCGTCAGGTACGCGAACCGGGGCGCTAACCGGAGCGCTGTCACAGATATATATATTTTTTTAAACGGTAATTTCTCAAAATCCACTGGAGCACATATATTGAGACATAGCAAAGGCACGTCGGGCAAACCATATCTACAATTTTGCCAAGTTTCATGTAAATCTATTCAGCCGTTCGAGCTAAAAGTGAGTCCAACCGCCCTATGGAAAAATGAATGTGAAAAACGCGTTTTGGGACCCCCCTTTTTTCTCGGACCCCCCTTACCGAAACCCCCCCACATTTTTAGGGGCTGCTCAGAAACGAAATGTGCCATTTTCCTGAAAATTTCAGCCAATTCCGTTCACAAACGCCAAAGTTATTAGACATAGAATTTTCAGAAATCCCATAGAGAAAAAATCCTAACTATATATACCCACTGGCTATCGCCAGTAGGTAATATACATATATAAACATATATAATCTGCATATCTATATAAATATAAATGCATGCATACATATACATATATGCATACATATGCATGTTATTTACATGAAAGTTTTAAAAACACTAATAAAAGCAAAGCTAAAAAGCCACCTCATTAAAAACAGAATGGCTTTAACTTAAACGAGGGCGAGATCTATTGCATTTTCAATGCTTGTTTACTTTGGTTCTATCAAGAAGGCATTCAGATGTGTCACACATTTGCCATAAATTCTGAATGTTAGCACTCTAGTTGCTCATTAGATCACTGTAGTAAAGCTAGTGCTCACCAGGGAAGTCTGCTGCTAATCATGGTTTGCAGCCATTTTCCCGCATTTTTTATCCCGTAGACTTTCAGTCCGCATACCATTATCCCGCAAGCTCATTGACCTCGCATACCATTATCCCGCATTTTTTCAAAACGCATGTGCATTTATCGCGCATGCCTTTACAAAGAATTACGTTTTAAAGGCATGTATGGTAAATGCATTTGCGTTGTGAAAACCACGATGACGAGAGAGGTAAGTGGGTTTGTGTTAATTTTTTCGTGGGTTAGTGATTGTGTAGTGTAGTGTTGTGTAGTGTAGTGTTGTGTTAGTGTAGTGTAGAGTTGTGGTGGTTGTTTAGTGTAGGGTCATGCTGGGGGTAGTGTTTTAGGGTTTAGGGTTGTGTTGTAGTGTTTGCGTAGTGTAGGGTCATGCTGGGGCTAGTGTTTTAGGGTTTAGGGTAGTGTTGTAGTGTTTGCGTAGTGTAGGGTCATGCTGGGGGTAGTGTTTTAGGGTATAGGGTAGTGTTGTAGTGTTTGCGTAGTGTAGGGTCATGCTGGGGGTAGTGTTTTAGGGTTTTGGGTAGTGTTGTAGTGTTTTTGCGTAGTGTAGGGTCATGCTGGGGGTAGTGTTTTAGGGTTTAGGGTAGTGTTGTAGTGTTTGCGTAGTGTAGGGTCATGCTGGGTGTAGTGTTTTAGGGTTTAGGGTAGTGTTGTAGTGTTTGCGTAGTGTAGGGTCATGCTGGGGGTAGTGTTTTAGGGTTTAGGGTAGTGTTGTAGTGTTTGCGTAGTGTAGGGTCATGCTGGGGTGTAGTGTTTTAGGGTTTAGGGTAGTGTTGTAGTGTTTGCGTAGTGTAGGGTCATGCTGGGGGTAGTGTTTTAGGGTTTAGGGTAGTGTTGTAGTGTTTGCGTAGTGTAGGGTCATGCTGGGGGTTGTGTTTTAGGGTTTAGGGTAGTGTTGTAGTGTTTGCGTAGTGTAGGGTCATGCTGGGGGTAGTGTTTTAGGGTTTAGGGTAGTGTTGTAGTGTTTGCGTAGTGTAGGGTCATGCTGGGGGTAGTGTTTTAGGGTTTAGGGTAGTGTTGTAGTGTTTGCGTAGTGTAGGGTCATGCTGGGGTGTAGTGTTTTAGGGTTTTGGGTAGTGTTGTAGTGTTTGCGTAGTGTAGGGTCATGCTGGGGGTAGTGTTTTAGGGTTTAGGGTAGTGTTGTAGTGTTTGCGTAGTGTAGGGTCATGCTGGGGGTAGTGTTTTAGGGTTTAGGGTAGTGTTGTAGTGTTTGCGTAGTGTAGGGTCATGCTGGGGGTAGTGTTTTAGGGTTTAGGGTAGTGTTGTAGTGTTTGCGTAGTGTAGGGTCATGCTGGGGTGTAGTGTTTTAGGGTTTTGGGTAGTGTTGTAGTGTTTGCGTAGTGTAGGGTCATGCTGGGGGTAGTGTTTTAGGGTTTAGGGTAGTGTTGTAATGTTTGCGTAGTGTAGGGTCATGCTGGGGGTAGTGTTTTAGGGTTTAGGGTAGTGTTGTAGTGTTTGCGTAGTGTAGGGTCATGCTGGGGTGTAGTGTTTTAGGGTTTTGGGTAGTGTTGTAGTGTTTGCGTAGTGTAGGGTCATGCTGGGGGTAGTGTTTTAGGGTTTAGGGTAGTGTTGTAGTGTTTGCGTAGTGTAGGGTCATGCTGGGGGTAGTGTTTTAGGGTTTAGGGTAGTGTTGTAGTGTTTGTGTAGTGTAGGGTCATGCTGGGGGTAGTGTTTTAGGGTTTAGGGTAGTGTTGTAGTGTTTGCGTAGTGTAGGGTCATGCTGGGGTGTAGTGTTTTAGGGTTTTGCGTAGTGTTGTAGTGTTTGCGTAGTGTAGGGTCATGCTGGGGGTAGTGTTTTAGGGTTTAGGGTAGTGTTGTAGTGTTTGCGTAGTGTAGGGTCATGCTGGGGTGTAGTGTTTTAGGGTTTAGGGTTGTGTTGTAGTGTTTGTGTAGTGTAGGGTCATGCTGGGGGTAGTGTTTTAGGGTTTAGGGTAGTGTTGTAGTGTTTGTGTAGTGTAGGGTCCTGCTGGGGGTAGTGTTTTAGGGTTTAGGGTTGTGTTGTAGTGTTTGTGTAGTGTAGGGTCATGCTGGGGGTAGTGTTTTAGGGTTTAGGGTAGTGTTGTAGTGTTTGCGTAGTGTAGGGTCATGCTGGGGTGTAGTGTTTTAGGGTTTTGGGTAGTGTTGTAGTGTTTGCGTAGTGTAGGGTCATGCTGGGGGTAGTGTTTTAGGGTTTAGGGTAGTGTTGTAGTGTTTGTGTAGTGTAGGGTCATGCTGGGGGTAGTGTTTTAGGGTTTAGGGTAGTTTAGTTGTTTAGTGTATGCTAAAGGCATATTCGTTCTAAAAGTTTTCGTTATTTTAATTTGCGGCCTAATAGTACATGCAGGATTTTTTTTGCGGACTGATGGTATGCGGGATTTCATCATATATTCGCTAATCATACTTTCTATGGCAAAATGAACCCCCTCATTTTGTTCCTTTTTAAATTAAATGTTTTAAGAGTTACCACTTTATTCCAATCAAGATGGCTTCAGGTGTGCCATACCTTTGTAATAAGTAGGACTGTTAGCACTCTAGTTGTTCTTTAGAACACTCTGGGACATTCTGTCATTGGGCTATAGTTGGGCTACATCTGGCTGATATTTGGGCTACATTTGTTTTTTTTTGTCTCTGGTGGCCATCTTTGGGCTACATTGGGCTACATTGGGCTACATTGGGCTACATTTGGGCTCCAACATATATATAGCCCAATGTAGCCCTATATATATTTTTCAAAGTTAATTTTCGTAAAAACCACTGGAGCCTATATCTTGAGACATAGCAAAGGCACATCGGGCTACCAGTCCCTACAATTTTGCCAAGTTTGGTGTAAATCCATTCAGCCGTTCGGGCTAAAAGTGAGGCCAACCGCCCTATGGAAAATTGCATGGGAAAAACACATTTTGGGACCCCCCTTTTTTCTCGGCCCCCCCTTGACGAAACCCCTCCAAATTTTCAGGGGCTGCTCAGAAACAAAATGTTCTATTTTCCTGAAAATTTCAGCCAATTCTGTCCTCAAACGCCAAAGTTATTCGACATAGAATTTTCAAAAATCCCATAGGAAAAAAATCCTAACTATATATACCTACTGGCTATCGCCAGTAGGTAATATATATACATATTACCTACTGGCGGTCGCCAGTAGGTATATATAGTTAGGATTTTTTCTCTATGGGTTTTTTGAAAATTCTATGTCTAATAACTTTGGCGTTTGTGGACGGAATTGGCTGAAACTTTCAGGAAAATGGAACATTTTGTTTCTGAGCAGCCCTTGAAAATTTGGGGATGGTTCGTCAAGGGGGGCCTGAGAAAAAAGGGGGGTCCCAAAACGTGTTTTTAACATTGAGTTTTCCATAGGGCGGTTGGCCTCACTTTTAGCCCGAACGGGTGAATGGATTTGCACGAAACTTGGCAAAATTGTAGGGACTGGTAGCCCGATGTGCCTTTTGTAGGTCTCAATATATGTGCTACAGTGGATTTTGAGAAATTAACGTTTAAAAAAAGATATATATCTGTAACAGCGGACCGGGCAGCGCTCCAGGACGCGTACTTTTCGCGCAACGGAGCTTTGTGAAGCGAAGCTGATTGGTTCTCCGGCGTCTGTCAACATTCCAAACAGTCCGTAGCGGCCGCCATCTTGTCTCTCGGTAGGATCGAGAGACAAGAGGAGGCCAAAGCGAAGGGGCAAATGACCATAAGGGGGAATAGTAGATCCTCGCTGACCCCCTACGTTTGATGTGGAGGTTTTAAAAGGGCTCCGCGGGGCAAAAAAAAAAAAAAATAATAATAATCGAACGGCTGAATGGATTTGCACGAAACTTGGCAAAATATTAGGGACTGGTAGCCCGATGTGCCTTTGCTAGGTCTCAATATATGTGCTCCAGTGGATTTTGAGAAATTAACGTTCAAAAAAAGATATATATCTGTAACAGCGCTCTGCTTCGCGTACTTTTCGCGTTACGGAGCTTTGCGAAGCTGATTGGTTCTCCGGCGTCTGTCAACATTCCAAACAGTCCGTAGCGGCCGCCATCTTGTCTCTCGGTAGGATTGAGAGACAAGAGGAGGCCAAAGCGAAGGGGGAAATGACCATAAGGGGGCATAGTAGATCCTTCCTGACCTCTTAGGTTTGATGTACCATTTTGTCAAGTTTGGTGTAATTCCGTTCAGCCATTCAGGCTGTAGACGTATGTAAATGTCCTATGGAAAATTGCATGGGGAAAACACATTTGAAAGTGTTGAAATTTAGAACCAATTAAAATGTTACTTTGGTTTTGTATTTGTGTGTGATGAAAGTTAATTGGTTATGTATATATGTCAAATGAGAGGAAACCACAGCCATTTTGTGATACTACTGTCTGAGGTACATTTGTGAGGAATTTTTGGTGGTGAATTTCTGGTGTTTGATTTACACAGTACTAACACTTCTGCTACTTTTAAAAAGGTGAGTTGTTAATTTGTAAGGGGAACTATGTTGTACACTTGAAGATAATTTGAAAAATGTTTTCTGTTATTTATTTGCAGTCCTTCTGTTATACTAAATACTTGATAAAGTTAGTTTTATATTATGTATTACTAAAAACGATAAATGAAAGTGATTATTTTTTTCTGCAATTTACAGCAAGCAATTTCAAAATAAAATGGCTCACAATGAAGAGACCGTGGCAATTTCTTTTGAATTGTCCACTACATTGATTGAAATTGAGAGCACCAATAATGAAATATTGTCACAAGGAGGACATGACTTGTATGATTCCATTAGATTGATTGAAATGGACAGCACCAAGAATGAAATATTGTCACAAGGAGATGACTTGAATGATTCCACTACATTGATTGAAATTGAGAGCACCAATAATGAAATATTGTCACAAGGAGGAGATGACTTGTATGATTCCATTAGATTGATTGAAATGGACAGCACCAATAATGAAATATTGTCACAAGGAGGAGATGACTTGAATGATTCCACTACATTGATTGAAATTGAGAGCACCAATAATGAAATATTGTCACGAGGAGATGACTTGAATGATTCCACTACATTGATTGAAATTGACAGCACCAATAATGAAATATTGTCACAAGGAGGAGATGACTTGAATGATTTTTTTGATCAATCTCTTGATGGCGAATTTATCGAGTGTTTGGAGACCATAGAGTTACAAGAATCATCATTGGAGACTTTTAATGAGGACATTGCTGATGAGGACATGTTACTAGTTCTTTCAAATTTAGAAAATTCTGAAGAATAAATTTATATTTAGAAATCAAAAATTGTTTGAGACATTATTCATTTTTATTTTTAATTTATGAGGTTGTAGCGAAGTGATTGTAGTATAAAATGAGACTTATAGTATAGAGTGCAACATTTTTATGTTACATGGTAAGTTTACTCATATTTACTTCCCTTCTGCCACTATATTATCTCCAATGTGTATTTGACATCTCTTCTTCATCTCCGGCCTCCTTTCTCTCACTGTGTGTCTCCGATGCATCTTATCGCTGCTATTTTGTGTAATTACAGAAGAGAGTAAAATAAAATAGTTCGGAACGTGAAAAGGGGGCAAAGTAGAGTACTCCTCACCCCCTAGGCCTTTTTAGGCGGTCCCAAAAGGATCAGTTTCTGCTTTCCTGAGAGATTATGGTATGAGTTCCATATACCACAATAACTTGCATTACAACATGCAAGATATCTATCTCCTATTACCAACTTTTGGAGATATTCGCGCTAAGCGCGAATATCTCCAAAAAGTAACACCTGCCCTGAGCAGTTCTTAGCCATGTTATCCAATGGGAGGTGGATAACATGGCTAAGAGCATTAGCTCGGTAATGCATGAATATCGCTGAGTTTTTAGCGATATTCATGCATTGCGGCCGTTTATTATCGCATTTGCGATAAACCTTGATAATAGCAAGGTTTATCTTCGATAATTTCTGACGATGCTTAGTGGTAAAAAATTGGTTGGTAAGCATCGTTAGCGATAAATATCGCTTAACTTTGGTAATATGCCCCAACGTCTGTTAACGTTCGATTCAAAGGAAATGAGGAAGTGTTGAAAAACATTGTCTGCGCCATCTTGCCTTTTTTGAAATGCCACACTTTTGTCGTGCACGGCAGCCATTTTAGATGTCTTGACCAGACCCACTCTCTGCACGCTGTCGATTCGTAGCATGGCTCCTCACCCACGCAAGCATCTTCCCTAGGCACTGGTCACCACCGCTCTCTGTCTTATGCATGGGCAATAAACCTCCCCCCATCTGCGCTGCTCTTCCCTGAGAATCACACTCTGTGCCCGCCCGACACCTCCCTTTCGCCCTATTCACTACCGCACCCTCTGACACTCCTCTTTCTCTGTGTCCGATTGTCCAGGCTATCAGCTAGCCCTGCAGATGTAGTTTATGGCCCCAGCTGTAAAGAATCACCCCTCTTCAAAGGAGTTATAGTAGATCAAGGCCCACACCCGATGAGATCCGTCACACCACACGTGTTCCTACTATCTGAAAACCATCCTGTATTGTGATTGGGGAGGGGACCGAGCCTGAAGCGGAAGATTCCAGGAATGACTCTTTGTACATCAAAGTTTTTACAATTATGTGTCACATTAAAAATATATAGCACTCCAACAAAGTAGTAGGAATATAAAACTTTAATAACATATAAATATATACAAGAAAACAAAAACAGTAAAAACATTTAAACAACGAAGAGACCGTGGCAATTTCTTTTGAATTATCCAATAGATTTATTGAAATTGACAGCACCAATAATGAAATATTCTTGTCAGTAGCGGTCTGTTGTGCGAATAGTTCCAAGGCAGCAGAACGCGCTGAAATCTAGATGGCACGAAAGTGATGTCTAGTAAGTTGCCGCCCAGCAAAAAACGGCGTGGGGCGCCGCAGGGGTGAGTGAGTCCAGTAGGCACCACAGCTATTCTTACCGGCATTGCAGAATTACTGCTGGGGACAATGCCTGTGCTGTAGCAGGGTCACAGCAGAAACAAAAAGGATTCTGTTGAAGATGTTGTTGGTTTTCAATTTGAAAACAGTTCTGGTGTCAACTGCTATACTAATGTAGTGGTTAATGTTTTGTTTTCTCTAGAAAATGTAAAAGAGGGGGAGGCAGTCCAAAGTTCCGTTAAAAGGGCAAAGGAAAGGATCGGTGGTTTGAACTATCAGTCAAAAAGGGGAGGGGGTGCAATAATTTTTCCTACCGGGTCACACTGTGCTTTCACCGGAAGTGAGGTCTGCAGGATTCTAGTAATTCAAAGTGAGGCTGGCGCCAGCATGGGAGCGCCGACGTCCCGCGGATACAGTTTCGTCACTCCACGGGCGATCATGGCAGTCATTCCCCATCGGGGGTCGGAGACTCCCGCGGCTCCTCTAGAATCTTCAAGGTCGTGGAGGACTACGGTGGTGGAGTCAACCAGTGACCGGGCCATTTCTTTATGCTGGGCCCGCTCTTGCCAGGTCGACCGCCATTTTGAGAGTTCGGCAGCTACCGGCGATCGCGGGGTCACATGAGCGGACGGGCTCCACCCTGCCGGGCGAGACGTTGCAGCATGGCCACAGTGGAAGAACCCTTTTCCGGGCGCCTGGAGCGCTGAGGGTGCAGCTGGGAAGCCTCCACCTGGGGAGGCGGGAGAGGCCAGTTCGCACCGTCTCTCCCTCCCAGTGCACCCCACGGCGTCTCGCTTGGGATTTGTTATGGCCGGACCAGGCGATGAGGACGAGGGGGGGGGGGGTCGGAGGCATGTGCAAGACATCCCCCCCCAGTGTTGTCGCAGCCATTATAAAAGAAAGAAGTGTCCCGTCCGTCTTCGGGCCGGGCCTCCGGTGGATGTCGGCCGGACGCCCCTGGCTCTGGCCCCATGAACGGGTTTCTTGGTTTATCGGCTGCAGCCGGATCCCGTCGGCCTCGGCCCCCCGACCGTTGGTGGCCGGACCGGAAGAGCATGTGGCGGGACTACCTGCAACTCTCAAGGGCCACCGCGGCCGGACTGGGAGAGAGAGGGGAGGGTCGAGGAGACATTCCCCCCCCCCTGCAACTGTTCAGCGTTGTAAAGGCAATCCCCTGGCCGGGTCCCGCTGGCCTCGGCCTCTCCTCCGGCTACACCCTACGTTAGGATCTCCTGGCCGAGGCGTGGCAGCAGGACCTGCCTTATATGGGCTGCTCCCGGCTGGGCGTAGCCGGAACCCTGCCCCACCTTGGAAGTTTCCAGAGTGGGGGCGGATGTTCTACTGACTTGCATTTTCCCTAGTCTATCGATTTTTTTGGCGTGGCAGGCGGTGGGACAGCGAGGGGTGATTTGGTTTCTCTTACTGTTTTTCTGGTCTCTCACCACTGGCATATTTTAACGTTTTCTTGTTTCTAGGACATTAATAGGTTTTATCATTACGTTATGTTATCGTTTCTTTGTTCGTTGTTTAATAAAAGTTCATGTTCATCAGTGGCCTACTGATTTTCGTTTTCCTATTTTTTTCTTTCCAGGTTGTTTCATGGTAAAGTTTCTGTTAACAGGATACAGTGATCACTTCGTTATTATTGCATATGTCCTTTTCACTAGGGGTGCTCTCTGGTCGGGCCAGATGACGTATCTCTAGTAAATGGTCCGGGTGAAAAAGGTGCATCAATCAGTGGGGAGTAGATAGGCATGACAGATTACAACGGGGGAGAAAGGTCCGCATTACGTACCCTTTCACTACTTGCAAAGATTTTCCTACGTTTATTTGCAAACAGGGAATACCTCCAAAAAGAACTAATTCCCAAACAGTCAATGTTCGGACAATCAATCAATCAATGAGGAATGAAATAGGTACGACGTGTTAAAGGCTTGCGTTACCTACCCTTCACTATCTGCAAAGGGAGAGAGAATATTCCTATTCTTCCTCGTTTGCAGGTAGAGAAGATCCTTAAGAGAATTAACTTCGAACAATTCAATGCTCGATTGAAACAATCAACAAGGGGTACTGTGAACACAAATGAACGCCGCTTATGTACATACGCATTGCTATTTTCAACAGGTTGTTCCTAATGTTTCTATTTTAGCGAGGTCAAAAAGAGATCCCATTAGTGGCCTACTGATTTTGCTCGATTCCTTTTGTTTTTTTACACGATTTTTCGCTATCTGCAAAGACTAAACAGAGTATTGCGACTCTGTGCTTGTTTGTAAATAGAGAATGAACCAAAGAGAACAATCAATCAAATGGAGAGAGAAGCAGGCACGACGGATTACAAAGGGGGCAAAGGGCTGCGTTAACTACCCTTCACTATCTGCAAAGAGAGAGTACTCCTAATAGAAATGAGGGGTGGGGGGCAGCATTTAAAGCAGATCAGTGTGCATAAACACGAAAATGTTTTTACTTACCACGTACTTGACATTCGACAGCTTATGATATTTGCTATTAAAAAACCATTGAAATTCACTGAAAAAACCATAGGTTATAGACCATATATAGTTAGGAATTAGCATTTACAAAACCTTGAAAATTCACTGAAAAAACCATAGGTTATACACCATATATAGTTAGGAATTAGCATTTAAAAAAACCTTATTTTACTCACACAAAACCATTGAAATTCCATATATAGTTAGTTGCACTAACTATATATCGCGCACCCGCAATCCACTGCTGATCATGTCACATATTACATCATTCATGACATGGTCAGTGACATCACTGATGACATCACTGATGACATCTCAAATGACATCACTGATGAGATCACTGATGACATCATCCAGTGACTGTGTGTTTCTGTAAAGTTTAAATATGTTTTACATATTGAAGAATGAGTAGATGTATAAGTGTCTGGACGAAGGATTTAGTAGGTGCATGACTGAATGTATGAGTGAGTGATTAAATGTGTCTCACTGAGTGCATGGGTTAGTGACTAAACTGTCTTAATTTGTGCATCATTATGTCTGTTGTTCTGTAAACTGCTGCATGTGTTGATCAGTAGCTATATGATTAACTATATGGGTTATTGATTGATTGTCCAAGTATTTGTATAGGAGACTGAGTGTGTGTGTGGCTGGCTGGGAGGTGTGTGACTCTGTGCAGATCAATGTGTACTTGTATCAATGATTGTATAAGAAAGTAAGTATGTGTTAGTATATGTTTGAAAATGTAAGGTGCTCTATGTTTAACTGTATAGACAAGAAAATGGAAGTGTGATTGATTCTTTACAGGACTGACTAGGTGTGTGAGTAACTCCATGGATGAGTGGCAGAGTGTAAGTGTCTGTATAGGTGTATGAGTGCATATGATAGTGTTGTAAAGATGAGTGATTGTATGTATGAATGATTGTATGGGTGAATGAGTGAATGTGTGTGTAGACGTAGGAATCAGTGAGTACGTATGTAGTAACTAGTATTGGTGTGTCAATGGTTTCAAAAATTATACTCTGTATTTAACACTGGGTGAAACAGAGGTTATATTAAAACGTGAGGAGATGCATTGTATTGTCACATGAATGATATCATCAGTGATGTGGTCATTGATGTCAAATGAGATGTCATCAGTGATGTCATCAGTGATGTCACTGACCATGTCATGAATGATGTAATATGTGACATGATCAGCAGTGGATTGCGGGTGCGCGATATATAGTTAGTGCAACTAACTATATTTGGAATTTCAATGGTTTTGTGTGAGTAAAATAAGGTTTTTTAAATGCTAATTCCTAACTATATATGGTGTATAACCTATGGTTTTTTCAGTGAATTTTCAAGGTTTTGTAAATGCTAATTCCTAACTATATATGGTCTATAACCTATGGTTTTTTCAGTGAATATATATATATATATATATATATTCCATACACAAAGGTTGCCCTTAAGAAGCTGCCGCACACGGAGGGGTTTCTGCACAAATCACCACAGGTAGCTTGGTTGCCAGTATGACCAACTGCTCTCCATACTGCCATATGCGTTTCGAGCGTGTTTGCCGCTCTTGTTCACTGGCTCAAATGACGAAGGAAGCAGGATTGTTTGAAACAACTGATGTGCCTTTGCTATATTTGGTGAAAAGTGCTCCAGTTGATTTTTTGAAAATTAACTTGAAAAACACATATATATCTATAGGCGCTCTCTGAGCGCTTAAAGGTACGCGTACCGGGGAGCGCACCCGGTGCGCTACGGGAGTGCGCGAGCGGAAAGCTGATTGGCTGTCGGGTGTCTGTCAACATTCTAAACAGTCCGGAGAGTCCGCCATCTTGTGTCTCGGTAGAATCGAGACACAAGAGGTGAAAAAGAAAGGGGGAAATAATTAAAAGGGGGCAGAGTAGACACCCCCTGACTCCCTAGGTTTTCTGAGGGGGGTCTAGAAGGACCCTGAAGGGCAAAAAAAGTTTTTTTATTTTTTATTTTCGCGGGGTAAGTGTTGGGTGCGTTCCCAGGTGCGCGCTCCGGTACGCGCACCCTGAGCGCACCACAGGGAAAAACAGTGTAAAAAAATATAGTAAAAAAATAATTTAGAGTGCTTAGAGGTAGGGTAGCTCAGAAAAGAGCTGTTGTGTTATGTGGGTGTTTTTTGTACCTACAAGTAGGTACCAATGCAGAGTCTTATATTCAAGAGCAAAACTCTATTCCCCTCATCTGTAAAAGGCACGCCATCTCTTCTATAGATGTCTTGCATGTTGTAACGCAAGTTGTTGTGGTAAATGGAACCCATACCTTAGTCTCTGAGGAAAGCAGAAACAGATTTATTCACATGTTTCCTTGCTTTCTCAATCTGTGGACAAAATTGGTTGGACCAGTTCCATTTTTGCCTTTGGCATATATTAGAAAATACCAAGGCAGTTTTTGGAAAAAGGGACATCAATTGCCCAAAGATGTCCTTTAAAAGCATTTCCAGACCTACCCCAGTCAAAGTGCCCAAGTCATTGCCACCACAGTGCACAATTATAAGGTCAGGGTGTGGAAAATGCATAAATGATTTTACCAATGGTATAAATTGGTGACTCCTCAATCCTCTCTGTCCAATCCATACAATGTCCACATTTCGTAAATCAAGATTGTAAATACCTCTGTTAGCTGCATATTTTTGACTCCAGTAGACAAAGCTATGACCCACAAACCAGACTTTTGTCATCTTGAAGGTAGATGTGCTTGAATTCAGAAGAGTTGTGGAAATGAAATGGCAGTTTGAAAGTAGGAGTTATGTAAAAAAGTGGTTGAGATTCAGTGCACTTGAAAAACAAAAAATGATTGGTGTTTTCTTAACATTCTCCACTGAAAACTAGGGTGCATGCTTTTGGTTTTTGAAAGAAGTCATTTCAATGGTTGAGGAAAAGTCATTTCAAGAAACATTGCACATGATTAGCTGGTACATTGAGTGGTCAAACACCCTTGCTGCTTTTTTTTGCAACACAGTATGATGAACTTCTGAACTGTGTGCTGGGTGAGGAGGGAGTTACCATGGTAACAGGGGAATGAGCACTGGGGGGATGGGTGAATGTTATGTGACTTTCAAAGTGTTCAAAAGTACAACCAATTAAAATGTGCAGTTTTTTACTCCACTTTATTAACTCCTTCTCTTACTCCTTCTATCCTGTTACTTCTACACTCCCCTTCCCTCATTCTCTCTCTGTTAGCCTCATTCTCTCTCACCCCTTAGTCTGTCACTCCTCTTCTATCACGCTCACTCCCTATAACACAGCCACACTCCCTCACTTATGTTTCTTTCCTCTCTCAGTCAGGGCCTCATTTATGAGAAATGAAGCATCGCTGCGTGAAAGCAGCGATGCATCACTTCTCAGTGCGCTCTCCTTGCGACATTCCTGATGCGTCATATTTAATGTATGACGCATTATGTCGCAAAAGTGATGCATTGCTGGAGTGTGTCACAAAAGTGACGCAACTCCAGCAATGCATCCTTTCACATGGGGCCAGCCTCATGTGAAAGGGCCTGCGTCAATCTTACGCCTGCTGTAAGGCAGGCGCAAGATTTTGACGCAACGGTGTCCTAAAAGTGATGCAGTGAAATCTCATCGATTTCACCGAGTCACTTCTACGACCCTTTCTTGCGTCAATACGCCCCCCTTGCATACATTACACCTGGCGCAGGTAGAATGTGGTGCAGGGGTTTACAAAGTGACGCATCTACCTAGATGCGTCACTTTGTAAATATTACTCAACAAGGTGCATTTTTTACACCACTGGTGCGTCACAAAAAGTGACGCACCGGCGGCGTAAAAGTGACGAATGGCCTCATAAATGAGGCCTTCAGTCTTCTACTCTCACTTTTGCTTTCACTTTCTCTGTCTCTTCACTCCCTTATTCACCTTGTCTCACACTCACTTGCCTTTATCCCGTCTGTATCTCCACTCTCGCAAGGAGTTACAGATACGTTAGTATTTCTAACGTATCTGTAAGCGCAAAAGTGATGCATTGCTGCAGTGTCTCACAAAATTGACGCAACTACAACAATGCATCCTTTCACATGGGGTCAGCCCCATGTGAAAGGGCCTGCGTCAGTCTTACGCCTGCTGTGAGGCAGGCACAAGATTTTGACGCAACGGCGTCCTAAAAGTGACGCAGTGAAATCTCATAGATTTCACTGCATCACTTCTACGACCCTTCCTTGCATCAATACGCCCCCTTTGCATACTTTACACCTGGCGCAGGTATAATGTGGCGCAGGGGTTTACAAAGTGACGCATGTACCTAGATGCATCACTTTGTAAATATGACTCAACAAGGTGAATTTTTTACACCACTGGTGCGTCACAAAAAGTGAGGCACCGGCACCGTAAAAGTGATGCATGGTCTCATAAATGAGGCCCTCAGTCTTCTACTCTCACTTTTTCTTTCACTTTCTCTCCTTGCGACATTCCTGATGCGTCATATTTAATATATGACGCATTATGTCGCAAGGAGTTACAGATACGTCAGTATTTCTGACGTATCTGTAAGCGCAAAGAGACACATTGCTGGAGTGTGTCACAAAAGTGACGCAACTCCAGCAATGCATCCTTTCACATGGGGCCAGCCCCATGTGAAAGGGCCTGAGTCAGTCTTACGCCTGCTGTGAGGCAGGCACAAGATTTTGACGCAACGGCGTCCTAAAAGTGACGCAGTGAAATCTCATAGATTTCACTGCATCACTTCTACGACCCTTCCTTGCGTCAATACGCCCCCTTTGCATCCATTACACATGGCGCAGGTATAATGTGGTGTAGGGGTTTACAAAGTGACGCATCTACGTAGATGTGTCACTTTGTAAATATGACTCAACAAGGTGCATTTTTTACACCACTGGTGCGTCACAAAAAGTGAGGCACCGGCACCGTAAAAGTGATGCATGGTCTCATAAATGAGGCCCTCAGTCTTCTACTCTCACTTTTTCTTTCACTTTCTCTCCTTGCGACATTCCTGATGCGTCATATTTAATATATGACGCATTATGTCGCAAGGAGTTACAGATACACCAGTATTTCTGACGTATCTGTAAGCGCAAAGAGACACATTGCTGGAGTGTGTCACAAAAGTGACGCAACTCCAGCAATGCATCCTTTCACATGGGGCCAGCCCCATGTGAAAAGGCCTGCGTCAGTCTTACGCCTGCTGTGAGGCAGGCACAAATGTTGACGCAACGGCGTCCTAAAAGTGACGCAGTGAAATCTCATAGATTTCACTGCATCACTTCTACGACCCTTACTTGCGTCAATACGCCCCCTTTGCATACATTACACCTGGCGCAGGTATAATGTGGTGCAGGGGTTTACAAAGTGACGCATCTACGTAGATGCGTCACTTTGTGAATATGACTCAACAAGGTGCATTTTTTACACCACTGGTGCGTCACGAAAAGTGACGCACCGGCGGCGTAAAAGTGACATATGGCCTCATAAATGAGGCCTTCAGTCTTCTACACTCACTTTTTCTTTCACTTTCTCTGTCTCTTCACTCCCTTACTCACCTTGTCTCACACTCACTTGTATTTATCCAGTCTGTATCTCCACTCTTTCCTAAACATCACTGCTCTTTTCTTACCCTTCCACACCCCCGTTCCTTTACTACATTTTCTTCACTTATCCTCATTCTCCATGTTGACTCTTCTTCTCCTCACTCACCTTCCCCACACTCACCTTCTTTCAGTCCCCCTACTTCACTTCCCTTCCCCTCTTGTCCCTTTCTTTGCTTTGTCACTCATTTTCCTCTCCTCTCTCACTGCACTCCACTTCAGTTACTCTTTTTCATTTTTTTAAGAATACAGCTCTTTTTTGAGAATTGGAGGTAGTTCTGAAAATAACTTTTTTTTTCTTCTTTTTTCCTTTTTTTAAACAAAAACAGGGAATGGCAAACTGCTCAACAGGAGCAAAAAAAAAAATCAAAATTAGGGCTGGGGACGGCAGCGGTGGTTCTCTATTGCTCGAACCATGTTCACAACACTTTGTTCCCCATAACAAAGGAGTTGATCACAATATCTGCATTTGATTGAGGCTTCATTAAAAGCAGGCCGAATATTTGGAATCAGCTGCTCTGGTCGCCCCCTCACCGATGCAGTTGCTCCTCCAGTTGAAGTAGAGGCACCATCTCTTGGAGCCTCTCGTGCCTGAGCCCTGACACTCTCCCGGGCATAGGTCTGGGGATGCCTTCTCTGGACGTGGCGAATCATGGTAGAATTACCAAAACTGTACTTCCTTGTGGGGTCTCCTCGGGAAAGTACAGTATGGCAGATCTTACACTCCACCTTTGGAGCATTTACTTTCTTATGTCCCGCAGGTATATCAAAACATTTCCAAATGAAATGTTCTTTCACCTTCGGCTGAGGAGGCTCTTCATCTGTGAATCCATCAGAGTCATCACTGCTGCTGGATGCTCTGGCAGCCATGAAAATCCAAAAAAGATTAAGCAGGAAAAAGACAGGTCTTGCAGTCACAAAAGTGAAAGAAGAAGTGAAGGAAATGGGTGGGGATTTCATTCTTTGTAAAAAAAACCTGTTAGCAACCAATGAAAAGTGTTATTTTAAGGTCACATGTCTTGACACGCTTACGCTGAGCGCACCGGAGCGCTTCCGGAGGCGCTTACGCGGCGCAAACGTAGGCGTTTCCGGGGGCGCTTACGTTCGTTACGAGTGATGTTTTGGTAGCTTTACGGAAATGCAAAATCATTTTCATTACGTAAATCAAAAATACTGCTTTTATAAGTATGGTACTGAATGTCTTGTATTATTATTTAGTTTTCTTACATATTTTTTTTTACGAACGCAGAAATAGCGCTCTCGCTGCGCTCTCGGGAGAGCTTACCGGTGCGCGCACCCTGAGCGCTCCAAGAGAAAATGATAAAAAAAAGAAAAATACAGTGAACAAATAATTTTTCGTAAAAAAAAAATAATTATAATTAATAGTTATAAAAAACAGCTAATAAAAAAAAATCGTAGGTAACAAAGTCGATATACAAAGGAATTAACTTTAAAAAAAACTATGAAAATCACTGAAAAAACCATAGGTTTCACACTTGTTATAGTTAGGAATTAGCATTTAAAAAACCTTTCAAATTTACTGAAAAAAACATAGGTTTCACAATCGTTATAGTTAGGAATTAGCATTTAAAAAACCTTTGAAATTCACTGAAAAAACCATAGGTTTCACACTCGTTATAGTTAGGAATTAGCATTTAAAAAACCTTTCAAATTCACTGAAAAAACCATAGGTTTCACACCAGTTATAGTTAGCTGGAAGTTTTACTCACATAAAACAATTGAAATTCCCACGTTATAGTTAGTTGGACTCACTATAATTGCACGTGCAATGCACTGCTGATGACGTCACATATTACATCACTCATGACATGGTCAGTGACATCACTCATGACATCACTGATGACACCATCCAGTGAATGTGTGTCTTTGTGAAAAATAAATATTAGTGAGTAATGTTTAAATATTTAAATATATGTATTAGTGTTTCACTTTGTGTATAAGTGGCTGCATGGGTTGGTGAGTAGCTACATGTGTATGTATATGGGTTACTAGATGTTTTTCTTGGTACAATATGAGTGTTTGTATGGTTTAGTGGGGGTATTACTTAGCACATAGATGCAAGAATGACTGACTCTCTCTTTGTATGTGTTTTGAAGACAGCATATGTGCAGGACTGTATGGGTGGATGAGTGTGTATATGTGTGTGTTAGTGAGTGAATGACTGTCTCACTAGTGTCTTTATCAGTAACTACATATGTTTTTATCTAATATATGTGAATATTGATGTATATAAGTGAGTATATGTGAGAGTGAGGGATTGTAAGAGTTCCTGTTTAAATAATTATGTGTTTCTATAAGTGATTGTTTAAGAGAGTAAGTATGTGTAAGTTTCCTTAGAAGTAAGGTGGTAGTGTGTGTATAGTTGTATATGCAAATAAATGGATGTTTAATAGTTTATTTGCATGTGTGAGTATGTGTGAGAGTATCTTTTTGGATGACTATCGGTGTGTAACAGGATGTATAGGTGTATCACTACATATGATGAGTAAGTATATGTATGAGTGACTACATAGAACTGTTTGTGAATGAGTGGATGTGTATATAGATGGTGGAATTACTAAATTGGTTGTTATAACTGGTATGGTATCTGCATTTTTTTGAAAATTTTATTTTTTATTTTTGAATATGTGTTTCAAGGGTTACATTACAGTGAAAGGAGGTCTGTCACTCTGTCACAAGGATGGTGTCATCAGTGATGTCATGAGTGATGCCACTGACCATGTCATGAGTGATGTAATATGTGACGTCATCAGCAGTGCATTGCACGCACAAGTTATAGTGAGTCCAACTAACTATAACGTGGGAATTTCTATGGTTTTATGCGAGTAAAACTTCCAGCAACTATAACTGGTGTGAAACCCATGGTTTTTTCAGTGAATTTAATAGGTTTTTTAAATGCTAATTCCTAACTATAACTGGTGTGAAACCTATGGTTTTTTCCGTGAATTTCAATGGTTGTTTAATAGCAAATCTCTATAGGTATGAAAAGTAGTATATTTTTTATAACAAATTTTATATTGTATAATTATGTAAATGTTTTTTTAACATTTTTTAAAAATATTTTTTGCCCGGAGCGTTCCCGGGGCGCGTACCGGTGAACGCACGGGTAAGCGCAATGTTCTGGCGCGCCCCGGGGCACGTACCGGTGAGCGTCCCGATAGCGCTATTGCCGTGAACGAAAACAACATCGTGACGTATCGCGCAGCCGCGTGATGCGTCATATGACGTACTGCGTAAGCGCACCCGGAAACATGCGATCGCATACGATCGCGCAACATCTTGACTCGTTTACGCCACGTGCCCCGGGGCGCGCCCCGGGGCGCGTAGCGTAAGCGCGTCGGGTCATGTGATCTGAAAATAACACTTTTCATTGGTGCAGAACAGTTTTGGTTTCCAAATGATGAAAGCCTGGATCATGTGACTTGAAAATAACACTTTTCATTGGTGCAGATCAGTTTTGGTTTCCAAATGATGAAAGCCTGGATCATGTGACTTGAAAATAACACTTTTCATTGGTCCAGAACAGTTTTGTTTTCCAAATGATGAAAGACCCCACCTTTTTTCCTTATTCTGACTTCGTCCTTTGACTGAGGAAGACCTGTTTTGAGTTCTATCTCTACTCTTTACTAGTATAAAATGGCTACAGTAGCAGCAACAGCTGGAGCATCTGCCCCACCACCACCACCACCACCATTTAAAAGACCACAAGAAGATTACATTGGTGGTCAAGAGGAAGAGGAGGAGGATGATGAAGAGGAGGCACAGACAAGGCAGTTCCTGCCTGAAGATAAACAGCCCTACAAACCTAAAGAGCACTTTGTATGGGAGTTCTACAAAATCCCAAGGGGTTTTAAAAAAGTCAACGCTGCAAAGATAACTTGCTTGATTTGTGGTGCTGAGCTGTCTAGGGGGACCCTACCAAAAAATATTCCTTCGGGAATCATACAATGATTCGCCACATGATGCGTTGGCATCCAAACAATTACTCTAATGCAGAGTTAAGGGACATCTGCAGTAAACTACCCCCATCAACGTCTAGACCCTCAACATCAAAACAACCCACTCCATCGGGTCCGGGGGCAAGAGACACATTGGCTACTATTCAACCTAAGTTTGCCGATTACAAAATCGTGTTCAAATATTGTAACAAGACATTTTGCTATGGTGAGCAAAGTATCGAACTTATCATGGTTGCTGGTGATAACCATAAGTGTACAAGAAAACCCTATTTTTTCCTGATTTTTTTTTGCTCTAGTTGAGCCATTTACAATTCCCTGTTTTTTGTTTCTCCCCATAAAAAATACAAAAAAAATATAAAAGTGTTCAGAAAAGCCCAAAAAAGTACAAAATATTCAAAAAAACATTAAAAAAAATATAAAACAACAAAAAGAAGAAAAAAACCAGTTCTTTTTAGAACTACCTTTACTTTATAAAAATAAACCTATATTTTTAAAGAATCTCTGTCAATCTTTTTTCTGCAAGGTACGCGTACCGGTACGTGTACCGGGGCGTGCACCGAGGCGCGCACCAAAAAAAAAAGAAAAAAAAAATTAATGAAGGAGTTAGCATGAGAGAAGAACACAAAGAGAGTAATGTTAAGAAAAAGAGAGCTAGAGGGAGAAACACAGAGGGATTGTTTATTACATAGTAAAAAACAGAGAAGGTGTAATAGGGTGAAAGTGAAAAAAGTAAAATGACTAAAGGAGCGAAAGAAAGGAAGAGAGAGGAAGAAGACTAAAGTAGAGATAGTAGGAGAATGTGAATGGGTGTTGAAAGAAAAAGAAAGGACAGTAAAAAATGGAGAATGAAGGGTAGTGGCGGAACCGGGATAAATGAAGAACGGTGAAGGAGGGTGAGAAAAGACCAGTTAGTGTAAGTAAAGAGGGGTGAAAGAGGGTGAAAAATTGAATTAGGATAAGACATGGGGAGTGACAAAGAGAAAGAACAAAGAGAGTAAAGGAAACAGTGCCTGAATGGGTTTGAGTGAAACAGCAAAGAAAGGTAAGTAATGCAGTGTGTGTGACTTATAGGGATTCAGTGGGTGTAGGTTGGGATATGGGTGTCTAAGGTGTGTCTGTGGGTGTGGGTGTGTGGGGTGTTTCAGTGTGGGTGGAGGTGAGGGTGTGTGAGATATCTGTGAGGGGTGTATGGGTGTGGGGGGTATGTGTGTGGGATGTATGTGTGTGTATGGAATGTGTGTGTGTGTGTGAAGAGTGTGTGTGGGTGTGTGTGTGTGTGTATGAGGTGTATATGTAGTGTGTGTGTGGGGTGTATGTCAGAGGTGTGTGCATGTGTTGGGAGGGGGATGAGGTGTGTGTGTGTAGGAGTGAAGTAAATAATTAAGAAAAAGAGAATGAGTGAATAAATAAAGGAAGGGAACAGAGGGTAAGTGAAGTAAAGAATGGGAACTGAAACAAGTTGAATATGAGAGGGGAAATAGGGAAAGGGGAGTAAATATGGAGAATAAGTGAGGGAAGCAGAGTAAAGAAACAGGAGTGAGGTTCGTTGAGAAAATATTAGTGAGGTTAAAACAAAGGGTGATGACGAACTACATTTTTTTAGTCGCACTTACCATGTAATAAATGTAACTTTAATTACATTTTTTTACTACACTGTGTATCTGTGAAAGAGAGAAGAAAAAATAAGTTATAATTAGTAAAATATGTATTTTAAATTAAAAGATACAAATGAAGAGGTTAAAAAGCATAACAGTGTATTTAGAAATAAAGTAAGAGTGAAGGACATAGAAAGGGAAGGTAGAAGGACAAAAAGAGAGAAAAAGAAATAGAAGGAGAGCAAATTAATAAGAGTAAGGAATATAGATTCACTGACAGAGAGGAAGAGAAGAACAGAGAAATGAACTGAAGGTAAGAAAGACACTAAAACAATGTGAGTTAGCAAAACTAAATCATGAAACAGTAGTAAGTAAAAAGATAATGACTGAGACAGAAAAGAATCTAATTAAGGATGCATTTAGAAGAATGAGGAATAGAAGATAACTGAGAGTAAGTGAAGAACAGTCATAGAGTGAAGGGATGAAGGGAGAGAGGATAATATACAACGATTGAGGGAAATAGAGTGAGAAAGTTAGTAGACAGACACACTAAGAGAAAAACTGAGTGAGGTGGAGTACAATGAGTGAGAAAAGGAAATGAGTAAGGGAGCAAAAAAAGGAAAGAGAGGAGAAGATGAGTAAAACAGTGGTACTGAGAGAAAATAATTTGGTGATGAAAGTAAAGAGAAGGACATTGAAAGAAAGGAAATGAGGGATAGTAATGGAACCACAGTAAAAGAAATGGGATGAAGAACGATGAGAGAGGAGCAGTGAAGTTGTTGTAAAAGAAATGATATAAGGTAGATAAACACAAGTGAACATAACACAAGGAGAGTGACGCACTGAGGACATAAAGGTAGTGAACGAAAAATAGAGAGAAGAGGTCAAAAGAAAGGAGCAAACAAAGATAAGCGAGGGAGAGTGGGTGATTTATAGTGATAGAGTGCGATAATACTGCTGAGTGAGTAAACAGGAATTACTAAAGGAACAAAGGAGGAAAATATGGAAAAGGAAAGTAAAGCAGAGAGACTGAAAGCTGAAAAGTTATGCAAGGGAGAGAGGCGATGCAGACAGTTGAAATGAGAATGAGGGGTTGTCAAAGAAGTGGAGTAAAGGAACGGGGGTTACAGAGTGTGAGAGAAGGACATTATAAGTGAGTAAAAAGAGCTGAAAGAGGATGGAAAAAGGAAAGTGAGTGTCAGAGAATGGGAATACAATTTAATGTACACAATCCAAAGTATAGAATAACTTGTACAACATGTTACATAGTTTATTTTTGCTGTTCTCAGAATATATTGAATTTCACTTAAAACAGTGAGTTCAAATTACACATCATATGACAGCGGGAAAAAAACCACAATCTAAACGATTGTGTTTTAAAAAAAACCTTAGATACTGACAAATGACAAATGTACACTAATCTTTGATTGACTTACTTTTCCTTGAGGCCAAATAGTATATCATGGAGGTCCTTTTCTTGTTGCAAAGTACTCTGCTGTTTACAAAAAAATCCATTTCATCGACTTTCTAGAAGAAAAGCTCCAAGAACATCTGAAATATTTTCATTATTTTCATATACTCCTTTTTTTCAGTCATGACTTCTTACTCATTCCTGTACCTTTCCTTTTGGCCAAATAGTGTCAGATGTATGAGTATATTTTCAAATTAATTCTAAGAAACTCTGAAATTACCTTTTTTCCGACGTTCTGAAAGAAAGGCTCATACAACATTTTCACAATATTTAAGTATTTGTAAAACCATCTCTGACTCACTCATGTTCCATCATTTTGTATAATACTAATATCACTTACTATGAGATCCACTTACAGTACCTATATAACAAGTCAATTTTTTATATTACCTGGATCACTTTTACTCAGAATATATTTTTAAACAGCAAAATAACCTTTATTAACTGCTCCCGTCTTCATAGGCCAATTACCTTTACTTAAATTTTGGTTGTAAAAACACTCGGTATGAATTTTTTAAGCGAAAAGGCAAACGTTGTTTGAAAGTCAAATGATTGTCGTTACAGTGGATCCAACCTTTACAACTTTTTAAATAGCATGTGTAATGCCCTGATGTTGTAGAAGGACCGTCATGAAAAATAATAGCTACATATACAAAGGTTCTTCCTGATATTGATAACTGAGATGCCACGAAATTTTTAATAGAAGTTGTCAATTTAGTTCCATCAGGTCTACATCGTTGGAACATTAAAATGACATACTGACCAAAATTTTGTAGAAATAATGTGGACAGCATGGCAGACTTACATTGGGTATACACCATATTGTGATCCCCTGCTTTAACCAGATTATTAAAAGGTACTGATTTGCAGTCTGGTAAAGTCAAATATATAAATCTTTCAGTCTCTATTTTAGTAGTACTTGATGAAGTACAGTTGTCGCAGTCATGCTGCCATTGATAAGAAAGGCTAAAAAGATTTTTTATATCTACACCTTCATCTTCCAATACATCAAACATATACATAAAAAATTCCTGACAATCCTGCTGAATATTCTGTGAAAATTGATTTTGACCAGAACATATGTCTAAAAGATTTCGAATTTCTGAAACACTTTCTATTTTTGCTCTATCACTTGTACATTTCTCAAACACGGAATTCAACAAACAACAGAATCTTTGATCCCGATTTTCAACAATCTGTTCTTGTATATTTTGAAGAAAAAAAACAACATTAACCACTACATTAGCATAGCAGTTGACACCAGAACTGTTTTCAAACTGAAATCCAACAACATCTTCAACAGAATCCTTTTTCTTTCTCCTTACAATTACAGTTTCATCTACATTTTGTCTTTTTGCTACTACCTCACTGCAATTATTCTCATTTCTTCTTTTTCGGCCTACCACACGTTTTTCAAACAGAGGATATTGAGGCAAATGTGGAACATACTCTCTTCTTAACCTATTGTATTCTTTAACACAATCAAGATCTGCACAAATCTTTGTTTCATCACACTCAATCAAGTACAATCCTGATAAAGTTCTGACTCACGATAATGCCACATATGAAATACCCTCTTTAAACACAGAACTTCCAATGTTCACCAAAGCACTATCTACACTTAAACCTTGAGATTTATGAATTGTCACTGCATATGCCAAACAAATAGGAAACTGTTTTCGGCGAACATATAAGTCTTTCACAAGCAAAGATTTAGCTGAACAACGACAAATTTGTTCTATTTCGTCAATGCCATCAAATTTAATTTTAAAAATTTCAATTCCATCTCTATTTTTGTAATTCACAAAACCAACAACATGACCCATTGCTCCATTTACCGGACCTTTTTCAACATTTAAATTCCTTCTCAAAATGATACGACAGTTTAAACACACATTCAGAGTCTTTTCAAAACCAGCAGTTTTAGATATAGTCTTCTCTAATGAATCCAATTTTGATTTCAAATTTTCAGACAAAATAATTGTTGCTCCCATATGTTCAATTTTATCTATAGCTTCCAGTTTCACTATCTCTTCATTTTCTAACTTTAACATTTTGTTGTTGAACGTGGAACATTCTTTCAGAGTTGGCATCAAACATATGCCAGATTTCTTCTCGTTAATTTTCTTAAAAATATTCTCTGGAAGAATGTTTTCATTTGGGTACAAATTTGAAATTAATCGTCCATGTAAAGCTTCTTTCCCTTGCTGACTTACTTTTCCGATTCTTACATCTTGTAGAATATTTTTATAATCTTCATGCTTTGCCTGCAGCATATTTTGAAGCAGTTCTGCATATTTGAAGTTTAACCATATATTAACGTTTCCAATGCTTCCTAGGCACTTCCTGGTATCTTCATGCGTGAGCCTTTGGAACACAGGTTGTCCTTTCACAGGAGTCAACTGCAGTAGATCTCCAAAAACAATAATATGTTTTCCTCCAAATAAGACATCATAGTCTGTTCTAAGAATTTCTTGCATTCTCATATGCACAAAAGCAAGCATTATATTTGACACCATGCTTACTTCATCAATGATAAGAAGTTTCATTTTCTTTAGGACTCTCGAAACTTCGGAACACGCATCTCCAGATAGCTTGTGATATTGCAATTTGTTATCATGCTACACTGGCAGCATCAGTAAACGATGTAAAGTAATCCCTTTAATATTATGTGCTGCCAGCCCAGTTGGAGCGGTAACAACACAAGATAGCGGTGATTCAGTCCTTTTCTGCAGATAAGTTGCAATTGCTTTAATCAGAAAACTTTTTCCAGTTCCCGCTTCTCCACTTACATACAGTTGGACTGGTTTAAATGATGTACATGAGCACTCTTTTTTCTCATGAGTGAATCCATGTTCAATCTGTTCTGTGACTTCGTCATATATCTGTTTCTGCTCAAGGTTTAGTTGTTTCACCAAATCTTCTAAGTTAACTACATCATCTTGAGCTTGTTCCATAGCTCTTTCCACCTCATCCATGGCAGTGGCAGCTTCATTTTGAATAATTGATCCTCCAAGTGGATCCTGACTCAATGATGCAGAACTCTGACTGTCTTGAGAACTGTCTCTAGCAATCTCTGCAGCAATTGTGGCTTCTTGCTCTATTTCTTCGTTCAACATTTGCAGATAATTTGGAAAAACAGGACATTCTATGGTATCCTTGGTTGCATTAAAAGAATCTTCGTAACAGAGAAAATCACCAAGTAGTTCCTCTTCTGTACGCCATGGCTTAAAGAGTTGCAAAAGAGCTAAATAGTAAAATTCCCTTTTCTCTGGATTTTCGCAACTCAATTTTCGATGATTAATCAAATGGCCTTTTTTCTGTCTCACTAGATATCCTTCACACCCAATGATAGCATATATTCCATTGTTGATATCTTCTCTGATGGTTCTCTTATAAATATAGTTTTGCAGACCTTCATACAAACAGCTGTTCTCAAGATGACTACTTCTATTTGGATAGTATGTATCCAACATGTTTGTCTTCAAAATATCTGTACTTTCTGGTTCTTTCTCCGCCAAATACTCTATTTCTTGTACAGATTTCAAAACTTGATTTCGTGTTGCAGCAAGACCTAGACTCACCCAAATGATGGTTCTAGATTTGGCATAGAGACTTGCTGATGACAATCGATCAGAACATTCATATGCTCCAATTTCTCGATGTGACAACATCTTCAGACTGTAACTGTATAATTTCTTGCTTAGACACTTTTCATGTGAAATGTCCTCCCACATTTCCTTCAGTTCTGTCTTTTCTTTTTTTGTGATGTAAGACGTCACATATCGAACCACAGCAATAGAGTTGTCAGCAACGAATTGAATATCCATGTTAGCATTCCACATGGACAAAATCACTGGGTTGTAGTCGTTGATGTACTTGGACTCTTCGTTTCTTTTTAAATTGTATGTATTTTTTGGTGATTTCCTCGTCACAGTATGTCGCAGAGAAGACATCAAATTATTTACTCTTCCTTTATAAATCACTGGTCGTGGAAAGCTGAAACGACATTTTGTGTAGAACTTGTCCTTGTTTCTTGAATTTTCGACGACAGTACTTTCCACAACGATGGGATTGAAAGCGTAAAACTTGTTGCCTTAAACTGTTTTCTTCGGTAGTTTTCGGAACAGCACATATTGAATACTCTTCAATGAAGCTCATCACTGTCTCATCCGAATCTGTTCTAAATTTGGGTGCATCTTTAATCCACAACAACATATGTATATGAGGAGCACCTCTCGCTTGATACTCCTTTCTCCAAAAGAATTCCAAAACCTCTCCAAGGGGAGGATTTTTTTTGTTGGTAATAAAAGACATCATAGCTTCAAATCTATGATTGAAATATCTGCACACATTCACTGGATCCAAAGAACACAGTTCTCCAGCAGTTTTGAATTCTATATTTTGAATATTTGCATTTGCCTCTCGTAGAAATTGAAGTAAGTTGTCCCATGCATATTCAGCACAGCTAAGAGTGAGGAACCATGTAGGAGTTCCTAAGTTTCTTAGCATACAATTCAATTCCCCATGACGACGGAACCAATACTCATTTGTACCACGCTGACATGCCATGAGATTGATTAAATGAGATTCCAAAATATTATCTTGCAGATTCACTTTCTCCATAAAGTCCCTCGCCGAAACATTTTGCAAATGTGCTCCACTTTTCAGTATATGGTTTACTGCATAAGAAAGCCCAGACAAGTCACTTTCATACAGTAGATGAAACAAATAGGGAATGCATTGACGAAACCTTGGATCTTCAGCATATAATCTTACAGTTCGATATTCAGATGCAGGAATTTGAAGTGGTCGATCGTCATATCGTCCACCTCGACCTGTTGGAAATAGCTGTGGAAAACAACGAGCTTCCAAACTTTCTTCCCATACACTAATGGGACTTCCTTTTGCTGCTTTCATTTGAAACAATTCAATTGCATTCCCCATTACTTCTTTGGAATGCAAAGGATGAACAGTATAATGTAAATATATTTTTTCACTTCTAGACACATCAACTTTTTCAATTTGGCCGCCTGAACAATCACTGTCTTCATCTGCAGCTGTTTCCTCTGCTGCAACCCATACATCTTTGTAATACTCATTGTTTTTGACTAAATACAACGTTGCCTTTTTGACTTTCCTAACATCCACTAAATCTTGCCAGATGTTTTTTACTCTTTGTCGGAACCCCATTAACTAGAATAACTAAAGGTTCCTCTTCTACTTTTTCTATACCAATTGTATCAATATTTTTTTAAATCTAGAGGTAAATAAACATCTCTTCCCTTTAATCCTCTCTGCAAATCTGTAGGAGGCAATTTCCCTATCTTAGGCTCCATGTGAACAATTGCCTGAAAAGGATGGACACATTGAATCAAAATAGACTCATATGTATTTAAATCCATCAATTCACGGGGAATGTCTACCAACTCCAGATTATTATGAACAGCTCTAGCAGGCATTCTGTTTTGATTTAATTTATCATAACAATATTTACAAATACGCTGATCAGAACTCAAATCAAACCAATTCTCCACCCACAAATAAATTGCAAAATCCTACCACTCATAATTATTTATCTTTTCACTTTTTACGTATAAATCAACTAATCTAGTTTGATGCTTATAATGACTTCGTCGACAACACACACAAGTAAAATTCGGCCTTTCACTTGATTTCACCTTAAACCTGGTAATTTCCTGCTCAATCTTTTCTGTACTTGAAATCTGTACATTGTCTTCCACATTACCTTGAATTGCTGTGTCAATTTCTACACTCTCCTCTTTTTCACCAAAATAACAAATCTCAATTTCTTCACAAATCTTCTTCACATCTAATTCAGTTCCATGCAAAAGAGCACTGTTTAATTGTTTAAGCTTAAGTGCTGGACTTTTTGCATAATACAACATTCTCACTAATTTCCTCATTTTGGTATGATGCACTGCTAACATCCTAAAATGATGAAAAACACTCTGACAGACATTTCTAGAAAGACAATCCAGTGAATGCCCTTGCAAACCTGTGGTTTCTCTCACTCTGCAAGGATCTAAGCCTTGCAACAACTTCACTTTCTGCTTTAGACTTTTTTTTACTATATGTACGTAAGAAATTACAAAACAAATCAATTGATTCCTGTCGCACACTACAAATACGACTACACTTCCAAGTGTACACTGGACCCTTAGTACGTCTCCCTAAAACTTCATCAGTTAACACCTCTTCTGGTTCTCTAGGCACAAGTTTCTCTTTTTCAATCGGACAACCATCTTTCACTTCATGCGCTCGACCGCTGGTGTCAACTGCATGCACTAAATCATTCTCCTGGAAGTAACTCTCCTCAATAAAAAATGGCTCACAACTTGAACTGTGCATCCATTCTCCTGAAAAAACTTTACAAAAATTAGTCCGATTAATTACTCTTTTCCATCTACTGTTTGATTTGAAAACATCAATTGTCTTGTTAAGTGTCCTAATTCTATTAATTATTAAAATAAATAATGTTTTCTTAACTTCAAAAGCCTGATCAACAATCTTCTCTACACTTTTCTTTTTCCTATAAAAAGCAGCTCTCTGTTTACCTTTCCTAATGTTTTTTAACAAATTTAAAACCACCCTATTGCGAAACATTTGTTTACGAATGTCTCTAAACTGATTCTGCCTACTATTCCTATACATATTATTCTCTCCTGCTCCAGTTGTAGGACTCTTTGAGGGTCTCTCCTTCCTTTTCAAATTTACTCTCTCATTCTCTTTTTCTACATGCTGTCCAACATTTTTTTTTGATCTACATATGTTCCGTAAGAAAGACTTGGTTGTCCTACCAGGAGCTTTGATCCTGTTTTATGAAGTATTTGTTGTTGAAGAGTGCTGTAATTCCGTTGCTGTTTTTGTTTTTAACCGTATTTCATTTTTCCTTCTTCTTTGCCTTGAGGGCATCTTTCCTTACTCTTGAAATCTTGATTTCAATCTGTGTTAATGAAAAAAATAGCACATTATAGACCACTATTATCAAACAACAAACCAATGACAAAAACAAACGGTCTACTCAGGGTTTCAGATCAAGTGAGGATTCTCCAAGGGTGCAGAAGAGGTGAGACCTGTATTGAAGAGTGTAGTGGAAGAGAGGTATGTCCATAGGTACAAAGAAAGTGAGACCTGTGTCTAAGAGTGCAGTAGGAGATAGGCTTTATGAAGTCTAGTCCACTGCACTCTTACACACAGACTTCACCACCTATGTTCTCCAGGTAACACAGGTGACATTATTGTGAAAAGATGAAATATATGTATTTAATCATGCAGACACTATTTATTCCTTCTCAAAAAACTAAAAGTCATTGTTTTCCACCAAAATCGTTTTTTAAATAACATTTTAGACACACAGTGCAGGTCCTATGTACAACCATTCAGTGTCCATGACTACAGTGGACAGGACTAAGCTCCTCTCACCCTTGGACAAGCCTTACCTCATCCCTGTCCTCTCAACAGGCCTCAATGTATTGAGTATAATTGATAGTAAGTAGGTGCAGATGAGGTGACGCATGTCCAAGGGTGTAAATAAGCTGAAGCCTGTCTAAGCATGCCAATTAGTTGAAGTCTATTCAGGGTTGCAGATGAGGTAAGGATTGTCTAGGGGTACACAAGAGGTATGGCCTCTATTGAAGAGTGTAGTAGAAGAGAGGTCTGTCCACGGGTGCAAAGAACTTGAGACCTGTGTCTAAGAGTGCAGTGGGAGATAGGCTTCATGAAGCCTAGTCCACTGCACTCTCAGACACAGGTCTCACCACCTACGCTCTCCAAGAAAAGCCTCTCTCCCACTACAGTCTTGAACACAGGCCTCACCTCCTCTGTCCCTCTGGACATGCCTCACTTCATCTGCACAATCTACTTCCTAATGTGAGGTAACACAGGTAACATGATTGTGAAAAGGTCAAATTTTTTTATGTAATCATGCACACACTATTTATTCTTTCTCAAAAATGTAAAAGACATTAATTTGCCCCAAAAATGTTTCAGTAGTGCAGTGAAAAGCTTATACATATGACCTTTTCTCTGTTTTTCAAATTTTAATCTAAAAAAAGATTATGAGGCCTAAGCAAGAGTGTAGATGTGATGAAGCCTGTCCAACGGAGCACAAAAGGTGAGGCTTGTGCCCAAGAGTGCAGTGGGCAGGACTAAACTGGAGTAGTGTGCAAAAAAAAGATGAGCCTCATTTATAAAGCCCTGCATCAGTTTTCCACTGCTGATGCGTCACTTTTTGTGACGCATCGGCAGCATGAAACATGTGCCTTGTTGCGCCATATTTAAAAAGTGACGCATGTAGGTAGATGCGTCACTTTTTAAACCTCTGCGCCACATTATACCTCTGTCAGGTGTAATGTACACAGAGGGGTCATTTCTCCGCAGAAAGCCTCGTAATAGTGACGCAGTGAAATCTATCAGATTTCACTGCGTTACTTTTAAGACACTGTTACGTCAAAATCTTGCGCCTGCCTCACAGCAGACATAAGACTGAGGCAAACGCTTTCACATGGAGCTTTCCCCATGTGAAAGGATGCATTGCTGGAGTACAAGCATTCCATTTCAGTACTGAAAACTCACTATTTTACAAAATACATTTCCTCTCTCTTGCAAACAATCCTACCAAGCATTACCAAAAAAATGATACAAACCAACAGCAAAGAAGCTCAGTGTGCTTCCTAATCTGAAGTAACACAGGTGACATGATTGTGAAAAGTTCAAATGTTTTTATGTAATCATGCACACACTATTTATTCTTTCTCAAAAATGTAAAAGACATTAATTTGCCCCAAAAATGTTTCAGTAGTGCAATGAAAAGCTTATACATATGAACTTTTCTCTGTTTTTCAAATTTTATTCTAAAAAAAGATTATGAGGCCTAAGCAAGAGTGCAGATGTGATGAAGCCTGTCCAGGGGAGCACAAAAGGTGAGGCTTGTGTCCAAGAGTGCAGTGGACAGGACTAAACTGGAGTAGTGTGCAAAAAAAGATGATTCTCATTTATGAGGCCCTGCGTCAGTTTTGCACTGCTGATACGTCACTTTTTTTGACGCATCGACGGCATAAAACATGTGCCTTTTTGCGCCATATTTAAAAAGTGACGCATGTAGGTAGATGCGTCACTTTTTAAACCTCTGCACCGCATTATACCTCTGTCAGGTGTAATGTACACAGAGGGGGCATTCCCCCGCAAAAAGCCTCGTAATAGTGACGCAGTGAAATCTACGAGATTTCACTGCGTCACTTTTAGGACACGGTTACATCAAAATCTTGCACCTGCCTCACAGCAGGCGTAAGACTGAGGCAAACGCTTTCACATGGGGCTTTCCCCATGTGAAAGTATGCATTGCTGGAGTTGCGTCATTTTTGTGACACACTCCAGCAATTTATCACTTTTGCGCTTACAGATACATCAGAAATACTGACTTATCTATAAGTCCTAGAAACATGATGCATCATACATTAAATATAATGCATCATTGGTGTCACAAGGAGTGCACAGTTAAAAGTGACGCATCGCTGTTTTCATAAATAACGCTCTAAGTGTGCTTCCTAATCTGAGGTAACACAGGTAACATGATTGTGAAAGCTTCAAATTATTTTATTTAATCATGCACACACTTTTTATTCTTTCTCAAAAATTTAAAAGCTATTAATTTGCCCCAAAATAGATTTTTCAATAACATTTTAGAAACACAGTGCAGGTCCTATGTACAATCATTCCATTTCAGTACTGAAAAGTCACTATTTTACAAAATACATTTCCCATCTCTTGCAAACATTCCTACCAAGCATTACCCAAAAAATGAAACAAACCAACAGCAAAGAAACTCACTCTGCTTCCCAATCCGAGGTAAAACAGGTAACATGTTTGTAAAACAATCAAATATTTTTATATAATTATGCACACACTATTTATTCCTTCTTAAAAATGTTAAAGCCACTAAAATCGTTTTTCAATTACCATTTTAGGAACAGAACATAGGTCCTATGTACAAGCATTCATGTTCACTACTGAAAGCCATTGATTTGCCCCAAAATCGTTTTTTGAATAACATTTTAGAAACAAAGCGCAGGTCATATGTACAAGCATTCCAGGTCACTACTGAAACTTCACATTTTTACAAACTACAATTCCTCTTTCCAGCAACAAATTTTTATCAAGCATGTTCAAAAAACATGAAGAAAGTCACATTAAAAAACCACATTTTGCTTCCAAATCTTCTCCATAGAGTATACAAGTCTCTATCTATATTAAATGAATCATAACTCACCTTTACAAATGCTTTAGGAGATTCAGAACAGTGTCAGATACACACACCAATATTTCTTTAGCAGATCAAAAGGTATGTTCTCCAGGCACTGCAACCATTAATGGCACAGAAAACCTCTAATTCTACACACATATTCCTCATGGTAACCAATCAAAACTCTTCCCTCTCTATTTTCAAATCAACACCCTCCCCCCCTCAGCCCTTTCTACCTGTTACCATAGCAACTCCCTCCTCACTGAGCTCCCAGGGTTAAAAGTTTATTCTACAATGTTGCAAATCAAATCAGCAAACATGTTTGACCTCTCAATACACCAGCTTATCCACTGCAATCTTTCTTTAAATGACTTTTTCTTAACCATTCAAATTACTTCTTTCACATAACAGTACCATGCACCCTAACTTTCATTTTTCAACTATCTGAATCCACCAATCATTGCTTGTGATGCAAGAGCACTGAAACTCCACAGTTTTTTTTTGCAAACTCCTACTGTTCCAACTGCCATTTCATTCCTACACTTCATCTGACTGCACCAGAACCTCCTCTCACCATGTACTCTGTCTGGATTATTGGACATAGCTACATTCACTGGGCTCAAAGGTATGCAGCTACCAGAAATTTTCACAACCTTGATTTACCAAATGTGCACATAAAATGGATTGGCCAAAGAGGATTGAGATGTCATCAATTGATACCATTGGTGAAAACCTTCCACCATCTGCCACACCCTGACCTTATAATTTTGCACTGTGGTGGAAATGACCTAGGCACTTTGACTGGGGTAGGTCTGGAAATGGTTTTAAAGGACACCTTTGGGCAATTGATGACACTTTTTCCACAAACTGCCTTGGTATATTCCAATATATGCCAAAGGCAGAAATGGAAGTGGTCCAACCAATTTTGTCCACAGATTGAGAAAGCAAGGAAACATGTGAATAAATCTGTTTCTGCTTACATGAGAGACTATGGAATGGGTTCAATATACAACAACAACTTGCGTTACAACATGCAAGATATCTACAGAGGAGATGGTGTGCACTTCTCAGATGAGGGGAATAGAATATTCCTCCTGAATTTAAGATTGTGCATTGGAACCTACTTGTAGGTACCTAATTCAGCCCCAGAACCCAAAAGCTCTTTTCAGGGCTACCCTACATCTGATCACTCACAATGATTATTTTACTCTAACTTTTTTCACTAATTTTCACCAAAGTACGCTCCCCGGTACGCTTCCCGGTGCGCATACCGGGCACTCCCCCCGCGAAAAATGTAAATTTGTTTTCCGCCTATATGGGCCTCCTAAGACCCCCTCAGAAAACCTAGAGGATCAGGGAGTGCCTACCATGCCCCCTTATACCCAATCCCAATGTTGTTTGTCCTCCATTTTCTGTCTCAAATCTACCGAAACACAAAATGGAGGACTCCCGTAGCGCTGCTGGTACGCGTACCGGGGCGCGCACCGGGAAGCGCTCCCAAAAATGTTGAAAGTTAATTTACATAAAAACCACTGGAGACACTTTCACCAAATATAGAATAGGCCATACTACATACCAGTCCCTACCATTTGCCCAAATTTGGTGGAATTCCATTGAGCCATTTGGCCTGTAGCCCTCTCTAAATATCCTGAAGTGAATTACTTGACAAAAACACATCTGAAGTGTTAGAATTTACAACCAATTAAAATGTTACTTTCATTTTCTACTATTATTTCATGACATTTGATTGGTTGTGTACATGAATATATATAAAGAAAGAGAGGGAAACACAGCCATTTTGACTACTACTTCCTGAAGTACATTTCAAAAGGATTTTCACTGAGAACTTAAACTTCTTTTTCAAAGGTAAGATGTTATTTTGAAAACTGAAGTATGTTGTGCACTTTAAGTTGATTTGGAAAACATTTTCTGATAGTTATATACTATCCCTCTGTAATAGTTATAGATTGAGATAGGCTTCTCTGTTATAGTTATGGATGGAGTTAGGCTTGTCTTCTATAATTATGAATTTACTTAGGCTTTATGATATACACTTGTTTATATTTCTACTTCCAGCCTGATACCATACACTGCCCAAAGATAACTTCACTGTTAAAAAATCAAAACTACCTGTCTGAACTTAAACCCAATAGTGCCCTAGCTCTACTGATATATTTATTTTTTATGCAAATTATAGCAAGAAAATGGAAGGAGAGCAGAATATTTCCTTCAAAATTGTTCTGGAGAACAACGCTGAAAAAGTTATTGAAGACAATGATGACTTAGATTTCATGGATGAATCACGGGACTATGAATTAGTTCAATATGTAGAAGCAGTAGATTCTCTGATTGAAAATGAGGACATTTCCGACAATGTGTTGTTAGAAGTTCTGTTAAATTTGGAAAAAGAATCAGAAAAATAAATGTATATTTAATAACCAAAAATTGTTCAAGACATTATTCATTTTTATATATAATTCATAAACTAGTACCAAATTGATTATAATGTAAATTCAGACTTATAGTATACCAGGCAACTTTTTTATGTTACATAGTAATTTTGCTCATAGTTACTTCCTTTCTCCCACTATATTATCTCCAATGTGTATTTAACATCTCTTTTTCATCTCCTGCCTCCATGTTCTTTCTGCTTTCCTGACAGACTATAATATGGATTCCATATACCACAATAACTTCTGTAACAACATGCAAGACATCTACAGAAAAAAAGATGTACATTGAATTTAAGACTCTGCATTGGTACCTACATGTTGGTACTTAAATCACCCACACAACACAACAACTCTATTCAGAGCTACCCTACCTCTAAGCACTTTAAATTATTATTTTACTGTTTCACTGAGTTTTCCCCATGTGTGGGGGGGGAGGTGTGTGTGGGGGATGGTGGGGTGTCTCTGTGAAGTGTGTGTGTGTGTGTGTCTGGGGGGGTGAGGTGTATAGGTGTGTGTAGGTGTGTGGGGTATGTGGGTGTGGGTGGCGGTGTAGGTGTGTAAGGTGTGTGTGTGGGTGTGTGTGCATGTGTGTGTTCGTATATATATATAGATGCAGAACGGTTTGAATGCGGATGAGGCACTGAGTGTCCACCTCTAATTCCGCATGAGTTTATGACTCCATAGTGGCGACTTCTGATTCCCTGACCCACCCTTTCCCTAACATCAATCTCACTTGTATATATTCTTAACACAATCCCCCCCACCTTTTGGTCACTTATCACCGTACACATTCCAAAACTTTCACTTTGGAATATATGGACACCCCTGCACAATTGCATACCGACTGTCTTAGACCACAACCACCTTAACATGTGCACGCTCATTGGGCGTCTTATTGGCACCGTAGATCCGCGCACGACTTCGTGCCCCTCTGCCCACTTGGGCTGGATCCTTTCCACGCAGTACGCCATCTAATAGGCAATAGCCACCATTACTCAGGAATAATAACTCCCCGAGTAAGCCACATTGACTGCCTGAGCACATGTGCACACGCACAAACACATTCATTAGATTGTGCTTTCTGCATATACAACCAAGTAGGCAGGTGCTGAGGCGCACATATATATTAATTTGTGCTTTAATCTGATTCTGATTTCATTTTTCGTCTGTTGTTTCTTCAATAACACTGGTTCTAGTGTGATGTATATAGTATTATTTCTATTTTGTGATTATTCAAAAAATGTGATTTAACCTATGCATAATGTTAGCGAACTAAAGTTTAATCTACCTTTGTAACTTTGTTTGACTGGAAGAAACACTACACATACTCACCATGACTCTGCATGTCCCAGGCTGTATGTAACTTTTCCATTGCTGTGGTCGCTAAGTCGGTTTCCATGACAATCAGTTTTGGTTTAAACCTTGTTTCTAATTTATACTGCACCGTAGAGATTTGCGATGTTGTGAGCAAGGCGGACACGTCCACCGAAACAAGTCGTCCATCACGGAGGAATAAAAACACTTATGCTTGAAACCTTTACCCACGGAGTCAGCGCTTGTTTTATTCAATGTGTTCAGCAGGATTGGCATCGATATATATATATATATATATATATATATATATATATATATATATATATATATATATATATATATATATATGCAGGCAAACTCCTTCCAAAAAAAGAGCACTTGGGCTGGATCCTTTCCACGCGGTACGCCATCTAATAGGCAATAGCCACCATTACTCAGGAATAATAACTCCCCGAGTAAGCCACATTGACTGCCTGAGCACATGTGCACACGCACAAACACATTCATTAGATTGTGCTTTCTGCATATACAACCAAGTAGGCAGGTGCTGAGGCGCACATATATATTAATTTGTGCTTTAATCTGATTCTGATTTCATTTTTCGTCTGTTGTTTCTTCAATAACACTGGTTCTAGTGTGATGTATATAGTATTATTTCTATTTTGTGATTATTCAAAAAATGTGATTTAACCTATGCATAATGTTAGCGAACTAAAGTTTCATCTACCTTTGTAACTTTGTTTGACTGGAAGAAACACTACACATACTCACCATGACTCTGCATGTCCCAGGCTGTATGTAACTTTTCCATTGCTGTGGTCGCTAAGTCGGTTTCCATGACAATCAGTTTTGGTTTAAACCTTGTTTCTAATTTATACTGCACCGTAGAGATTTGCGATGTTGTGAGCAAGGCAGACACGTCCACCGAAACAAGTCGTCCATCACGGAGGAATAAAAACACTTATGCTTGAAACCTTTACCCACGGAGTCAGCGCTTGCTTTATTCAATGTGTTCAGCAGGATTGGCATCGATATATATATATATATATATATATATATATATATATATATATGTATATATATAGCTTCACTGTCAATAAATGACCGGACCAACACTTGCGTTAGGTTAAATCTATTATAGATTTATTGCGCAAAAGTAAACAGACGCGTTTCAGCCTTCGCTTTCGTCAGTACATACACATATATATATTCTTTTTAATTGATTGTGTCGAAGTCTCAAGGAGAGGAGGTGACCGTGAGGCCAAACTCCGTCTTCTTGAGACGAGATACATTTTGGAGCTTAATACAAAAAATCCTTATGGCCTCAATGACAGGGAAGATCTGTATACTTGTCTCTAGGTTTAATCAGTATGCCCATAAGACCTGTCCGGATTTATTAAACAATTTCTGTTCCCCGTGGGTAGTTTCCATTCTGTATATAGTAATGAATAATTTTTAAACAACAATAGTATGAACCTTTATGAGAAAAACTTTTAAGATTGCATTCTGGAATCATTTATCTGAATACTTGCACTTTATTGTTAACTTTGCACTATCACTATATGCACTTTTTATATTTCTGGCAGACATTGTGACTGGCCCACTTGGGCTCTATTCAGATTTTTTGTACATGTTGTCTCATGAATTTGGACTGACGCTGCTGTTTTAAATATGTGTATATCACTTTGACTCTTTACACAAACTGAATATCTAGATTATGGGCCAATGCTCTTGTACATAGATGAAATTATTTATCATGTACATACATTGTTTTTTCTATCGGTTTGTGTTTTGTAAATATGCTCTTGCACTTATCAATTATATATAGGATTTCATTAACTGTGAAACACTAGGGGACAACAACTTGGTGTTTCTTTATGGTATTCTTTGTTGATTGCATAAACGCAGCGTTTCATTGTAAAGTATTTTTTCCATTTTCATGATACGTTTTCATGCACTGTCACTTTAAAAGTTCTGCTTACTGTCATGGAGTTTGTCATGTGATCAAGCCTTCTCGAAGGCGAAACACGTCATGGCGGCAGCGCTGGCTTTATTGAATTAAACCACCTTCGCACCAGCACTTTTGGGTCGACTCTTTGTTGCTGTTTACTCGGCATTTTGTCTTTTAAGCGACAAGCTTCAACATATATATATATATATATATATATATATATATATATATATATATATATATATATATATATATATATATATATATATATATATTACCTACTGGCGGTCGCCAGTAGGTATATATAGTTAGGATTTTTTCCCTATGGGATTTTTGAAAATTCTATGTCTAATAACTTTGGCGTTTGTGGATGGAATTGGCTGAAATTTTCTGGAAAATTGAACATTTTGTTTCTGAGCAGCCCCTGAAAATTTGGGGGGGGGGTTCGTCCAGGGGGGGCCGAGAAAAAAGGGGGGTCCCAAAACGTGTTTTTAACATTGAGTTTTCCATAGGGCGGTTAGCCTCACTTTTAGCCCGAACGGCTGAATGGATTTGCACGAAACTTGGCTAAATTGTAGGGACTGGTAGCCCGATGTGCCTTTTGTAGGTCTCAATATATGTGCTGCAGTGGATTTTGAGAAATTAACGTTCAAAAAAAGATATATATCTGTAAGCGCGGACCGGGCAGCGCCCCGGTTCGCGGACCTTAAGCGTACCAAAACTTCGCGTAGCGAAGCTGATTGGCTCTCCGGTGTCTGTCAACATTCTAAACAGTCCGGAGCGGCCGCCATCTTGTCTCTCGGTAGGATCGAGAGACAAGAGGAGGCCAAAACAAAGGGGGAAATAACCATAAGGGGGCATAGTAGATCCTCGCTGACCCCCTAGGTTTAATGTGGAGGTTTTAAAAGGGCCCCGCGGGGCAAAAAAAATAAATATTTTTTTTGTTTTTTTGCGTGGGTAGCGCCCGGTACGCGAACCGGGAAGCGTTCTGGGGAGCGTACTACAATGAAAAATGAATGATAGACTTTTCAAATGCTGTATGTTAATTGATTGTTGGATTTGTTGATTATTTTTTATTTTCTTTATCTTCCCAGGGAGCGACCCGGTACGCGAACCGTTGAGCGCCTCGGTTCGCGGACCTTAAGCGTTCCGGGAGTCCACCATTTTGTGTTTCAGTCGAATTAAGATACAAGATGGAGGGCAAATAATGTTCAGAATGGGTAGAAGGGGGCACGGTAGAGTTATCTTGACCCCCTAGGTTTTCTGAGGGTGGCTGAGGAGGCTTATATGTGCGAAAAAAAAACATTTTTTTAAAAAAATTTCGCGAGGTTAGCTCCCGGTACGCGTACCGGGTAGCGCCCCAGGGAGCGTATTTTGTTGAAAATTAGTGAAAATGTTAGAGTTAAATAATAATTGTGAGTGATTAGATGTAGGGTAGCTCTGAGAAGAGCTTTTGGGTTTATGGTACATTTAGGTACTTATAAGTAGGTACCAATGCACATTCTTAAATTCAGAGTGAAAACTCTGTTGCCCTCATCTGAGAAGTGAACTCCATCTCCTCTGTAGATATCTTGCATGTAGTAACGCAAGTTATTGTTGTACAGGGAGCCCATTCCATGGTCTCTCATGTAAGCTGAAACAGATTTGTTTACATGCTTCCTCGACTTCTCAATTTGTGGACAAAATTGGTTTGACCACCTCCATTTCTGTCTTTGGCATATATTTGAATATACCAAGGCAGTCTGAGGAAAAAGTGCCATTAATTGCTCAAAGGTGTCCTTTAAAAGCATTTCCAGACCTACCCCAGTCAAAGTGCCCAAATCATTACCTCCACAGTGCACAATTAACAGGTCAGGTTTTGGCAAATGCATAAAGGTTTTCACCAATGGTATCAATTGGTGACATTTTAATCCTCTGTGGCCAAACCACTTAATTTCCACATCTTGTAAATTGAGGTTAGGTAAATTCCTGCTTTCAACGTACCTTTGAGCCCAGTGAATATAACTATGACCAACAATCCAGACAGAAAACATGGTGAGAGAAGGTTCTCCTGCAGTCAGATGAAGTGTGGCAATGAAATGGCAGTTGAAAAAATGAGAGTGTAAAATGAAAAAAAAACTGTGGAGTTTCTGTGTTCATGAAGCAGTAACAGTGATTGGTAGATTTTGATTGATGAAAACAGAAAGTTAGGGTGCACAGATGTGTTCTTTGAAAGATGTATTTTGAGTGGTCAATAAAAAAATCATTAAATGAAAGAATGCACTGGATATGCAGGTGCACTGAGAGTTCAGAGTTCAATTGCAACATTGTTGTGTGAACTTGCAAACACCAGAGGTATTCCAGGAGGTGGTTGCTATGGAAAATAGGCAGAAAGGGCAGAGGGGGAAGGGTTTTCATTTGAAAAAAAGTGAGGGAAGAGTTTTGATTGGGTGACATGAGAAATATGTGTGAAGAATTACAGCATTTCTGTGCTTTTGATAGCTGCAGACTCTGGAGTGCATACCTTTTGCTCTGCTGAAGACAAATTGGTGTGTTTCTGAGACTGTTTTCAAACTCAAAGTATTTGCTAAGGTGAGAAAATATTTCTTTAATTTAGATAGAGAATAGTGTGCTTTAAGGAGAAAATTATGATTTATGTGGCGCAAATTGCTTGTAAATATGCTCTCACATGTGTATGGAAAATTTTGATTTTGAATGTTTGTGTTACATAGCCATGTTAAGAGTGACCCTACCATGCAGGAAAGCCAATCAAAAAACGCTTTCATGTGTTTTAATGACATTTTAAGTCATTTTCCCATGTGCAGTGTTTAGAAATTATGATTTGAAAATCGTTTTTGGGGAAAAGGAATTGTTTTTAAATTCATGACAAGGACATAATGGTGTATGCTTCTTTATAAGGCAATTGACTGTCCCTGATGTTATTTTTCTCATTTTAGTGTAAGACCTTTCTCTGTGGCGCAAATTGCTTGTAAATATGCTTCCACATGTGCATGGAAAATTTTGATTTTGAATGTTTGTGTTACATAGCCATGTTAAAAGTGACCCAACCATGCTCGAAAGGCAATCAAAAAACGCTTTCATGTGTTTTAATGACATTTTAAGTCATTTTCTCATGTGCAGTGTTTTGAAATTATGATTTGAAAATCGTTTTTGGGGAAAAGGAATTGTTTTTAAATTCATGACAAGGACATAATGGTGTACGGTTCTTTATAAGGCAATTGACTGTCCCTGATGTTATTTTTCTCATTTTAGTGTAAGACATTTCTCTGTGGCGCAAATTGCTTGTAAATATGCTCCCACATGTGCATGGAAAATTTAGATTTTGAATGTTTGTGTTACATAGCCATGTTAAGAGTGACCCTACCATGCAGGAAAGCCAATCAAAAAACGCTTTTATGTGTCTTAAGGACAATTTAAGTAATTTTCCCATGTGTAGTGTTTTGAAGTTATGATTTGAAAATCGTTGTTGAGGTAAAGGAATGTTGTTAAAATTTATGTGCGCCATATGCCCCCAAATTTCTTTTTTAGGGGTGCAGCAGGGTGTTCTTGAGACACCCCTGCACCTTTGGAATAAATTCCTAATTTGTGATGAGCAAATTGTTAATCGCAAATTGCACCTTCATTTATATGAGCCTCCTAGCCCATGGAAATGAATGGCTAATTTGCAATTAGCAATTTTCTCATCGCAAATTTGGAATGGTAAAGAATCGCTATTTATTCCTTAAAATTCGCTTTTTTGGAAATGCAAAATAGTTATATGATACATATGGCGGTTGATGTCTAACAAGATAAGAAGCTTATGGATTCATTTATGGTGACTGGCGCAATGAAGTAGACATCACTTACTTCATTGGTAGAGCTTTACATGTATTATCTCCTCTGTATTCTTCATCAAGCGTAACTTTAATCTGCAATCCTGAGTAGGCCTCACCTTAAACAAACCTCTGGATAGGACACACTTTATTGTCATCCTGGATTAATCATTTAAAATGCTAGGGACAGATTTATGATAGGTGTATGCCTCTTTTGTGCCACTGTGCGTCACTTTTATGATGCAGCGGTGGTGCAAAAGATTTGCTATGAGGCGACAACATTACAAATTGATGCATTTAGGCAGATATGTCATGGTGTAAAAAAAACGTACCACATAAAACCCAAGCAGCAGTGATGCAAAAGATGCACCATGTCGCAAGACAGGCCTCACTTGGGGCCATATGTATCAAGCTAATTAGCATTTGCAAAGATCAAAATTCTACGAATTTCGGCCTTTGCGAATGTTAATTAGACAAATGGTATGTATCAAACAAGTTTGATGCAAAATAAGGAGTAGCAAAATTTGCTATTCCTTATTTTGCAATTGCACTGAAGGATTTGCAAATTTTGTGACTACTTAAATGCAATGTATCAAACAAAAACTATGTAAAAAATGACATTAAGGATTTGGAAACTATTGTGGTAAATTGGTGGTAATTTGTGAATTCTTTTCAAAAAGCTTTCTTTCAAAAAAACAAAAGGTGCCATATGACGCCAACACATGCCCTTAGGGCATGTATGTGTGCCATATGCCCCCAAATTTGTTTTTCAGGGGTGCAGCAGGGTGTTCTTGAGACACCCCTGCACCCTTGGAAAAATTCCTAATTTGTGATGAGCAAATTGCTAATCGCAAATTAAACCTTCATTCCTATGAGCCTCCTAGCCCATGGAAATGAATGGGTAACTTGCAATTAGCAATTTGCTCATCGCAAATTAGGAATGGTAAAGAATCGCTATTTATTCCTTAAAATTCGCTATTTAGAAAATGTAAAATATTTTGATGATACATATGGCAGTTCATCTGTAACAAGATAAGAAGCTTAGGGATAGATTTATGATGACTGGCGCATCACCAGGGATGTGACAGTCATCCTGCGCCGCTGTTCCGCCACCCATGGTGTGCTGCATTTACAATGCGGCGCAGCATGGGGCAAAAACGGCACAGATGCGTGACGCATCTGTGCCGTAAAGGTGGCGCATTGCTGGAGTTGTATCGCAAGTGCGATGCAGCTCCAGCAAGGCTCAGGGGTGCCCCATCTCCACAATGCTGCGTCAAGACCTATGCCAGCTTCAAGCAGGCGCAGGGTTTTGACGCAGCATTCTCCTATCTGATTGTAAATGCGGCACACCATGGGTGGCAGAGCAGTGGTGCACGTTAACTGGTGCATGCCTGGGGATGTGCCATTTAATATAAATCTGCCCTTTAACATTTAAGTATGTGCAGGGGACACAGAGTCGGTGAGGCTTATCCAAGGTTAAGAAGAGATGAGTCCTGTTCAGTGGAAAATTAGACATAGGCTTCACCTGCTCAGCATTGCTGGACATGGCTAAATAATAGCTGCAAAATGTTAATCTTGTTAAACAATTTTACTATTATAATCTGTGAGATTTGTCTCTTACTCTGCAACATCTCATTGTTGTTATCTTTCTTTAAAGATAAAGACAACCTCAACATGAGCGACAATCTGCAATCAGTTGATTTTGACCTCATCATTGAACTTGTAATTGAAACATCAGTGGATGTTGATCCTTTGGATGATTTAAATCCTGAGGATGAAGAAGAGCGTGATGAGGATGCAGATTTGTCCGAATTATATGATATAGGATGGGAAGCTGACCTGCTTGAGCCTTTGGAAATATAAACATTTATTTTTAAAATTTATAATCAATAAAAAGTAAAAAGGTAAACCGTTTAATTTAAAAATAAAGACACCTTCAAAAACAGGTTATGTGTAGTGTCTTCAATAAAATATTAAAATATGCTCATAAAATTAGATCAGATTCACATATAAAATAGCATAGGTAACATAAATATAAATGTCATTTCTTTTCTGGTATTTCTGTATTGTAAAATTGCCAATGACTAAAAAATCTTCAAATTAAAATGTCAAGTAGTGTGTTAAGTTTTTGATCACTGTTACTGATTTACTGTTTGGTAATAATGTTTAATAACATTTTTTATTATATTTTTCCACAGATTCAACTGCAGATCATTTCAAGATTTCACCATGCCTACAATACAAAGACAGATAAAGGCTGCAAAACGTCAAAGACAGCAGGTGAAAAAAAAAACGCAGCAGTCCTCTAACAAAAAGATTTCTCAAGCCACGAAGAAAGCACCGGGTAAGAGCTCTAAATATTTCATAAGAAATATTTGTATTAAAAAAAATATTACTACAGAAAATGTTTCAGTCCATAAAACGAGAAGGAAATCAAATGGAAAGAAAAGGACAATGAAAAATGTTACTGCTAGAGCAAGAGATAAATCTGTGCATGATAGTAGAAGGAAACAACAGTTTAGGGAGATTCGTAAACGAATGTTCCGCAACAGGATAATTGGCAATTTGTTAAAAAATATTAAGAAAGGTCAACAGAAACTAGTTTTTTATAAGAGAAAAAAAAAAGTTGAGAAAGTTATTGATCAGGCATTTGAAATTAAACGTAAGTTATTTATTTTGATAATCAATAGAATTAGGAAGCTAAACAAGGCAATTTTTGATTTCAAAAGAAATAGTAGATGGAAGAGAATAGTTAATCGTAGTAATTTTTGTGAAGTTTTTTCTGGAGAATGGATGCATAGTTCAAGCTGTGAGGCATTTTTTAATGAGGAGAGTTATTTCCAGGATAATGATTTGGTGCATGCAGTTGACACCAGTGGTCGTGCTTATGAAGTGAAAGATGGTTGTCCAATTGAAAAAGAAAAACATGTGACAACAGAGGCAGAAGAGGTATTAGGTAATGAGGTTTTAGGAAGACGTGCTAAGGGTCCTGTGTACACCTGGAAGTGTAGTAGTATTTGCAGTGTGCGACAGGATTCCATCAATTTGCTTTGTGATTTTGTACGGTCATTTAACAAAAAAAGTTTGAAGCAGAAAATGATGTTGTTGCAAGAATTAGATCCTTGCAGAGTAAGAGAAGTGACAGGTTTGCATGGTCATTCACTGGCTTGTCTTTCCAGGAGAGTATGCCAGAGTGTTTTTCATCATTTCAGGATGCTAGCAGTGCATCATAACAAAGTGAGGAAATTAGTTAGAATGTTGTATTATGCTAAGAGTCCAGCAATTATGCTGAAACAATTATGCGCTGCTCTTTTGCATGGTTCTGAAATAGATGTGAAGAATATATGTGAAGAAATTGAGTTTTGTTACTTTGGAAGTAAAGAGGAGAATGTTGAAATAGAGCAAGAAGTAGAGGGTCATGTGGAAGATAGTGTACAGGTTTCCAGTACAGATAATTTCCAGAGGGAAATTGCGACGTTTGACGTGAAATCAAGTGAGAGGCCTAATTTCACTTGTGTGTGTTGTCGACGCACTTATTATAAGAATCAGACTAAGTTAGTGGATTTATATGCAAAAAGTGAAAGGGAAAATAATAGTGAATGGAAGGATTTTGCAACATACTTGATGGTAGAAAATTGTTTTGATTTGGGATTGGATCAACGTGTGTGTACTTATTGTTGTAACAATTTAAAACAAAACCAGATGCCTGCTAGAGCAGTTCATAATAATCTGGAATTGGTTGAGATTCCTTCTGAATTGAAGGACTTAAATACTTATGAATCTATTTTGATTCAAAGTATCCATCCCTTTCAGGCTATTGTAAGAATGGAGCCAAAGACAGGTAAATTGCCTCCATCAGATTTACAGAGAGGATTAAAGGGAAGAGTTGTTTATTTGCCTCTAGATTTCAAGAAAAACATTAACACAATTGGAGTAGAAAAAGTGGAAGAGGAACCTCTGGTTATCTTAGTTAATGGGGTTCCGACAAAGAATAAGAAAATATGGCAAGATTTAGTAGATGTTAGGAAAGTTAAAAAGGCAACATTGTATTTGAAAAAAAATAATAAATACTATAAGAATGTATATGTTGCAGAAGAGGAAGTAAGTGAGGAAGAGGATAGCGATTTGTGTGCTGGTCAAATTGAGAAAGTAGAACCCTCTACTAGTGAAGAAATATATGAACATTATAGTGTTCATCCTTTGCATTCCAAGGAAGTCATGGGGAATGCTATTGAGTTGTTTCAAATGAAACAAGCCAAAGGGAGTCCCATTAGTGTTTGGGAGGAAAGTTTGGAAGCTCGGTGTTTCCCACAGCTTTTTCCAACAGGTCAGGGAGGAAGATATGATGAGCGACCTCATCAAATTCCTGCTTCTGAATACCGGACTTTGCGATTGTATGCAGGAGATGCTAGGTTTCGACAATGCATTCCTTATTTGTTTCATCTCCTGTTTGAAAGCGATCTGTCTGGACTGTCATATGCAGTGAACCACATCTTGAAAAGTGGTATACACATGCAAAACATCTCGGCAAGTGATTTTATGGATAAAGTCAATGTCCAAGATAGTATTTTGGATTCTCACCTGATTAATCTCATGGCGTGTCAGCGTGGTACTAATGAGTACTGGTACCGTCGTCATGGTGATTTAAAATGTATGCTGAGGAACTTAGGTACTCCCACATGGTTCCTCACTCTGAGCTGTGCCGAGTATTGCTGGGAAGACTTACTTCAATTTCTACGAGAGGCAAATGCTAACGTAGATAACATCGAATTCAAGACACCCGGAGAACTGTGCTCTTTGGATCCAGTCAATGTATGTAGGTACTTCAATCATAGATTTGAAGCTATGATGTCTTTCATCATGAATAAGAAGAATCCACCTCTTGGAGAGGTGTTGGATTTCTTCTGGAGAAAGGAGTACCAAGCAAGAGGTGCTCCTCATATACATATGTTGCTGTGGATCAAGGATGCACCTAAATTTGGAACGGATCCAGAAGACTCAGTGATGAGTTTCATCCAACAGTATTCTACGTGTGCTGTTCCAAACGCAAAGGAGAAGAAAAGCCTAAGAGAAAAAGTTCTGCGTTTCCAAAGCCATCGATGTGGAAAGTACTGCCGTCGTAAATTCCGAAACAAAGACAAGTTCTACACTAAATGTCATTTCGGCTTTCCACGACCGGTGATTTCTAAAGGAAGAGTAAACAGTTTGATGTCTTCGTTGCGACACAATGTCATGAAGAAATCACCTAAAAACACTTACAATTTGAAGAGGAACGAAGAGTCCAAGTACATCAACGACTACAACCCGGTGATTTTGTCCATGTGGAATGCTAACATGGATATACAGTTTGTGGCTGATAACTGTATGGCTGTGGCTCGGTATGTGACGTCTTACATCACCAAAAAAGAGAAGACAGAATTGAAGGATATGTGGGAGGACATTTCCCATGAAAAGAGCCTCAGCAAGAAGTTGTACAGTTTCAGTCTGAAGATGTTGTCGCATCGAGAAATCGGAGCGTACGAATGTTCTGACCGGTTGTCTTCAGCAAGTCTCTATGCCAAGTCCAGGAGTATCGTTTGGGCGAGTCTTGGTCTTGCTGCAACGCGTAATCGAGTTCTCAAACCTGTGCGGGAAATTGAGTATTTGGCGGAAAAGGAGCCAAACAGTACCGACATTTTGAAGACAAACATGTTGGATACATATTATCCAAATCGAAGCAGTCACCTCGAGAATGTTTGTCTGTATGAGGTTCTGCAAAATTACATATTCAAGAGGAACATCAAAGAAGATACTGAGAAAGGAGTGTATGCTGTAATAGGAAGTGAGGGATGTCTGGTCAAGCAAAGAAAATGCCACTTGGTAAACCATCGAAAATTGAGTGGCGAATCTCCTGAAAAAAAGGAGTTTTTCTATTTAGCACTTTTGCAACTTTTCAAGCCTTGGCGTGCAGAAGAGGAACTGCTTGGAGATGATGTCATTTGAGATGTCATCAGTGATGTCATCAGTGATGTCATTTGAGATGTCATCAGTGATGTCATCAGTGATGTCACTGACCATGTCATGAATGATGTAATATGTGACATCATCAGCAGTGGATTGCGGGTGCGCGATATATAGTTAGTGCAACTAACTATATATGGAATTTCAATGGTTTTGTGTGAGTAAAATAAGGTTTTTTAAATGCTAATTCCTAACTATATATGGTCTATAACCTATGGTTTTTTCAGTGAATTTTCAAGGTTTTGTAAATGCTAATTCCTAACTATATATGGTCTATAACCTATGGTTTTTTCAATGAATATATATATATATATATATATATATATGTGTATATATAGCTTCACTGTCAATAAATGACCGGACCAACACTTGCGTTAGGTTAAATCTATTATAGATTTATTGCGCAAAAGTAAACAGACGCGTTTCAGCCTTCGCTTTCGTCAGTACATACACATATATATATTCCTCGAAATGCTCGGATAGGAGCCAGACCACAGATAACTTATCGACGGCCTAGATCCTTACGAGATTGGTCCGTAGCTATCCTAGAGAAGACACACAAACACCGTGGTTATGAATGCCAAATGGCTTTACCACTTGTGGTATGTCTACAACAGACCGGAATGGTAGGAACTGTAAGGAATATACCACAGGCACCAAACAGAAGCGACCAATAAGACACATTATCAATTGCAATAGCGATTTTACTGTCTACGTACTGGAGGTACCTTGTGCCTCCAGTACGTAGGCAGTACCAAACTCCCACTTAAGCTAAGGATACTGCAACATCTGCGTGCCATCGCAAATTGTGATCATAACTATCCGGTGGCACGCCATTACACAGAATGTCACAACAGCAACAACAGCAGCTTACAGTTTTTTGGTGTGGATAGAATACCAAAACATATAAGGGATGGGGACCGAGAGAAGCAACTCAGGATCCTTGAATCCAGGTTTATCCTGGATCTGGATTGTAAAGTGCCGAAAGGACTTAACAGTGGGGAAGAACTTGCTAGGCATATAGGCCTATAAAGAACTGCGGTATTCTCTTTAGTCAATAAACAGTAATGGGAATCTCCTGAACAGAAGTATGTTAGGATTTTAATTAAGATGATTTGCTAGCAGTAAGCTTTTCTATTTTTCACTTTTAATTCAGACAGGATAGATATTTTGAATAACGGGGGATTTTGAACTGTTGGTGTTTTGCCTATCTAGGGTAATATATGAATCGCATCCGTAATTGCGGAGTCTCATTGGGAAGCTATGTAGTCTTCCATAAGCACCAGATGTCTCCCCCGAACATCCTGTCCCTATACACATATTAGGCACTTTAGCAATAATTTAATTCACACACTTACACTGTCCCATCACATCCCATATACCCAGCACTTAGAGAAGGATAAAACCTCTGTCTCTTGGAGAATAGTTACACGTTGGGCAACATTGACGTTGGAATACAAATATAGCGCTACCTTAGTGAATGTACAAGAGAAATGATCAATAGCGCGCAAAGGGCAGGACAATACTGTTACGGGGCAAATTAACATTTATATGAATACAAAGTTACGAAGACTTGTATGCAACATATTGGCACATTATATTGCTGGATAATATGAGTGCTTGTTGTCAGCGAAAATGTATTTTAATTTTAAAATTGATTGTTAGCATTACGCTATACTTAATGTTATGTGTCTTTCTGTCAGCAATGCCTACATTGCCCATTATGCTCCTGTCAGTATCCCGCTGCAATCATGTTATGTATATTGTGCTCGAAATGCCTATAATTTTACAAAAAGCTGCTGTCGTTTTTAGAATTTATTCGGTCGTCACGCAATTAATGGTTTCACAAATGTATTTTACAATTCGTTGCTGGCACTACGAAACAACGATGCACATACACATTCCGTCTTCTTAATGTTAGAAATGTCATTGCTGCTTTGTAAACTGTTTTGACTACATGCCTTAATTTATAAAATTTTACTTATGGCGATTTATGGGATAATTTGTTTTTTACCAATGAATTTCAGTTTTACAATGCTTCATGTTGACGTCAAAACAAAGTGTAAGATACAGTATTTTTTCCAATTCCATCATGAAGTGTGAAGTGTATTTCTATGGCAAATGGAGACACAGGAAGTTACTTGATGAAGGCAAACACCGAAACACGTTGTCCTTGTTAACTAGTGCACAATAAAGTTTTTGTGCCGTTTTCTAGCGTGCTGTCCTTCGATTCCAGTGGATTGGTTTGGAGCAGGGGAAAGCTTCACACACAAACACACACACACACACACACACACATATATATATATATATATATATATATATATATATATATATATATATATATATATATATATATATATATATATATATATATATATATATATATGTATTGCAAATAGAGATGACGACGCCGTGTGCAATTTTCAATCTTTAATAGCTGCCGCTACCAAACGCGTTTCAACTGATTCATTAGAGGTTAAAACATGTTAAATAGAGGTGTAACCAATACATAGAATGAAGGAACTTACTAAAGCTCACTTGAGCATAATTTTAAATAAAGTTTGATTCAAATTGTAAAAAGAGCACAGGTGGCAAAGAGATAAAAGCGCAAGTACTGAAACGGTACATTAGCTTTTTATGAATGTGCTCACAGGAGCGTTATAATGGGCAGAAGCACAGCGCCAGCGATTTTATGTGACAAAATATTAATTGAATCATTTAAATGGTATTGGCTGACTTTATAACCCCGAGAAATGTTGTAATGAAATGTTACTGTATGTTACTCTGTGAACATGATAAAAAACTATGAGTCTGTTTTCACGTTAGTCACTGTTGTAGTTTTAATGTTTTGCACGTCATGCACTTTAAAAATGGCTGAGTTCAGAAGCTCAATTACCAGTGAGCAAGACTGCGAGTCAGTTGAAACGCGTTTGGTAGCGGCAGCTATTAAAGATTGAAAATTGCACACAGCGTTGTCATCTTTATTTGCAATAGTGGAGACTCGTCTCGAGGAGTCTCTTCGACGACGCAACTCTCGCTAAGGAGGCATGGAATGCTCGAGTAGCACGAGGAATATATATATATATATATATATACATATATATATATATATATATGTTGAAGCTTGTCGCTTAAAAGACAAAATGCAGAGTAAACAGCAACAAAGAGTCGACCCAAAAGTGCTGGTGCGAAGGTGGTTTAATTCAATAAAGCCAGCGCTGCCGCCATGACGTGTTTCGCCTTCGAGAAGGCTTGATCACATGACAAACTCCATGACAGTAAGCAGAACTTTTAAAGTGACAGTGCATGAAAACGTATCATGAAAATGGAAAAAATACTTTACAATGAAACGCTGCGTTTATGCAATCAACAAAGAATACCATAAAGAAACACCAAGTTTTTGTCCCCTAGTGTTTCACAGTTAATGAAATCCTATATATAATTGATAAGTGCAAGAGCATATTTACAAAACACAAACCGATAGAAAAAACAATGTATGTACATGATAAATAATTTCATCTATGTACAAGAGCATTGGCCCATAATCTAGATATTCAGTTTGTGTAAAGAGTCAAAGTGATATACACATATTTAAAACAGCAGCGTCAGTCCAAATTCATGAGACAACATGTACAAAAAATCTGAATAGAGCCCAAGTGGGCCAGTCACAATGTCTGCCAGAAATATAAAAAGTGCATATAGTGATAGTGCAAAGTTAACAATAAAGTGCAAGTATTCAGATAAATGATTCCAGAATGCAATCTTAAAAGTTTTTCTCATAAAGGTTCATACTATTGTTGTTTAAAAATTATTCATTACTATATACAGAATGAAAACTACCCACGGGGAACAGAAATTGTTTAATAAATCCGGACAGGTCTTATGGGCATACTGATTAAACCTAGAGACAAGTATACAGATCTTCCCTGTCATTGAGGCCATTAGGATTTTTTGTATTAAGCTCCAAAATGTATCTCGTCTGAAGAAGACGGAGTTTGGCCTCACGGTCACCTCCTCTCCTTGAGACTTCGACACAATCAATTAAAAAGAATTGGAGCTTATCAGGTATGCCTAGATGTTTATCTTGAAAATGCCTGGCAACCGGATAATTCTGATCGTGCCCTGATATTGCGCGTATGTGTTGGAGTATCCGTTTGTGGGCGGGCAGTTTGGTACTGCCCACATATTGAAGCCCACATGGGCACTCCAACACATAAATAGCATAGTCAGTTTTGCAGGTGCGCCACTTGGAAATTGCAATAGGATGTTCATGAAAGGGGCTTTTAAAGTGCATCCTATTGCTGCCAAATCGACAGGCTTTACATTGTGGACACGCCTTGAAACCCCTCTTTAGTGCTGACCAAGTGGTTGAGGCTTTAGGCTCCAAGGTGTTACTAACTAGGGCCTTAGACATCGAAGGGGATCTTCTAAATGTCAGTACTGGTTTGATGTCCATTTTGTGACCAATCACTGGATCACTTTGAACCAGATTCCAGTTATTGTTTAAGATTTTCCGAAGAGCCCCGTGTTGGCGATTGTATGTCAAAATGACACGTGGGGAACCAGTTTGGACCTCCCCTGCCAAGGAGACATCTAAATTGATATTTCTAGTTTTAGGAACCAATGCCTCCTGTCTGCTAACTGAGTTAGAACGCCTGATCGCTTTAGTGAGATTCTCAGTTGAATAGCCCCTAGCCAGGAAACGCAACCTGCATGCCTCCTGCGCAGCCGCACATTCGGCATCCGTACTACAGATTCTTTTTATTTGGAGCATTTCTCCATAAGGAATGCTCCGAATCAAGTGAGCCGGATGTGGGCTATTGGAGTGCAGAATAGTGTTCCCTGCACTGGGCTTCCTGTAGAGTCTCGTATTTAGGGTGGTGCCTTCCACAAATACCTCGACATCCAAAAAACAAAAAGATTCAGAACTCATATTGGAAGTAAAATTTAAATTAACATTGTTCACATTAATTAAATCAACAAAAGCCTTGGCACTATCACGGCTACCTCTCCAAATAAGAAAAACATCATCGATGTAACGTAAATATAAAACAATGTTGTTAGAAATTAAGTTATGGTGTTGGCCGACTAGGACCTGCTCCTCCCATAGCCCAACGTGTAAGCACGCGTAGCTAGGTGAGAAGCAGGCCCCCATCGCCACACCTCTAACCTGATGGTAGATTACGCCATTGAAGATGAAAAAGTTTTGTTCGAGGCACATTCTGGTCATTTCCAATAACATCTTATTGTGTGCCATCGACTGAGGTGAATCCTTGTTTAAATAGTAGTCCAAGGCCTTGAGTCCATCACAATGTCTGATCGAGGTATAAAGGGATGAAACATCCAAAATCATTAATACCATGTCCTCTTCCCAGACAAAATGTTCAATCTTGCCTAGAAAGTCAAAAGAATCCCTAACATAAGAATTGAGATTCTTAACATGGCTCTGTAAGAAGAAGTCAATGTATTTGGAAACATGTTCCAAGGAGCTGTCAATGGCCGAAATGATGGGATGGCCCGGTGGTGTATCAATATCTTTATGAATCTTTGGGATCAAATAAAATGAGGGGATAACAGGATGATCTTTTCTTAGGTATTTGAACTCCTCATGTGTAAGTAGTCCAGCACTCCTCCAAGCTTGGAGTTTCTGATGTTGTTCAGTCCACGTATTCTTGACAATCTGGATATTACTTCTGCGGTAACATGAAATATCATTAAGTTGTAATTCCGCTTGTTGGAGATACATATCTTTGGGCCAAAGGACCACATTTCCGCCCTTATCGGCCTGTTTCACAATGATGTTATGATCCTTCTGTAGTTTTGCGATCAGTTGTTTGTAACATCGATTTTGTTTTGAAATGTGAAACTTCTTTTTATTTGTTGTGGTGTACAGTTGTTTCATGTCCCGAACCACACTCTCCTGAAATATATCCAAGTTGTCACGGACCATGATAGGTTGAAAGGTGGATTTAGGCTTGAAAGGAGTGATCTGTTGTCCAGTTGGATCTAGTGGAACTTCTTTTGTCATTTCAGAGGCTGCCTCATTTTGTAGATCCCAAAGAGTATTGAAAGTTGCCTGACTCTGACTGCTGATCATAATGGGACTCGATGTTGTCTCAGTCGGATTATTCTTTTTGGGATGTTGTTCAAAAAACTTTTTAAGTTTAAGTTTCCGTGTGAATCTATATATGTCCATGCGAGTATCGGCATAGTTCATATTGCACGGAGGACAATATGATAATCCCAAATTTAGTACAGCAGTCTCCGCTGAAGTGAGTTTCAGATTTGAGAGGTTGACTACTGATTTTGCTTTGTTTTCCGTGTTTTACTTTGATTCCATTTCAAATGTCCCTGTTTGCCCGTGTTGCTGCCGTTTGAGGTTCCGGGTGCGCCGTTTCCGGCGTTGCCAGCGTTTGTAATTTGCCCGCTGTTTCTTGGTGCGCGGGTTTTGTGTGATCTTAGAGTCTCGCGTCGATCCTGGCACAGGCAATCGACCTCCTGTGCCAGGGAAAGTTTGGTAAACCCCAAGTTTGCCTCACGACTTGGGTCTACTTCTAGATCACTTTCCACAGCAGAGCTTAGGCTAGAGAAGGAAGTTGCTGGTCATAAAGTGTCTTCTCTTGTTTGTTGGGTCACCATATTGGAACGTGCTTTCGCCTTTACAGCATCATATTTTTTGGCGAAAGTGAAAACTTGTCCATTTAAGTAGTCAATTCGATCCCTCTCAAATTTAAAAGCTTTTCTTTTTTTGATAGTTTCTTCTTCTTTGGCCAAACGAGTCATCATATCGGCTCTCATTTTGGTGATTGAATCTGTGACTTCTATTTTAGATATTTCATCCTCCAAGGCATCAATCTCTGTTTGTAGTTTAATGCGATCGCTTTCAGCGTATTTCACTAAAATGCGCAAATACACACTAGAGCAGTTGAGGTTCGCTTCTGCCCATTCCGCTAACATAGCCGGATCTGGGTTTTCGTAGCTGGGAGCGATAGTGCTTCTCAACCCCCTGGGCACCCGTCCCACCTCTAAATAGTGGGAAAGAGAACGGTGTTCCCACCACTTTGATTGTTCGGCGCGCATAGCGCGTTCTAATTTTTTAAATAAATCTTTTGTGGTCGTCGTTCCTGTTTCCTGTATAGAAAACTTGGTGCTCGAAGATCCCCCAGCCGGGGAATCCAAAAACATGGAATCTGCTGCCTGAGCTCGATTGCGCAGTCTGTCGGCGGCCATCATTAAAAGCGCTTGAGTTATGGCTAGTATTACAAATGCACTATAACGGCAAACTGGTCATTTGGAATGAATGTCCTACCAGTTGTCGCGCACACTTCCCTCTGCCGTTTCCCTAGTGTTTTCCGGGGTTCAAAACTCAGATCCGGTCTCCGTAACACCGAAGATGAAGGGCTCTGGTTGCGGTCCCGCTGAAACACATTGACGGTAAAGCAGGGGCGTTGCAGCTTTCTCCTCGCCGGAGATAGTAGACAGTCCCAGAGAAATCCGGAACAATAGCTTCCTGCCGCGTTGCCCTTGTTGGGAAGGGGTCCTACTCGTACCTGGAAAGCGTCTGTACTAGGTATATTTTGAAGCTTGTCGCTTAGAAGACAAAATGCCGAGTAAACAGCAACAAAGAGTTGACCCAAAAGTGCTGGTGCGAAGGTGATTTAATTCAATAAAGCCAGCGCTGCCGCCATGACGCGTTTCGCCTTCGAGAAGGCTTGATCACATGACAAACTGCATGACAGTAAGCAGAACTTTTAAAGTGACATATATATATCTCAACAGGAACTCGTAATATTCTCCCGCTTAGACGCGGAATCACGGGTGTAGACCAACTTTTGTGCCATCATTATTTATTGCTGCATGAAGTCAAGGCCCATTTCGGCCATATATATGTTGAGAGCAAGTTTCATTTGGATGTTTAGTGGCCCGCTCTGGGCACAAAGCTGCCCACCTGCTGACGCTTCAGGTCCGGTTGTTCTACTTAACAGAACAACACTTGGGAACGAAGTCACCTTGTTCATGTGGGCATGAGAAAAGCAGCAGAAGCGGCGTAACCTGTAATGTGCATTATTCACCTAGGAAAGCACAGAGACAGCTGCGAGCAAGTCCCTGACTACATTTACCAGAATGCTTGATGCCACACGCCCTGTTGGGCGGTACTGTGAACATTGAAAATGAATGTGGGATACAAGGCAGTTGTACCTTTCCTTCTGCGCCTGCCATTGAAGAAGGGAGAAATGTCTCAGAAACGCGTCTGGTGAAAGGCTGTAAGAGACTTACCAAATTCAGTGTGCTGTGCCTCTGCTGTTGCCGATTTGAATAAAAGAAGGTTTGATCTGAACTTCGTGTGTGGCGCTTCGCCTTGAGAGCAAGTTTCATTTGGATGTTTAGTGGCCCGCTCCGGCCACGAAGCTGCCCCCCTGCTGACAGTTCAGGTCTGGTTGTTCTACTAAACAGAACAACACATGGGAACGTAGTTACCTTGTTCATTTGGGCCTGAGAAAAGCAGCAGAAGCGACATAACCTGTAATGTGCATTATTCACCTAGGAAAGCACAGAGACAGCTGCGAGCAAGCCCCCAGCTACATTTACCAGAATGCTTGACGCCACACGCCCTGTTGGGCGGTACTGTGAACATTTAAAATGAATGTGGGATACAAGATAGCTGTACCTTCCCTTCTGCGCCTGCCATTGAAGAAGGGAGAAATGTCCCCGGAAACGCGTCTGGCGGAAGGCTGTAAGAGACTTACCAAATTCAGTGCGCTGTGCCTCTGCTGTTGCCGATTTGAATAAAAGAAAGTTTAATTTGAACTTCGTGTGTGGCATATATATATGAAAAGTACGACGATCCGCTTCTGGATCAAAGATGAGGTGCACACAAGGGGGATATATTATTCAGTTTTTATTCCGCACAAAAACACCCGACAGACGCGTTTCGGCTACACGCCTTTGTCAATGTCCCCCCCCAAAAAAAAAATACAATCTGATAAAGGAGGCAATATTGTGCTTTGGCCAAAGCAACTTTATGTTCAAGAAGCCCTCCTTCAATTAAATAACTCTGATTGTTACAGACATTGTGATGTGGGGGTGGTTAGAAAAGCTCAGACAGACTTCTACTCCCTATTAATGGGGTGGCGTTTTTATGGGCTGATCACCATGGATGAACTGAAGTTTTAAAAAAATGACCACCCTATCACACCTGTCATGTATTTGATCCCAAAAATCCACAAGGATTCAGTCAAACCTCCCGGGAGACCGATTATTGCGGCTTGCGGGGGTCTTTTGGAAAATACAACCATCTATGTGGATTCATTCTTGCAAGAACATGTATCAAATCTGCCATCATACGTCCAAGATTCCAATGACTTTCTACGCAAAGTCAAAAACATACAATGGGATCCAAGCTGGTGCTTAATAACTTTAGATGTAACGTCTTTATACACCAGTATTGTGCATCGGGATGGTATTAGAGCGATTGAATTTTATTTGGGATCTAGACCTATCATAATGTCTGAACACAATAGGATGATTTTGTCCATGATTACTTTTTGTTTGAATCATAACTTTTTTATGTTTAACAACCGGTACTACCAGCAGGTCAGGGGGGTGGCCATGGGGGCCTGCTTCTCTCCCAGTTATGCCTGTTTGCATATGGGCTACTGGGAAAGGCAGGTCCTCCATGGTGAACACGCCGACATTGCTGTGAGGTCTATTGTTCGGTGGTATCGTTACATAGACGATGTGTTCCTAATCTGGCGTCGTACAAGATCTGAGGCTGAACAATTTGTCACTACTCTCAATGTAAATGATTACAATCTGGCTTTCACTTCTGACATCAGTCAGTCCCATGTGCATTTCTTGGATATGACCATTGAAATTAAAGATGGAGAGTTACAAACCAAGCTGTATAGAAATCCAACGGCAGGAAACACGGTGCTTCACGCGAGTAGCCATCACCCCGCTCATCTGAGTCGGAGCATCCCATATGGAGAGATGCTCCGAATCAGGCGTCTGTGCAGTACCACCACACAATGCAGCCAGGCACAGGAAGCTAGTAAAATCAGGTTTCTGGCCAGGGGTTACAAGGCGGAGGAAATTGACAAGGCTATTCGCAGGGCTAATGCGTTATCCCGTGACTCGGCCCTTGAGCCTAAAGACAAGCTGAAAGACACTGAGATTCATGTTAAGCAACCGATTAGATTAATTTGGGTGTACAACAGGTAACATGGTGCTTTGAGAAAATCGGTTGCTAAATATTGGAATCTGATTAAATGTGACCCCGTCATAGGGAGTACCATGCCAGCCAAGCCTTTAATCACTTATAGGAAAGCCTATTCCATGCAGGATGCCCTGGTTAGACCTAGTCCTGAGGTTGTTTCCCGTAAGAATTGGTTGGACAGAAGCAGAGGCTTTAGGAAATGTTCCAGCTGTAAGGCTTGCCTCCATGGGGTCAACAAATCGGAATATATTATTCCCTTCTCTGCTACCCCGCGCAAGATCAATAAACAATTGACTTGCAAGAGTGAGTACGTGGTGTATGTGCTGGAGTGTCCTTGTGGCCTGCGGTATGTTGGTAGTACCAAGCTGCAGGTCCACAAGAGAATACTCCAGCACATACGGGCGATCAACACCAATGACTCCGCGTATCCGGTAGCTCGGCACTTTAAAGAGTGTCACAACAACAACAGTGCACTCTTAAGATATTATGCCATTGACTCGATAAGCCCTTTAAGAAGAGGAGGTGACAGAGAGGGTGCTCTGAGGAGTTTAGAGACCAGGTACATCCTGGAGATGGACAGTAAGACACCAGGAGGTCTGAACTCCACAGAGGACTTCTATACTTGCTTGTAAACCTCATGTTGAACCATCTATATCGTAATACATGATGATCAGTTAAATGGCTATTGATATACAGCAGATTTTGGCCATTGTGCACATGGGCACACCTTGTGGTTATTTCATTACAAGCCTTAGAACCTTTGATATTGTGGACACAGCAGCGTATTCTCTCAGCCTAGGATTAGGCTGAGTACTAGTGCATGAAAAAAATTAATATGAAAGAAAACAAAGTTATTTGATTTATATAATTTTTTTTATTATTTTTTCAAATTTTTCAAATTATTAAGCACAGTCACTTTGGTTTGAACATTTTTTGCTCTGTAGAAAGATCAATGGGACTATTATAGTTGGTTGTTCTAGCATTGTGATTTTAATAGGAGGCTGCGATAATGTATTCAAACTGGTATTATCTCCTCCATGGCTCTGTCACAGTATTGTGCGCCAAACATCACAGTGAGCTTTATGCAGCATTATTATCCCAATGTTATTGGATATCTTATGGGATGTGTTATGTAAACTCATTCTAAGAATTTTGTACAGTTTTTTATCTGTTTTACATTAATGAAATTTATTTTGTAATATGTATATAGATAATATCGAAATGTGGAAATGGTTTTAGTTGTATTTTACATTTTTTACATATTCCCATTATGATGATATTGATCTGAATGAATTTTTGACATTATTGAAGGCCAAAATTCAAGACACAAACCGTATATATAATTTTGCTGTATTTGCACATACTGAATTTGACAACAGGGATTAGCCTGTAATTCAAACTACTTAACAGTCTTTTTTTCATGGCTTGTAACCTGGAGTAGGAGCATGTGACTGTTTAACAACCAATCACGGTTCAAACCAATATGGCACTTGCACTTTAAATTCTGCCTTTGCTCACTTATGCGTCATGTGACCAAGGCCTCTGGGTAGGCCGAAATGTTATGTTGAGGTGGGCCTTCCAAGCAACTGAATAAAACACTGCTCACCTGCACTTGGGTCTTCCTCTCTTCTTCTGCGCCGATGGAATTTGTTACTGGGCTCTGGTGAGAGTATGCTGAGATCGTAGTCATCTCATTAACCGGTTTCGAGCTTCTCCAGTTGTTGGTTGACCCCTTCCTTTCAAGAGGCGGAGCAGCAGGAAGCCAAGACCTTTGTTCACCCGGAAGTCGATTGTTTGCCTCCCGTTGGGGAGATACTGCTCCAGCCCCCGGACACTGTGCACCGCGGCGGTGGTAACCTGAGCCAGGCGAGGAGCGCTGAGGCGGCTGTCTCGGTTCGCGCCTGAAGTTTGGCTTCGTGAAGCCGCAACGCGATAAGACTGAGCCGGTGAGGAAGTTTGTGGCGAGTTGTACGGCGTGACGCATTTTTCAACACCGCAAGTACAACTGTGAGTGCGCATTGCGCGTTTTCTTGTACATTTTGGAAGGGCCATGTCGGCAGACGCTATACGAGGGAGGGAGTTGGCAGCCCTCAATGCATTTGACGATTCCCAGGCCGGGGAAGCAGCTGTGTCCACATTCATTGACAAGCCAGTTAGTGAACGGGCTAACGCTCGTGACAAATTTAAAAAGCTGGAAAAACTGATGAGACGTTAATTATCCAAATGGTGGGAGCACCGCTCCCTGAGCCGTTATCTGGAGGTGAATAGGATACCGAGGGGGCTGCGACCTATGCTGGCACCCAGTTATGAAGACCCTGACCCCGAAATGCTCAGGGAGTGGGCGGAGTGTAAGCTCGATAATTCCCGCCGACTTGTGGAAATCTTAGTACGGTATGCTGACAGTGACCGGCTTAAAACCCAGGCTAAAATAGAGGAGTTGAACTTGGAAATTGAAGCTATGTGCACGGATGAAACTGAAGAATGTAACAAGTTGAGAAGCGAAATGATGGTTAGGCTACAGAAGGAGGAGGACACAATAAGAAAGAGAAAAACATATAAATTCCAGCACGACAAGGCTGATTATGCTGAAGGACGTATTTTTACATTTGCAAAAAAGTACGATGTGATTATAGTCAGCAAAGTTTTCAAGCCGGTCCCTCCTTGCCAACCATCTTTCACCAATGACAGGTCTGATGCAGTTCAATCAGAGGCGACCTCTGAAACCAATCTCAGCTCTAGTGTGAATAGTGATTCAGACTCCAACAGCTCACAAATGGGACCTCGGCTGGGGTTTACCCGGTTTTCACTGGCACAAGAGGTGGAATGTCTACGCAAGGACAGACGCGAGACACTTCGCCCCAGGAAACCAGTGCAACAAAAAGCAAAATCCGCAATTCCAAGCGCTACCAGCGACGCAAAATCAACTCCAGAAAAAAATCAACAAAAAAAGAAAAATTTCAACAGGCGGTGGAACAAGAACTAAATGATTCAGGTACTGCGTTTTCTGTTGTGAATTTAACTGACACCAATTTTTCACCATCGGAATTGCGTATTTTGTCAATGGGACTTTCCTACTGTCCTCCCAGTGACTTTAATTATGTTAACACCATAATAGATTTATTTAAATTTGTTCGAAAACTAAAGCTTCAAAAACATTTTGCTGGGAATAAACAGCGCACAATAGGGGTGAGAGCAGAGTCAAGCAACCAAGGGCTCTTGGTACGTGATGCCCCTTTGCTCCAGGATATGGAATCCCTTAGACGTGAACAATCTATTTCACAAAGTACCCCGGAACAGCCACCTGTTAATGTAGGGTGTCCAACCAATTTCAAGCCACATTCCACGTTTACGCCTGTTTCTATGTTTGACAATATTGATATATTCCATGAGTCAACCACAAAGGAAGTTAAGGCACTTTATTCTAAAGTGCTGTTGACTAGGCAACACAAATACCAACAAAATGACCAATACATTAAACTGGTTAAAAAGATTCAACAAGATGACAACATCATCGTGAGACAATCTGATAAAGGAGGCAATATTGTGCTTTGGCCAAAGCAACTTTATGTTTAAGAAGCCCTCCTTCAATTAAATAACTCTGATTGTTACAGACATTGTGATGTGGGGGTGGTTAGAAAAGCTCAGACAGACTTCTACTCCCTATTAATGAGGTGGCGGTCTTATGGGCTGATCACCATGGATGAACTGAAGTTTTTAAAAAATGACCACCCTATCACACCTGTCATGTATTTGATCCCAAAAATCCACAAGGATTCAGTCAAACCTCCCGGGAGACCGATTATTGCGGCTTGCGGGGGTCTTTTGGAAAATACAATCATCTATGTGGATTCATTCTTGCAAGAACATGTATCAAATCTGCCATCATAGGTCCAAGATTCCAATGACTTTCTACGCAAAGTCAAAAACATACAATGGGATCCAAGCTGGTGCTTAATAACTTTAGATGTAACGTCTTTATACACCAGTATTGTGCATCGGGACGGTATTAGAGCGATTGAATTTTATTTAGGATCTAGACCTATCATAATGTCTGAACACAATAGGATGATTTTGTCCATGATTACTTTTTGTTTGAATCATAACTTTTTTATGTTTAACAACCGGTACTACCAGCAGGTGAGGGGGGTGGCCATGGGGGCCTGCTTCTCTCCCAGTTATGCCTGTTTGCATATGGGCTACTGGGAGAGGCAGGTCCTCCATGGTGAACACACCGACATTGCTGTGAGGTCTATTGTTCGGTGGTATCGTTACATAGACGATGTGTTCCTAATCTGGCGTGGTACAAGATCTGAGGCTGAACAATTTGTCACTACTCTCAATGTAAATGATTACAATCTGGCTTTCACTTCTGACATCAGTCAGTCCCATGTGCATTTCTTGGATATGACCATTGAAATTAAAGATGGAGAGTTACAGACCAAGCTGTATAGAAAGCCAACGGCAGGAAACACGGTGCTTCACGTGAGTAGCCATCACCCCTCTCATCTGATTCGGAGCATCCCATATGGAGAGATGCTCCAAATCAGGCGTCTGTGCAGTACCACCACACAATGCAGCCAGGCACAGGAAGCTAGTAAAATCAGGTTTCTGGCCAGGGGTTACAAGGCGGAGGAAATTGACAAGGCTATTCGCAGGGCTAATGCGTTATCCCGTGACTCGGCCCTTGAGCCTAAAGACAAGCTGAAACACACTGAGATTCATGTTAAGCAACCGATTAGATTAATTTGGGCGTACAACAGGCAACATGGTGCTTTGAGAAAATCGGTTGCTAAATATTGGAATCTGATTAAATGTGACCCCGTCATAGGGAGTACCATGCCAGCCAAGCCTTTAATCACTTATAAGAAAGCCTATTCCATGCAGGATGCCCTGGTTAGACCTAGTCCTGAGGTTGTTTCCCGTAAGAATTGGTTGGACAGAAGCAGAGGCTTTAGGAAATGTTCCAGCTGTAAGACTTGCCTCCATGGGGTCAACAAATCGGAATATATTATTCCCTTCTCTGCTACCCCACGCAAGATCAATAAACAATTGACTTGCAAGAGTGAGTACGTGGTGTATGTGCTGGAGTGTCCTTGTGGCCTGCGGTATGTTGGTAGTACCAAAATGCAGGTCCACAAGAGAATACTCCAGCACATACGGACGATCAACACCAATGACTCCATGTATCCGGTAGCTCGGCACTTTAAAGAGTGTCACAACAACAACAGTGCACTCTTAAGATATTATGCCATTGACTCGATAAGCCCTTTAAGAAGAGGAGGTGACAGAGAGGGTGCTCTGAGGAGTTTAGAGACCAGGTACATCCTGGAGATGGACAGTAAGACACCAGGAGGTCTGAACTCCACAGAGGACTTCTATACGTGCTTGTAAACCTCATGGTGAACCATCTATATCGTAATACATGATGATCAGTTAAATGGCTATTGATATACAGCAGATTTTGGCCATTGTGTACATGGGCACACCTTGTGGTTATTTCATTACAAGCCTTATAACCTTTGATATTGTGGACACAGCAGCGTATTCTCTCAGCCTAGGATTAGACTGAGTACTAGTGCATGAAAAAAATTAATATGAAAGAAAACAAAGTTATTTGATTTATATAATTTTTTTAATTATTTTTTCAAATTTTTCAAATTATTAAGCACAATCACTTTGGTTTGAACATTTTTTGCTCTGTAGAAAGATCAATGGGACTATTATAGTTGGTTGTGCTAGCATTGTGATTTTAATAGGAGGCTGCGATAATGTATTCAAACTGGTATTATCTCCTCCATGGCTCTGTCACAGTATTGTGCGCCAAACATCACAGTGAGCGTTATGCAGCATTATTATCCCAATTTTATTGGATATCTTATGGGATGTGTTATGTAAACTCATTCTAAGAATTTTGTACAGTTTTTTATCTGTTTTACATTAATGAAATTTATTTTGTAATATGTATATAGATAATATCGAAATGTGGAAATGGTTTTAATTGTATTTTACATTTTTTACATATTCCTATTATGATGATATTGATCTGAATGAATTTTTGACATTATTGAAGGCCAAAATTAAAGACACAAACTGTATATATAATTTTTCTGTATTTGCACATACTGAATTTGACAACAGGGATTAGCCTGTAATTCAAACTACTTAACAGTCTTTTTTCCATGGCTTGTAACCTGGAGTAGGAGCATGTGACTGTTTAACAACCAATCACGGTTCAAACCAATATGGCACTTGCACTTTAAATTCTGCCTTTCCTCACTTATGCGTCATGTGACCAAGGCCTCTGGGTAGGCCGAAAAGTTATGTCGAGGTGGGCCTTCCAAGCAACTGAATAAAACACTGCTCACCTGCACTTGGGTCTTCCTCTCTTCTTCTGCGCCGATGGAATCCGTTACTGGGCTCTGGTGAGAGAATGCTGAGATCGTAGTCATATATATATATATATATATATATATATATATATATATATATATATATATATATATATATATATAAAATATCAAAGTTCCAATTTTAAATGGACCATCACTCGCTGGAGAGTTTAATCATCTTTCAGATTTTTTTTTGATAATCAATTTTATTAAGTTTATTACAACAAGACACATTCATTGGTTGCAATTCAATTGAGGTCAGGAAAGAAAATAACAGTACACACAGTTGACACGAAGCAAAACTGTCCTTCAGGTTGAGCATGGCAGAGCATAGACGAGGGAAAATTGCACATAATGGAGGGTGAAATAAAGATACGATGAACAGGTAAATAGGCAGATCCTCAAGGGGGAAGCATATTAAACCACTTACCCCATAATTTATTAAACAAATCCGGGGACCCCCGAGATTCGAACATGGCTTCCTCCTGGATCCCGCACCAGTCCACTCCCCTCCTCCACCCCTTTAGCGTGGGCACCTTGACTTGGGACCAGTGTGCCCCAATGCCTCTCTTGGCCACTAGAATTCACTGGGATAGGGATGCACACCTGTTTATTCATTATATTTTTCTCTTTATGCAAATGTGTCTGTATGAAGCGTGCCGTTTGGAAAGGCACCATGCCCACAACGTTCCTGGGTACATATGTTTCAGAAGGTGGGGGCATATTGCTGCCCCCGCCAAACGCACAACTGAGATAGCCTTATGCAGGCAATAAGCCATCTGTTCAAATTATATCCATGTATTCAATTATAATCCAATTAAAGCACACTGATATCCAATATTCCAAGCTTCTTCTCCCACACCCGGAGTGGATTTGCCAATTTACATTGTTTCACATGTTACGGCTGGGCCATCTGAACCTCATGCACAGAACACGAGCGGAGCAATTTTCGTCAGACAGTGGAGTTTATTTAAAATATCCAATGCATTTCGGGCATCACGTGCCCTTCATCAGGGGTCACTGGAATAACAAATGAGATAACAACTGTTACCATTCTAAATATACAACATTATCAAACAAGTGCATAAGTGCTCAATTCGTTTTCAAAACACCATATCATTGGTCAAACTTTTCATCAAAAATCGTCGTTATGCTTAAAAATAACTGGATTAACATGCAGTCCCCATATATAACTGCCCCCACATCCTACCATAATTTACTCCTTCCACAATTACCTTCCCACTTAACCAAATATCTCTATAGCCAAACCCCGCTTCAAAGAATCAACACCATTCAAGCGTCTGCATCGGTTGGTCCTGTTGCTCTCTACTTTTGTTACCGCGTTTACACATTCCTCACAGATTGGATCTCTTTCATGCAGCAAAAAAGCGTCAATCCTGCTTTTTTATAACAGACGGGTAACCTACCTGCCACTGTCACTACGGGACATCCGACTTAGTTACTTTGCTGACCGTTTAATTTTCCCTCACTCTTCCCACCCCTTCTTTAAACGTTTCACAATCACCTCCATTGGTCCATATGGTTTGCGTTTCCCGTCAAACAAGCTCTATTGAATGTATGCCTCACGTAAAGCCAACATGTCCCATCATGCATGGCGATTGTAAACAAATATTAAACACGTGTCCTAGCGTTTGATTTTTAACTCTGAACGCACATTGTTTGTAAAGACCAAATTCATTCGTAGTCCAACATATATAAAAGTTCTTATAAATCCACCTCTGTCTTTGATGACGAACCACGATGTATCGCCTTCCGTGTGGGGTTACAGTATTCATTTTCTTCCTCCATAATTCTTTAAATTCTTTGCGGGTGCTATCCCATGTGGGGCATTCATTTCGACAAGAATTCACTGGGATAGGGATGCACACCTGTTTATTCATTATATTTTTCTCTTTATGCAAATGTGTCTGTATGAAGTGTGCCGTTTGGAAAGGCACCATGCCCACAACGTGCCTGGGTACATATGTTTCAGAAGGTGGGGGCGTATTGCTGCCCCGCCAAACGCACAACTGAGATGGCCTTATGCAGGCAATAAGCCATCTGTTCAAATTATATCCATGTATTCAATTATAATCCAATTAAAGCACACTGATATCCAATATTTCAAGCTTCTTCTCCCACACGCGGAGTGGATTTGCCAATTTACATTGTTTCACATGTTACGGCTGGGCCATCCGAACCTCATGCACAGAACGCGAGTAGAGCAATTTTCGTCAGACAGTGAAGTTTATTTAAAATACCCAATGCATTTCGGGCATCACGTGCCCTTCATCAGGGGTCACTGGAATAACAAATGAGATAACAACTATTACCATTCTAAATTTACAACATTATCAAACAAGTGCATAAGTGCTCAATTCGTTTTCAAAACACCATATCATTGGTCAAACTTTTCATCAAAAATCGTCGTTATGCTTAAAAATAACGGGATTAACATGCAGTCCCCATATATAACTGCCCCCACATCCTACCATAATTTAATCCTTCCACAATCACCTTCCCACTTAACCAAATATCTCTATAGCCAAACCCCGCTTCAAAGTATCAACACCATTCAAGCTCCCGCATCGGTTAGTCCTGTTGCTGTCTACTTTTTTTACCACGTTTACACATTCCTCACAGTTTGGATCTCTCTCATGCAGCAAAAAAGCGTCAATCCTGCTTTTTTATAACAGACGGGTAACCTACCTGCCACTGTCGCTACGGGACATCCGACTTAGTTACTTTGCTGACCGTTGCATTTTCCCTCCCTCTTCCCACCCCTTCTTTAAATGTTTCTCAATCACCCCCATTGGTCAATATGGTTTGCGTTTCCCGCCAAACAAGCTCTATCGAATGTATGCCTCACGTAAAGCCTACATGTCCCATCATGCATGGCGATTGTAAACAAATATTAAACACGTGTCCTAGCTTTTGATTTTTAACTCTGAACGCACATTGTTTGTAAAGACCAAGTTCATTCGTAGTCCAACATATATAAAAGTTCTTATAAATCCACCTCTGTCTTTGATGATGAACCACGATGTATCGCGATCCGTGTGGGGTTACAGTATTCATTTTTTCCCTCCATAATTCTTAAAATTCTTTGCGGGTGCTATCCCATGTGGGGCATTCATTTTGACAAGAATTCACAGGGATAGGGATGCACACCTGTTTATTCATTATATTTTTCTCGTTATGCAAATGCGTCTGTATGAAGCGTGCCATTTGGAAAGGCACCATGCCCACAACGTGCCTAGGTACATATGTTTCAGAAGGTGGGGGCGTATTGCTGCCCCCGCCAAACGCACAACTGAAATAGCCTTATGCAGGCAATAAGCCATCTGTTCAAATTATATCCATGTATTCAATTATAATCCAATTAAAGCACACTGATATCCAATATTTCGAACTTCTTCTCCCTTCTCTCTTGGCCACTGTCACAGCTGTCCCCAGTAGGCGCTTATCCGCCCCTGAACCATCCAGGCCATCAAACACCCCAAGCCACAACCATATGGGGTCGTGAGGAACCTCCCAGTCCAATGCGGTCGTGAGCTCTCTTTCCACCTCCTCCCAGAATGGCGCCAAGGCCGGACAGCACCATACCATGTGATAGAAGTCAGCTGGGGCAGATGTACATCGTGTGCATGCCGGGGAGGGCTTCAGCCGGGCCTGGAATAGCTGTGTTGGGGTGAGATACGCCGTGTGTAAATAATAGAGCTGGACCAGACAAAGCTTGGAGGATGTGGTCAATCAATCAATCATCACACTTGTATAGCGCGCTACTCACCCGGAAGGGTCTCAAGGCGCTTGGGGGAAGGGGGCTGCTACTGCTCGAACAGCCATGTCTTGAGTTGTCTCCTGAAGGCGAGGTGGTCCTGGGTCAGCCGAAGGTGGATTGGGAGGGAGTTCCATTGCTTGGCCGCCAGGTAGGAGAAGGATCTGCCTCCGGCGGTGGCTCTTCGGATGCGTGGTACGGCGGCGAGGGCGAGGCTAGCGGACCGTAGCTGGCGGGTGGACGTGTGGAAGGTCAGGCGGTCGTTGAGGTACTTGGGGCCCAGGTTGTGGAGAAATTTCTGTGCATGGGTAAGGACCCTGAACGTGATCCTCTTGTTGATAGGGAGCCAGTGCAGGTTCCTCAGGTGGCCGGAGATGTGGCTGCGTCGAGGGATGTCCAGGATGAGTCGGGCGGAGGCGTTCTGGATGCGTTGGAGTCTTTTTTGTAGCTTGGCTGTGGTTCCGGCGTAGAGGGTGTTTCCGTAGTCCAGCCGGCTGGTGACGAGGGCCTGGGTGACCGTCTTTCTGGTTTCGATCGGGATCCATCGGAAGATCTTGCGGAGCATGCGGAGGGTGTGAAAGCATGAAGAGGAGACGGCGTTGACTTGTCTGGTCATCGAGAGGGAGGAGTCCAGGATGAAGCCCAGGTTGCGTGCGTGGTCTGTCGGCTTGGGGGCGGTGCCCAGGGCAGGGGGCCACCAGGAGTCGTCCCAGGCGGAGGATGATGGTCCAAGGATGAGGACTTCCGTCTTGTCTGAGTTCAGTTTCAAGCGGCTGTTCTTCATCCACTCTGTGACGTCTTTCATCCCTTCGCGGAGGCTGGTTCTGGCGGTGTCGGGATCTCTGGTGAGGGAGAGGATCAGCTGGGTGTCGTCAGCGTAGGAGATGATGTTGAGGTTGTGTTGGCGTGCGATGTCTGCGAGAGGTCTCATGTAGACGTTGAAGAGGGTGGGGCTGAGTGATGATCCTTGCGGGATGCCGCAGATGACTTCGGTGGCCTTGGAACGAAACGGGGGGAGGCGGACTCTCTGTGTTGTTCCGGCGAGGAACGAGATGATCCACTTCAATACCTTCTCTTGGATGCCAGTGTTGCTGAGGCGTTGGACTAGGGTGCAGTGGCAGACAGTGTCGAACGCGGCGGAGAGGTCCAGGAGGATGAGTGCCGCTGTTTCCCCGTTGTCGAGAAGGGCTCGGATGTCGTCGGTGGCTGCGATGAGGGCGGTCTTGGTGCTGTGGTTGGCTCTGAAGCCGGATTGCGAGGGATCGAGGGATCCATTCGTCTCGAGGAAGGCGGCAAGCTGTTCGTTGGCGATCTTCTCGATGACTTTGGCAGGAAAAGGGAGGAGCGAGATGGGGCGGAAGTTTTTGAGGTCGGTGGGGTCCGCTGTTGGTTTCTTCAGTAGGGCGCTGAGCTCGGCATGCTTCCAGCTCTCCGGGAAGGTGGCGGTGTCGAAGGAGGTGTTTATGATGTCTCGGAGTTGGGGTGCGATGGTGGAGTCGGCCTTGTTGAAGACGTGGTGGGGGCAGGGTTCAGTCGGAGATCCGGAGTGGATGGTGTTCATCGTGCGGGCTGTGTCTTCGGTGGTCACTGCGGTCCAGGTGCGGAGGATGGCGGTGGGGTGCGTTGGTTCGGCGTTTGGGTGCGAGGAAGGTGCGCCAAAGCTGTTGTGGATGTCAGTAATCTTGCGGTGGAAGAATGAGGCGAGGGAGTCGCAGAGATCTTGTGACGGGGTGATGTCGTTGTTGCCGGTGCTGGGGTTGGAGAACTCCTTGACGATGCTGAAGAGTTCCTTGCTGTCGTGGGCGTTGTTGTCCAGTCGATCCTTCAGTGATTTCTTTTTGGTGGTGCGGATGAGCTGGTGGTGCTTGCGGGTCGCGTGTTTGAGGGCGGTCATGTTGTCAGTGGTCCGGTCGAGGAGCCAGGATTCTCGAGGGTGCGGCAGGTCTTCTTGGAGTCCTTGAGTTTGTCGGTGAACCAGGGGGCCTTCTTGCTTCTGGGTTTGCTGGGAGGGTTCTTCAGTGGTACGAGGTCGTCGGCGCAGGCGGTCAACCACTGCGTGAAGTTGCGGGCTGCTTCGTTGGGGTCCGGTGTGCTGGCAGGTGGGCTCTGGCTGAGGAAGGTGGTGAACTGGTCGGCGGTGATCTTGCTCCAGCTTCTGTGATGAACCTGTTGCGGGTGGTGGTGGGTAGTGGTTTTTCTGAAGCTGAAGTGAACGCAGCTGTGGTCGGTCCAGTGAAGTCCGGTGGAGTGGCTGAAGGCGATGTGCTTGCTGGCTGAGAAGACAGGGTCAAGCGTGTGGCCGGCGTAGTGGGTGGGGGTGTTGACCAGTTGCTTGAGTCCGAGGTTGGCGAAGTTGTCCAGCAGGGTGACGGTGTTGCGGTCCTTGTTGTTCTCCAGGTGGAAGTTGAGGTCCCCTAGGAGGATGTAGTCGGCGGAGGGGAGGGCGTGTGGGCTGATGAAGTCCGTGATGTCTTCGCTGAATTGTGTCCATGGTCCCGGGGGTCTGTAGATGAGGGTGCCTCTGAGGGTCGTCTTTGGGTCGGTGTGAATCTGGAAGTGGAGGTGTTCGGCAGCGGTGTAGGTGTCGTCGGCGTCGGTCGTGATGCGGATGGTGTTCTTGTGGACGATGGCGATGCCTCCCCCAGTCTGGTTGACTCGATCCCTCCTGATGATCTTGTAACCATCCGGGATGGCGATGGCGATGTCGGGGGCTGAGGAGGCGTTCATCCATGTTTCCGTGAGGAAGGCGACGTCTGGTGATGTTGTGTCGAGCAGGTTCCAGAGTTCGATGGCGTGTCTGTGGACGGAGTGGGTGTTGAGCAGGATGCACTTGAGGTCGCTGCTGGGGTTTGGCTTGGCGGGCGCGGTGCATGTTCGGAGGCAGGTGAACTTGCAGGTTGTGCAGGTGAAGGGTCCGTGGAAGCGTTTCGGGGCGGCCCGGCAGCAGGCGGGGTTCCGGCCGGAATTGAGTGCGTTTAGGGCGGCGGCGTCGTAGGTCTGTCGAGTCGTCTTGCGTCGGTGGGGGCCAGGGTTCCTGGCGCGGACGGGCGCAGACGGGCTTACCTTTGGCGCGCCTTCGGCGCACAATCGCGTCCACGTGGTCGCCATTTATGGCGAAGTGGGAGGGAGGGAGGAGCAGCTGGGAGGAGGGAGCGGGGAGGGCACAGAAGGAAAAAGGGGGCGTGGCCGCTGGCACGGCAGCGGGAAGCGGGGAGCATGGCGGGCAGGCACAGGGGGCAGAGAGACAAGTATACAGCACAGGCAAAATCAAAATCACAGTTACAGCAAATGGGGAACAATTATAATGTACACAAGATGCGGGGAGACAAATGGAATGAAATAAAAACGAACAGTGCACGCAAATACGGCGGGGGGCGGGGTCGGTGAAGCAGGCTCAGCGAGGCTGCGGGCAGCAGCGGGGCGAGTCACGCACACAACAGCTGGTGGCCGTGCGGCGCGGGGGTGTCAGGGTTTTAGGTGCCATAAGGGCATTCCTCCAGTCCGCCTCCTCTAGGGGGCCCACCCAACTCTCCCATCGACCTCGGAGCCGGTCTAGAGAAGCGGGGCCATTATTCACTAAGGATCAGTAGATACGGGACACTCCTCCCCTCCCCAGATTTCCCATCATCACTAGGGCTTCTAATGGGCTGAACTCTGGAAGAGAGACAGAGGGTGAGACATGGGTATGGAGGGCCTGTCTGAGCTGCAGGTATTTATAGTGCTGGGAGTGTGCAAGGGCATGGCAGTGCTGCAGATCCCCAAAAGGAGCGGATGTGATCCCCCACCCAAACATCACCAAGTACTGAGATTCCGACAAGGTCCCACCGTCGGAACCTCTGCAAGGACGAGACCTCTTGCATCCAGGACCCATGCCATAATGGCGTCTGCTGAGTTAGTTTCTGATCCCACCGCATATGGCGGAGGGCCGTGCGCCAGGCCAGAAACACTGTCCTGGTGACCAGGGGCAAGGCCCGCGGGACTAGGCTGCCGTACAAAAAACCCTGGATCTGTGTAAAGTTTGACGCACCGAGTTCCACTTGATATTCAGGGTCGGACGAGCCACCCGCATACCAATCGTGGATGACAATGAGCTTCGTGGCTAGGTAGTAGAGGTGAAAGTTAGTTACCCCCATGCCTCCATCAAAGGAGGGATACGACAGTGCACCAGAGATAGGCATGGCCTACCTCCTCCCCAGAGAAACTGGGTGAGGACACTGTCCGGTTCACGGAACCAGCTACTCGACAGGTGGACAGTAATGTTTAGCATTATGTAAATAAAACAGGGGAGGACCATCATTTTGAACAACGCACTCCTTCCATAAGGGTTGAGGGGGAGAGTCTGCCACCTCTTGAGATCCGCCTTCATCCGGGCAACCAAAGGCGTGACATTTAAAGCCCACTCAAGTTCTGGCAGAAGAGCTATCCAAATGCCGAAGTACTTGACCGAGTGCCTTCTAAGGGGGATGTATGACTGCCAGTCAAAACAGTCCCGGGAGGAGTGTTGGGGCACTAGGGTTGATTTATGCGGGTTGAGGCGGAGTCCCAAGACCCGTTCAAATGCGGCAAGGGTCGCCAGGCACCTGGGGCCAGAACTAACAGGGTCAGCCAAATATAGCAAAACATCGTCTGCGTATAGGGCTATCTTGTCTGCTTGACTCGGGTCCCAGTCCCATCCCTGGATAAGTGGGTCCTGCCTGATGAGAGCCGCCAGGGGCTCCATCACCAGTGCAAATAAGAGTGGCGAGAGCGGACACCCCTGGCGTGTACCTCTTCGGATCAGGAAGGCCCCGGACAGCTCTCCATTGATCAGTACTCGGGCTCTTGGGCTAGCGTAGAGAACACTGATCAGATGGCGGAACGAGGGACCAAAACCCATCCTGTCCAGCACATCTTGCAGATATTCCCAGTTCACCGTATCAAAGGCCTTCTCGAAGTCTAAGAAGAGTAGTGCCAAGTATGGGGTGAGGCGGCCACGGGGAGCCAGTGCCAAATGGAGCCGGCGAATGCAATGGCGAGTGCCTCTGGCAGGCATAAACCCACATTGGTCGGGGTGGACAAGATCTTGCAGAAGGGGTCGTAGCCTTTGAGCCAAGACAGTGGCGAAAATCTTAATCTCTGTATTAATCAGCAAAATCGTAGTCCGCACAGCTCAGGGAGGGCGATTGTGTCTTTGGAATGACCACTATCGTGGCAACATCTGACTCGGGAGGGAATGCCCCTACCTCTGCCACGTGGCGGAAGAGATCCTCCAAACCAGGGGGCCAGGACATCCCGAAAAGTCACGTAGTACTCTTGAGGAAACCCATCAGGACCAGGTGTCTTCCCGGGATGCAAGAGTGAGATAGCGTTCCGGACTACCTCCAGGGTGAAAGGACGGTCCAGAGCCTCCGCCGCCTCTGGAAAGAGACCCGGGAGCCAGGTATCTGTCTCGTCCAACAAGTCATCTAGGGAAGCACCTGGGGGACGGACGGTGTAAAGGGTCTCATAGTAATCCGCGAAGGTTTGAGCAATGGCTGAAGATGTCACCCTGAGAGCCCCAGTATGGGAACGGATTTCAGGGATAATACGGTGGACTTTGGGATAAGACACTAGATTGTGGAATGAGCTTACCATTCTTGTGCCCCACCCGTAAATAGGGGCGACCGATGAACGCCAAAGCATCTTGGCAGATTCCAATGACACCAGACGGATCTCCTCACGCAGCTGTCGGGAGGAATCCCCCTTGCCGCCCCTGAGCAAAGCCGTCTCGAGCCGCTCCGCCCGGGATTTTAGGTGAGCAAGCTGGGCCATCCGCTCCGACCGCTTCGCGTGGACCAATCCCCTGGCCACCCCTCGGATAACGGCCTTGCTCACCTCCCACAGCGTCCCCTGCGAGGGGACCGAGCCTGTATTAGTGGAGAAAAAAAAACGCAGCTCCTGGTCAAGGGACTCCACCAACGTCGTATCCTGTAAGAACCAGGAGTTAAGTTGCCCCGCCCGCGGACCCCTCAGGGGGGTCCCGAGGCGGAGTGGGATGGGAGAGTGATCTGAGATCCCCTTGGCAGTATCACGACCGCAGACACTAGCTGGCAGTCTGGGGCCGGCATCAGGATAAGATCGATTCGGAAGTGAGTATGGTGGGCGGCTGACGTGTGGGTGTGTTGTTCTGTACACGGGTTCCATATTCTCCAGACATCACACAGACCCAAGGTCGAGGACCAGCGTGAGAGAATCTTCGCAGAGGAGACACAGGCTCCAGATGGCGGCCCGGTCGTATCCTGCAGGGGCTGCAGAACGGCGTTGAAGTCCCCCCTACTACCATAAGGCCCTGTGGGAGGGAGGAGATCACTTGAGTAAGACCCCGGAGTGTAGGGGGTAGGAGCGGGGGGGAATGTAGAGGCAGAGAAGGCTCAGGGGGCACCCTTCAATGGTTCCCAAAACCACCACATATCGAGCCTGTGTATCCGACTCGACGTTAACGAGGGTAAAAGAAAGCCCTTTCCTCAGCAAGATGACCACCCCTCGGGAGCCCCGTGCAAACCCAGAGTGCCAGACCCTATTAAAGCCATATCAAGCTAGGAAGTTGCATTGTGTACCCAAGAGGTGGGTCTCTTGGAGGAATAGAATGTCCGCCCAAGGCGTTGAGCAGCGGGGAGGACCGCTGTACGCTTAATTCGATCCAGGAGGCCATTGACGTTCCAAGAAAGGATGTGGAAAGGTCTAGTAAGGATAGAGGTCATCTAAGGGAAGAAACTGTGGAGGGCCGGATAAGAACATGGATCCCTACCCATCCAGGGGAGAACACCTCCCTACCCCTGGGCCCAGGATCGGAGTCGCGGTATTTGATGGTCAGCTCATCAATCTTGGAAATCGGGGAAAGGAGGTAGGTAACTGCCAGTAGGAACCCCAGTGGTGGCCCGTAGGCGGCCAAAAATAAAAAACTCAGGAAGGACGTGATCTGCATGCCCATTGGGAAGTAATCAGAGGATTGGAAATGGCAAGATGAACTGCAACCAGCGGCCCATAGGCGGCTAAAAAAAAAAAACTGTCAAGGGACAATGGTCCCCCGTCCCACCCAACCCCCTCAACTCCCCCACCCTACACTTCTGAAGCGGAAGCATCTGTCGCCCAAAAACCCAACTATTAACTACACCGCAAAAGGTGATATGCTACTCTAAAACAGTTAGCTACAGTCAAGCAGGTACATGGCTGAGTCGGACCCCCCTCCATATGTATGGATACATGCCCACAGTAGGAAGTATGGTTGGACAGCAAGAAACATAAGATGGATCAAGTCTAGGATAACAGTGCAAATGTAGTCCTTGGCTAATTCGGCTATCGGAGCCAAGGGAAAACCCCGGTCACGGGGTCAGGAGTAAGTTCTCCTCTTCAGGTCCAGAGCGGTTGGGCAAAGGCATACCAACAGGAATCCTGATCACACCCCCTCCTCCCCACCAGAGCCACGACTTACAGGGCTTCCAGATAGATCCGAGTCCGACATGGCCCGTCGCCGGGTAGCCGCTGGCCCAGGGGCACTGCCCATGTCGATAAGGGAGGGCACCACAGCAGGGGAGGAAGCCCTCTGGCTCAGGGCCTGAATTGGGGAGCGCCGGGATTGCGTCCCCGGCGATCGAGAGCTCCGCCCCCGACGGGTCCCCGACATCTGGATCGAGTTCGGCGTCGTTGCACCTTGGGCACCTCCCTGCCGGATCGGCCCACCGGTTTCAGGACAGGTACCGGGGTTGCCCCCGGAAGGAGTGGCCGTTCCTCCGTAAGCCAGGTCCATGCTGGCTGTGGGGTGTCAAAGAAAAAGGTTTTGTCCTGAAAAATCACCTTAAGGCGGGCCGGGAAGAGGAGTCCGTAACGAAGACCCATGGCTCGGAGTTTCTGCTTGACCTCGTCGTAGGACCGGCGCTGTGACTGAACCTCCCTAGAGTAGTCCGGAAAAACCAGGATCCTGGAATTTTGGAAGTGCACTAGACCCTGCATCCTGGCGGCCTCTAGGATTGCGTCCCTGTCCCGGAAGTGAGGGACCCGCGGGATGATGGGACGGGTGGGGGCTCCGAGAGGGGGTTCAGGAGCAAGGGAATGGTGGGCTCGTTCTATCGCGAACTAGGGGGAGAATTTCTCCTTGGGGATCCAGGACTTGACCCACGCCTCGAAGAAGGTATCAGTGCATCCTTGTTCCACTCCCTCCGGAAAACCCAGGAGGCGTAGGTTGTTTCTCCGGGCTCTATTTTCCGCGTCCTCTGCCCTACGGTGTAACTCCGCAGTCTGTACCTGTAGACGCGACACCTGGGATTTAAGACCGCCCACGTCGTCCTCCACCGTGGAAATGCAGGACTCTGCTTCAGTAATCCGGGCTGTGGCATTACGGAGGTCCTGCCGGATCAACGCCACTTCCACCCGCACTTCCCCGATCTTGGCCTCCACCGACGCCTGTGATGCACTGATCGCCTGTAGGATAGCGATAAGGTCTCCCCCGGCTGCTTCAGGCGTCTCCGCCGACCTAACCGCCGGGTCCCGATCAGACTTGGTGAACTGGTCCATTGTAGTTTGAGTGGAGGGCCCAGGGACCTGAGAGGTGCGGTTTTTGCCCATGCTCCCGGAGGTTCAAGTGTGGGCGGTCGGCCCCGGGCAGAGGGGGGGCACACAGCCGCGCTTCAGCTGTGGTCCCACTGCCAGGTGTGGCGGTCGATCTCCCTCCCACTCCACGGATAATGGAAGGCGGGCGTCACAAGGATAATATACCGTGCCAGGTGTCGTCGGCTCACCAAGTGACTCCAGCAGGCCCAGGGCCTCAGGGGCCCCCCCACTGGATCAAAGAGCCCGCATCTCCAGGTGAAAGGGGTTCAGGCACCCACGCGCGCCACCCGACTCAGTGGCCGATCTGCCTCCCACCTAGCCAGGGCGCTCCTCTCAACACACAGGCAGCAATAAGGCAGGGGGGACCCATCAGCCCGTAGGTCAAGGCTGGCCAGGAGACCCAGCGGGCCCTCAGAGTCAGGCACTCCCCCACCCCAGGACCTCGCTGTACACAGGCAGCCTCCTTCAAAGCAGGTCTCATCATCCGCCGCCCCCCCCCAGCTCCATCGCAGGGGAAGAACGTCTACAGACTCCGCTGACAGCCCCTCCGTCGCCCCGCTCCTCCACCCCCTTCACCTCGCAGGACGGCAACGGCCGCGGATCCAAGGCAGGTTGATGGGGGCGAGGGTGCTCCAGTCGGGGACTACCACAAGGGCGCAGTGGGCCCACACCAGCAGCAAGGCAACTCTAGAATTGGCCCGACCGGCCATTCAACATCACCACAGGCAGGCCGATGGGGGATGGAGGGGCGCCCTGACAGGGGACCACCCCAAGGGCGCAATGGGGCCTGCACCAGCAGTACAGCGACTTCGGGCCTCAGTGGCAACCCGTTCGGCCCCCCAGCACCACCACATCTAGTCCACCACAGCCTCATGCACCTGAGCTCGAAGCAGCGCGGCTCGACATAGCCGCCGAATGGTGCGGGGGGGAGAGGAGGGCCACAGCGCCTTCCCCCCGCCTCCTCACCTCCTCCAGAGCGCCAGCTGCCAGCACCTCCACCGCCTCCTCGCTGGATCCACGCTGAGGGACAGGCCACAATCCGATCCCGCAGCAGGATGCCGGGTCTACTCCTCAGCCACCGGCGAGCACAGAGGCAACACCACTCCTCCGCCGCCCGGGTTCCAGGCACGCTCCGTTGACGAGTCCCGCCACTTGCTCCGGAGCCGATCCAGCAACTCCACAGGCTCCAGGGCGGGAGGGCACCCCTCAGTCTCCAGCCGCTGCTCGGCCGCACACTACAAGGATAGGTCGGCGCCCGCAGCGGAGTGCAGGTAAGCCGGGCGGGAAGGGGTGGCCAGGCGGGGACCCAGGCCACAGGAGCGAGAGCTACAGGGCCGCCATCTTAGGGTAGAAGAGGCCGTTAGGAGCCGAGAGCCCGCAGGAGATCACAGGCATCAGATCGGCCCCGTGAGGGGTCACAGTGCTGCAGGTCGGTTGCAGGAATCGTTCCCAGGACTCTGGGGCACCAATGGTCTCCAGCAGTGGGCTAAGATGAGGCGGATGACGGAGGGGGTCCGGAGCACTCTTAGCGTGCGACCGCCATCTTGACGCCTCAAGCCACGCCCCCCTATTAGATTTATTGGCACTTTATGCAACAAAAGTATTTTGGAGGTTCGCCTTCATCATTGATGAAGACGGACTGCCAAAAAGCGTTTGCTTTGAAAAGTGCAGATAAATACGTAAGAGGATTAAACACTCCCATTAGTACTGGTCTGTTTGAAATTTGAGCCTTGAGATATATGCTAGCCTGCCCACACACGACGGTGCACCCGCTAGTGAGTGCAGAGTAACCCTGGGTGGTGAACTTCGCTCCGCTCACGGAGTTTGTGGAGTTTCCTGCACTCTGCGTTAAGCGGAGATCACTGAGTTCCGAAAAACTCCCCTTCGCGTTCCGTAGAGGAGTTTTTTACCTCGTTCGCGATCTTCAACATCAAGTTGGCGAGAGCGAGCTTGGAAAATCAACATCCTTGTGAGATTTCTCAATGCAGGGGGCATCAGGTTTCTCTTGCAAGTGGTCGCAAATACTCATGACAGCTTGCGTTGAGAAACTGTCCGTTCAAGTTGAGAAAGCTGGTGCTCGAGTCAAAATCTACTTGAGCGGCACAAAAGGAATGCAGGGACCGCTTGCACTGTGCATGATGCCATTTGCAATGATTGCACAGTGCGGACAAGCATCCGGCACTGTGCAATCACTGCAAACGGCATTTTTCTATCATACTCCCTCTCTCGCATTGCTCTGCGTAATGCGGCTGAGATTTGTTTGCAGTGCGCATAGTGCTGTGTAGTGCAAATCCGCAAACTCCGCACAGGCATTATCCAGGAAATAAAGCAAAGATATATCAAACAATGTTGGTATCAAAATACTTCATAATAAAAGCAGCATTCCCTGTAAGCACCAGAAAATAGAGGCCAAAAATTATTACAACATGCAAAAAGTGTGCAAATGGTTTAAAAAATGTTTTTAAAAAGTAGCAATACTCCACAGGAATTGACAACAAATATAACTGGAAATTAGGAAACCCTTCCCATGATGTACACGGTAAATAAACAATGTCTGCTTTTTCATTAAAGTGTACAGAAAAGTGATGCATGGAATGTTTGAATTAATCTCATTCATTGGTAATTACTCGGGCCGCATCCCAATCCATAATTAATTTCCATACCATGCCACTTCAGGATCCAACCATACGCAAATCACTTTTGACTCTGCTCCAATGAGAAAAGGCTAAGTTCTCCCTTATCGGAACAAAGCAACCCAGGACTGGTTTTGCCCTGGTTAGAGCTCATAAAATAGGTATAGCTTTGTTCCTGTAACACAGTGTATGTCCAGACGTGGGTTCAGTGACACTGTGCCACTGGAACAAAGCTTTACTTGAATTCGAAAGCTTGTGGGCATTCCCATATTGAGGAACGATGACCTTTTCTGCATTTTACTTAAGGATAATACTGCTTCTTTTGTTTGTTGGAATTTCCCACACACCAGGAATCTCAACTCATCTTCCAACCTCTCCAGATTCTGTGTGTGTGACATCATCAGACATTGCCAAGGAGCAGAAATAGAAACATAACAAACAGTGGTCACTTTCCTTGGAGACTTGGAAGGAGGCGGTTGGAGCTGTATTAGCTTGTGAGAGCTGCAATTTCTTTAAACACTGACATTTGTTAGTGAGCTTGAATACTGCTACAACTGGTAAGGTCATTTCTGTGTTAGAATGCTTGACTGAGGGTCTTGTTTAGAGGTTTGTGGATGGGATACTCAGTCAAAATGTGACAGATACTTCTTCCCCTATGTTACAAGTGCTTTAGATTATAATACACTTGGAATTTGATGGATGGGATATCTGTGATGTTTTGAATCTAAAACATTATGTTAATATTAAACTTAAATAGAATATAGACATTGTGCTACCTCCAAAGGCCTGTGTATTTATAGAATCCATGTGCACTTACATAAACACACACACATACTGGGGACAAATGATGAAACTTTACGTTAAAGTTCAGGGACTAGTGTTTATGCATTAGGGGAATAGATGTGAGGTAATGTGGTTTTAGGTTAGAGGTTTAGGGTATAATAGTTAAGATTTTGAGGTACAGATTTAAGTTTTAAGGGTTTTGGGTATAATGTGAAGGAGTGAAAAGGTTAGGAGTGAGGGTTATGACGGTTATAGGTGCTAGGGTTTAATATTGTGGGATATACGGTATTAGGATTGACACTTTTGGGTATAGGGTTAATGGATTAAGGGAACAGAGATTAACACATTGAATATAAGGTATAGGGCTTAAGGGTATGAGTTAAGTATTTCAGGAATCTTTTTAAGGTTATGGTGAAGAGGGTTAAAATTGTGGATTTAGGATTAAAGAAACCCTACTGTTACATTTCTTTAATAATATAGAGGAACATGTTTTACATATGAGGTATGCTAATGAGTATTTCTAGAAATTATATTAATCTGTATGTAAAATATGCAGGTTTACTTTTCATAGTAACATTGCACTCAATTTATTTCAATGGAACACACATTACTTTCCAGGCATCTATTTCTCAGTAAACAATATGAATTATCTAGGTACACAAACACATACACTCAAACACGCACCTCTTGAGTATGTAGTTTGATTGTTATCTATAATAATTCCTATGACAATCATAGATATCTCTCCAATCCTCTTCTTTTTTAGCTTTAAACTAAGGGGCAGATTTATGTAGGGGTTGCGCCACGTTTACGCTGCCATTGCAGATTTGCAGAGATGCGCCAGAACTCATAAATCTGCCCCTCAGTACCCATAGAATTTTGTTCACTAAGCACGAGTTTAGAGGATTTCTCATTTCAAAAAAGTATATTATTTATGTTTGCATGTTTAATTTTTTTGTGATTGGTTGTGTTTGCTTGTGTATTTTCAAAACATCTATAAAGGTGGTAATTGAGCTTGGAGTGTTTTAGTTGTTAGGGGCTGAAGTCTGTACATATTACAAATACCTAATTTATGGAATTCTTTCATTGTCAAACATTTCCTTAGTGGTTCAGAGTTGATGTTCTGAAGTGAAAACTACTTTTGTTGATTTATTGTCCTCAAAATTTTACAGGCATCTCTAGTTTTTGCTTAGCTATTTTGTTTTCTGGTAAGTTGTGTTTGCTGCTGCACTGTTGGGCTGGTATTGTTGTTATTAAACTCTGCTCTTCCTTCTGTCTGTTCATGTGAGTCTTGTGTTTGAGGGCTGTCAGGCTGAACACCTGTGTTATGAACTTGGGTATTGGTAAGGTATAGGAGAAAAACGTACAGGCTGTGGGGAAAAGAAGAAGGATTATTTGTGTTCTGTTCAAACACTATTTACCATCTAGAGATATCTCATATGTGTTGACATTAAGGCTTGGCTTGTCGACCTATCAATTAGAACAAGCATTTGCAATGCAATAGGTCTCGCATTAGGAACGTTTGAGCTATTGGTATTGTAAATGACAATTTTTTTAGTTATGTTTTGTTTTTGAAAATAGTGAAATTAATAGCTTTGTCATTTACAATGCCAATAGTTTTAACTTTTGCAAATGTGACACCTATAGCATTTGTAATGCAATATGTGTTGTATTTACGTGACTTACATGTATTGATATTACAAATAACAATGGATTTAAATTTTTTTTCAATAGTTAATACTTAAATGAAAGTTATTGTAACTTATAATGGCAATAGCTTAAAGTTTTGTAAATAACATTTGTGAAGATTATGTTCAGTGCATTTTATTGTGACGAAAATCCAAGAACAGAAGTGAAATATTAACATCTTTTTGTTACAATTGTAATAAAGCTTGAAACATTGAGCGAACATATTTGAACCAGGTGTTGTTGAATGGTTGCACTGATTCATGCTGTGGTGGCGCTGAGTGATGTTGTGATGGCGAACGAGTGATGTTGTGGCGTTCAGTGATGCTGCAGTAGCGCATAGTGATGTTGTGGTGCCCCTGAGTGATGCTGTGGTGGTGCGGAGAGATGCTGTATGCTATGCTATGTTTTGTTTTGCTATCCAATGTTTTGTTTTGTCATGCTATGCTGTTTTGCTATCCTATGCTTTGATTTGTTATGCTATGCTGTTTTTTTATGCTATGCTATGTTTTGTTATGCTATGCTATGTTTTGCTATGCAATGCTTTGTGATGCTATGCTATGTTTTGTTATGCTATGCTATGTTTTGCGGTGTTTTATTATGCTATGCTTTGTTTTGCTATGCTATGTTTCGTTATACTAAGCTATGCAGTGTTTTTTGTGTTTGGTAAGCTATGTTTTGCTATGCTATTATATGTTTTGTTGTGCTATGCTATGTTTTGTTGTGTTTTGTTAAGCTATGCTATGTTTTGTTGTGTTTTGCTATGTTTTGTTATGCTATGTGTTGTTGTGTTTTGTTATGCTATGTTTTGTTATGTTATGCTATGTGTTGTTGTGTTTTGTTATGCTATGTTTTGTTATGTTATGCTATGTTTTGTTATGCTATGCTATGTTTAGTTTTGCTATCCTCTGCTTTCTTTTGTTATGCTATGCTATGTTTTGTTGTGTTTTGTTATGCTATGTTTTGTTATGCTATGCTATGTTTTGTTGTGTTTTATTATACTATGCTTTGTTTTGCTATGCTATGTTCTGTTATGCTATGCTATGCTTTGTTATGCTATGTTTTGTTATGCTATGCTAAGCTTTGTTTAGTTATGCTATGCTATTTTGTTTTTTGTTATGCTATGCTATGTTTTGTTGCATTTTGTTATGCTATGCTATGTTTTGCTATGCTTTGCAATGCTATGTTTTGTTATGAATGCTATGTTTTGTGGTGTTTTGTTATGCTATGGTATGTTTTGTTGTGTTTTGCTATGTTTTCTTGTTATGCTATGTTTTGTTATGCTATGTTTTGTTGTGTTTTGTTATGCTATGCTATGTTTTGTTATACTATGCTATGTTGTGTTGTGTTTTGCTATGCTTTGTTTTGTTATGCTATGTTTTGTTATGCTATGCTATGTTTTGTTGTGTTTTGCTATGCTATGTTTTGTTTTGTTATGCTATGTTTTGTTTTGCTATCCTATGATTAGTTTTGTTATGCTATGCTATGTTTTGTTATGCTGTGCTGGTGAGGGTGTGTGAGTGTGTGTGAAATTGAGTGAGGGTGAGGGGGTGTGATGGTGAGGGTGTGTGAGGGTGTGTGAGGATGAGACGGTGTGAGGGTGAGGGTGTGTGAGGGTGTGTGAGGGTGTGTGAGTGAGGGTGTGTGAGGGTGAGGGTGTGAGGGTGAGGGTGTGAGGGTGAGGGGGTGTAAGGGTGAGGGTGTATGAGGGTGAGGTTGTGTGAGGATATGTGAGTGTTGGACAGGCCGCATGGTCGGGCTGTCCCCCCTCCCCGCAACGGGACCCGGACCCTGGCTCTCCCTGAATCCCCAACCAGAGTCCCCGGCGACCACCCGAAGTAACCTGCAATCCCTCCACCACAAGACACCAGCTCCGGACCCAGCTGGCCCGGGTCACCATCCGCACCCCGGCCTCGGCCCAGCCGCCATTTTGGGGTACTACAGCACGAGGCCGCGTGGCCTCAACTCGACCCTAACCCTGGGCCCGGCCGGCCCCGACATCGAGGCACCAACCTCCTCCCAGGAGGCAGAGTGACCACTTGGCGAGTCAATGGGAGAAGGAATCGTCAACGGCTCTCCTCCGCCAGGTGTCGATCACCCCAGGCCGCCCTGGGCGCTGGCTCCACCCCCCTGCTGGGTGTCTGGACTCCCTCATCCCGGACCTCCCGGCCCCCAGGCGCGAGGGTCCGGACATCAAAGGGGACCAGACCTATAACTGGGGCAGGGCCAGACCAGGAAGGCAGTTGTATCCTGGAGTCGAGAGACCCGAGAAGAACTCATCCGCGACTGGCCTGCTGGCGCTGCCGCGGCCCTCTGCCTCGTGAAACCATCGTCTTGGCCTGCTGGCGCTGCCGCGGCCCTCTGCCTCGTGAAACCATCGTCTTGGCCTGCTGGCGCTGCCGCGGCCCTCTGCCTCGTGAAACCATCGTCTTGGCCTGCTGGCGCTGCCGCGGCCCTCTGCCTCGTGAAACCATCGTCTTGGCCTGCTGGCGCTGCCGCGGCCCGACTTGCAGACTCGCCAGCCTCGAGGATTGTGAGCTCACCTCTTGCCACCTCCTGTACCGACCCGGTACCAAGACTGTCCCGCTACCCCCTTTTTTCCCTACAGAGGCTAGAAGTGAGAGGACCCTCGGGTCCGATATATCCTGTATCGCCAATATCCGTGCCCTACAAACCTTATATAAAAGTATTGAACTCAACCTGGTGTGGTGGCTGTTTGTGGGGAGGGAGGTGACATATCTGTACAATCGCCGGAGGTGGTCCTCATCGGGGACCTCTCCCTCAGTAGACGGCCGACCCTCAGGGTCCCCGTCTAACAGTGAGGGTGTGAGAGTGAGTGAGGGTGTGTGAGGGTGAGAGGGGGTGAGGTGGTGTTAGGATATGTGAGGGTGAAGGTGTGAGGGTGTGAGGGTGAGGGAGTGTGAGGCTGAGTGAAGGGATGTGAAGGTGAGAGGGTGAGGGGTGTGAGGGTGAGTGAGGGTGTGTGAGGGTGAGTGAGGGTGTGTGAGAGTGTGTGCAGGTGTGTGAGGGTGAGGGTGTATGAGGGGTGTGAGGGGGTGTGAGGGTGAGGGGGTGTGAGGGGGAGGGGGCATGAGGGTGAGGGGGTATGGGGGTGTAAAGGTGAGGGGGTGTGAGGGGGCGTGGGGGTGAGGGGGTATGAGGGTGAGGGGGAGTGAGGGTGAGGTGGTGTGAGGGTGTATGTGAGGGTGAGGGGTGTGAGGGTGTGGGGGTGTGGGGGGTGAGGGTTAGGGGGATGAGGGTGAGGGTGAGGGTGAGGGGATGGGGTTGTGAGGGTGATTGTGTGGGTGTGGGATTCTGAGGGTGACGGTGTGTGAGGGTGTGAGGGTGAGGGTGTGATGCTGAGGGGGTGTGAGGGTGAGGGTGTGAGGGTGAGAGGGTGTGAGGGTGAGGAGGTGTGAGGATGAGGAGGGTGAGGGTGACATGGATGAGGGTGTGTGAGGGTGAGGGGGTGTGAGGGTAAGGATGTGTGAGGGTGAGGGTGTGTGAGGGTGAGAGGGTGTGTAAGGGTGTGTGACGGTGATGGTGTGAGGGGTGTGAGGGGGTGTCAGGGTGAGGAGGTGTGAGGGTGAGGGGGTGTGTGAGGTTGAGAGGGTGAGTGAGGGTGTTTGAGGGTGAGGGTCTGGGGGTGTGAGGGTGAGGGTGTGTGAGGGTGAGAGGGTGTGTGAGGGTGAGAGGGTGTGTGAGGGTGAGTGAAGGTGAGGGTGTGTGATGGTGAGGGTGTGTGAGGGTGAGGGGGTGTGAGGGTGTGTGCGGGTGAGGGGGTGTGAGGGTGAGGGAGGGAGAGGGTGACAGGGGTGAGGGTGTGTGAGGGTGAGGGTGTGTGAGGGTGAGCGGGTGTGAGGGTGAGGGGGTGTGAGGGTGAGAAGGGTGTGAGGGTGAGTGAGGGTGTGTGAGGGTGTGAGGGTGAAGGGGTGTGAGGGTGAGGGGTGTGAAGGTGAGAGGGTGTGTGAGGGTGAGAGGGTGTGTGAGGGTGAGAGGGTGAGTGAGGGTGTTTGAGGGTGAGGTTGTGGGTGTGTGAGGGTGAGGGTGAGGGGCTGTGAGGGGGTGTGAGGGTGAGGGGATGTGAGGGTGAGGGGATGTGAGGGTGAGGGTGTGTGTGAGGGTGAGAGGGTGAGTGAGGGTGTTTGAGGGTGAGGGTGTGGGTGTGTGAGGGTGAGGGTGTGTGAGGGTGAGGGGCTGTGAGGGGGTGTGAGGGTGAGGGGATGTGAGGGTGAGGGGATGTGAGGGTGAGGGGTGTGAGGGTGTGAGGGGGTGTGAGGGTGAGAGGGTGTGTGAGGGTGAGGGTGTGTGAGGGTGAGGATGAGGGGGTGAGGGGGTGTGAGACTGAGGGGGTATGAGGGTGAGGAGGTGTGTGAGGGTGAGGGGGTGAGGGTGAGGAGGTGTGAGGGTGAGGGGGTGTGAGGGTGAGGGGGGGTGGGGGTGTGAATGGGTGAGGGTGAGTGAGGGTGAGAGGGTTAGGGTGAGGGGGTGAGGGTGAGTCAGGGTGAGTGAGAGTGTGTGAGGGTGGGTGAGGGTGAGTGATGGTGCGTGAGGGTGTGTGATGGTGAGAGGGTGTGAGGAGATGTATGAGGGTGAGGGTGTGATGGTGAGGGGGTGTGAGGGTGAGGGGATGTGGGGGTTTGAGGGGGTGAGTGAAGGTGAGAGGGTTGTGAGGGTGAGGGGGTGAGGGTATGAGGGTGAGTAAGGCTGAGTGAGGGTGTGTGAGGGTGGGTCAGGGTGAGTGACAGTGTGTGAGGGTGTGTGAGGGTGAGGGTTTGTGAGGGTGAGGTTGTGTGATGGTGTGAGGGTGAGGGGGAGTGAGGGTGAGGGGGTGTGAGGGTGAGAATGAGGGGGTGTGAGGGTGAGGTGGTGAGGGGTGAGGGTGTGTGAGGGTGAGGGTGTGAGGGTGAGGGAGGGTGAGGGGGTGTGAGGGTGAGGGGGTGTGATGGTGAGGGAGGGTGAGTGTTAGACGGGGACCTGGAGGGTCGGCCGAGCACAAGGGGTAGAGGCCTCCGGTGAGGGCCGTCTCCAGCGATCGTACAGACGAGTAACTTCCCCCCCACAGATGGACGCCACACGAAGATCAGCTTAACACCTTTTATAGGCAATTCTTTGAGTAAGGTGGTACGATACAAGGAGATTAGGACACGATGATCCTCTCAATTCTAGTCTCTATTAGGGAAAGGGGGTAGCGGGACAGTCTTGGTACCTACAGGTACTGAGGTGAAACGGTGGTAGCTCACAATCCTCGAGCTCGGCGTTCAGACGGGTCAGACCGCGGCAGCGCCAGCAGGTCCCGAAGAGGTCGTAGGTGGCAACGGGCCGCGGCAGCGCCAGCAGGTCCCAACGAGGATGACGGTTACAACGGGCCGCGGCAGCGCCAGCAGGTCCCACGAGGATGAAGGTTGCAGAAGGCCGCGGCAGCGCCAGCAGGCAGGACAATCGTTCACAATGCAGGGCTGCGGCAGCGCCAGCAGTCCGTCAAGGATGAGTTCTTCTCGGTGTCTCTCGACTCCAGGATACAACTCCCTTCCTGCTCTGGGGCTGCCTCAGTTATAGGTCTGGCGCCCTTTGATGTCCGGACCCTCGCACTGGGAGGTCGGGAGGTCCGGGATGAGGGAGTCCAGACACCCAGCAGGGGGGTGGAGCCAGCACCCGGGGAGGCTGGGGGCGATCGGCCCCTGGCGGGGGGAGAGCCATCGACACTTCTTTCTCCCATTAACCTGCCAAGTGGTCCGTTCACCTCCTGGGTGGATGGTGGTGCCGGGATGTCGGGGCCCGGCCAGGCCCAGGGTTGGGGTCGTGCTGAGGCCACGCGGCCGCGTGGTGCAGTGTCCAAGATGGCGGCTGGGCCGGGCAATGGGGTTGACGGGGGCCTGGGCCCGTGGCACAGAGATGTCCGGGGGCAGGCATCCCGGAGGGGGACGGGTTGCGGGTTGCTTCTGCGGGTAGCCCCCGGAGAGCCGATGTCTGGGCCCTGTCATGCGGGGAGGGAGCGAGCCCTTCGTGGGGCCTGTCCAACATGCGTCCCCCCCAGCTGAAGGCGGGGAGAGTCACCCATCCTCTTGGGGACTCTCCTCGTCGAGGCGGAAAAAGCGGGACAGGCCATCCGCGTTGGCGTGGTCTTGGCCAGGGCGAATGCCCACAGTGAAGTCCATCCCCTGCAGGGAGATGGACCATCGCAATAGTTTGGGGTTCTCTCCCCGCATTTGCATTAGCCATTGCAGGGGCCGATGATCTGTTTGTACCCGGAAGTGGGTTCCGAAGAGGTAAGGCCGGAGCTTCTTGAGGGCCCATACTACTGCGAAGGCCTCTCACTCAATGGTACTCCAGCGCTGTTCTCTGGGCAGGAGGCGTCTGCTGAGGAAGGCCACTGGTTGGTCGACTCCCTCGGGGTTCAGTTGGGAGAGGACGGCCCCGATGCCATGGTCTGAGGCATCAGTCTGGACGATGAACTCACGGCTGTAGTCGGGGGCCTGGAGCACAGGGGCGGTGCACATGGCGGCTTTCAGCCTCTCGAAGGCCGCTTGACAGTTGGGGGTCCAGTTGACGGTTTTTGGGTTGGTCTTGGATGTGAGTTCCGTGAGGGGCCGAACAAGGCTGCCATAGTCCTTCACGAACCGCCGATAGTATCCGGTGAGCCCCAGGAAGGCTCGGACCTCGGTTTGAGTTACGGGGGGCCGCCAGGACTGGATGGCAGCGATCTTGAGCTGGAGGGGGGCCACCAGACCGCTCCCCACTTGGTGTCCGAGGTAGGTCACGGACCCCTGGCCTATTTGGCACTTGCTGGCCTTGATTGTGAGGCCGGCCTGTTGGAGGGCCTGCAGGACCCCTCGGAGGTGGCGGAGGTGGTCAGACCAGTGGCGGCTATACACCGCGATGTCGTCCAGGTATGCGGCGCTGAACTCTTCGAGGCCCGCCAATACCTGGTTCACAAGTCGTTGAAACGTGGCTGGAGCGTTTTTCATGCCGAAGGGCATCACTCTGAAATGGTAGTGTCCATCCGGGGTGGAGAAAGCGGATCGTTCTTGTGCCCTGGGGGTGAGGCCGATCTGCCAGTAGCCCGCCGTCAGGTCGAAGATGCTGAGGTAGCGGCCCGCCCCCATGCGGTCAACTAGTTTGTCGGCTCGGGGGATGGGGTGAGCGTCGGTTCGGGTGACAGCATTCAGACCCCGATAGTCGACGCAGAACCGGAGCTCGGGTGTGGTGCCCGGGGCCGCAGCTTTGGGGACCAGTACAACCGGGCTGGCCCAGGGGCTGTCCGAGGGTTCGATGACTCCGCGGGCGAGCATCTTGGAGACTTCTTCTTGGATGCAGGTGCGTACCCGATCTGGTACTCGGTACGGCCGGTGTCGGATAGGAGGACTGTCGCCAGTGTCCACGTCGTGCAGGCACCAGGGGGTGACCCCGGATGTGAGGGAGAATAGGCGTGCAAATTGCAGCAGGAGGGCCCGACAGTCTTGGCGCTGCTCCGGGGTCAGGGCCTCGGAGAGTTGGACCCAGTCCACTGAACCATCTATTTCCCCGGTCCCCAGCAGGTCAGGGAGGGGCTCGGAGTCCTCTTCAGCTCCACTGTCTGTGGCCATCAGCAGGCTGAGCTCCGAGCGCACGAAGTGGGGTTTGAGTCTGTTGGCGTGGAGGACCCGGAGGGGGTTCCGGGGGGATTCCATGTCGATGAGGTAGGTGACGGGGCTCTTACGCTCGATCACCTTGAAGGGCCCCGTCCACCTGTCCTGTAAGGCACAGGGTTCGATGGGGGACATCACCCACACCTGCTGGCCAGGCTCGAATTCGATGGAGGAGGCATGTTGATCGTACCACTTCTTCATGTCCTCCTGACTGGCCTCAAGATTGGCTTTGGCGAGCTCTCTGAATCGCCGGGTCTGATTGCGGAGGGTCAGGAGGTACTTGTAGACGTCTGGAGGGGTGTTCAGGGGGGCCATTTCCCACTCCTCCTTAACTAGGCTGAGAGGCCCGCGAACAGGGTGTCCGTACAGGAGTTCGAAGGGGCTGAAGCCGAGGGCCTTCTGGGGGACTTCTCGGTAGGCAAAGAGGAGGCACGGTAGTAGCACGTCCCACTGGCGGCGTAGGGGTTCTTCCAGCCCCATGATCATCCCCTTGAGAGTGCGGTTGAATCGCTCGACCAGTCCGTTTCCTTGCGGGTGATAGGGGGTTGTGAATCGGTAGGTGACTCCGCACTGTTGCCATATGGATTTCATATATTTTGAAATAAAGTTCGTGCCCCTGTCACTGACGACCTCCCTGGGGAAGCCCACTCGAGAGAAGATCCCCATTAAGGCTCGCCCTACCACGGGGGCTGTTACAGTTCGAAGGGGAACCGCCTCAGGATAGCGGGTGGCGTGGTCCACCAGGACCAGGATGAAGCGATGCCCTTGTGCTGTCCGGGGGTCCAGGGGCCCCACAATGTCTATTCCCACCCTTTCGAATGGGGTGGTCACAACGGGGAATGGTTGCAGGGGTGCCTTGAGTTTGCGGCCGCTCTTCCCGCTGGCCTGGCAGGTCGGGCAGGACCGGCAGTGGTTGGAGACGTCATTTCTCATTCTCGGCCAGTAAAAGTGAGTCACCAGGCGGTTGTATGTTTTGTCTTGCCCCAAGTGTCCAGCCAGGGGGACATCATGGGCCAGGTTCAAAAGGAAGTCTCTGAAGCGGAGGGGCACCACCAGCACTCGACTGGTCCCCAGCTCCGCTACTCTTTGTTCGCTGTACAGTAGGTCATTGTCCCAATAGATCCAGTGGGCCCCTGCGGTGTCTCCTGCGCTCTGGGCGAGCGCTTGCTGTCGCAGTCCCTCGAGGGAGGGACATGTCTTTTGCTCTTGCCGGAATTGTTCTTGGGTGGGCCCCCCTTCCTGACGCCACTGAGCCAGGTCCGGAAGGTCTTGGGGCTGAGCGGGCTCTTCTTGGGATTGTTCCGGGTTGTCGGTAGGGATGGAGTCTCCCTCCGGAGCGATCGGGGGAGGAGGTGCTGGCCATGCGGGTTCTTCAGATCTAGGGATGGTGTCGGCGGCCATGGACCGGGTTGTTACGCACGCCCAGCCCGGGAGGCCTAACATCCCCAGGTGCTCTCTTCTTTCAACGGCTGCCCACGGGGAACTCTCGAGATCGTTCCCCAGGAGGCAGTCCACGGGGGCATCGTCGCGGACAGTCACTTTTAGCATCCCGGACACTCCTCCCCATTCGAAGGGGACGCAGGCCATCCGACACAGGCTCTCCGAATTGTCGGCCGATCGGACGGGGCAAAGAACATTTGGCAGGATTTGTTCTGGGGTCACCAGGTGACAACGGACGGCCGTCACACTGGCCCCTGTGTCACGCAGGGCTTCGGCCTTATGCCCATTTATGTTCACCCACTGGCTGTACTTCCTGGTGTTGGCTGGTAGGGGAGCCCGCGGGATCAGGTCTCTCCCCCCTAGGCAGGCCAGGGTCATGGCGGCAGGTTTCCACTCGGGCTGCTCCTGCTCGTACTCTTCAGGTCCTTCGGAGACTTGCTCTTCTCCTGGGGCGGCGGCAGCCACCTGGCGGGGCCCGGGGGTCTGGTTCTTTGGGCAGGTCGGGTCACTGGCATAGTGGCCGACTCGCTGGCATCGATGACACGTAACGTTGGCTCGGAACCCCGGGCGCATCGGGGGGTTGCCCCGGCCGGCCGGGGGCGGGGTGTAGTTTGCGGGAGCGGCTGGGACGGCGTCTCTCCCCCGGCCCGGGCCTCCTCCTCCTCGGGGACGATGATGACCTTGGTTGGTTCTGTTCTGCTCGTTTGGCCCACTCCGGGTCACTCGGGTGCTCTCCCATCGGTCAGCCTCGGCGGCGAGCTGCCGTGGGTCAGTCAATTTACTGTCGAGGAGGTGCTGCCTGAGCTCGACGAAGCAGTTGTTGGAGAGGTGCTCCCACACAATGAGGTTGAAGAGCTGTTCGTAGGTTGTTACGTTGCTACCCTTGATCCATCCCTCGAAGGCTCGGCTGAAATAGTTCACATATTCTATCCAGGTTGTACCCGGGATGCGGGTGCAGTTGCGGAACCTCTGGCAGTACATCTCGGACGTCAGCCCATATCGACTGAGGAGGGCGGCCTTCATGTGGTCATAGGACGTCATTTGATGGTCCGGAAGCTGCAGCAGGGCATCACGGCCTTCATTGACGAATCTCCCCCATAGACCGGCTCCCCAGTCACTTCGAGCGATCCGGTGGGCAGTCATGGCGATCTCGTAGGCCTTGAACCACTGCTGTATGTCGTCGTTCCGAAAATATTCCCGGACCACATCTTTGGGGATGTGGACCTTCTGTTCGGTAGGACCTGGGGGGCGCGGTTGTTCGGGCACCCCTAGGTCTTTGTTCTGTTTGCGCATCTCTATCTCCGCTAGCTTGCACTCGTGTTCGTATGCCAGTCTTTTTTCTTCGAGTTCTCTCTGTCTCTGCTTCTCCTCTCGCTCTTCTTGGAGCCGTAAGTGTTCTAAGTTCATTTTTTGTTCTGCCAGTTTCAATTCTCCGTCTAATTTGAGCCGTGCCAGCTCTAACTCGTGAAGTCTATTTTTCTCTCGTTCTCGGATCTCTTCCCGGGAGAGATCCGTTCTCCTTTCTTCTGTCAGAGTGGTGTTTGGTTCCGGGGCTTCGGCGGTATTCGTCTCTGCCCAGGATTCTAGGGCGTGTTTGAAGTCCTCTTTCGTGCTCAGACCGGTGGTAGCAATGCCTAGTTCTATGCAAAATTGTTTTAGCTCTCGGTGGTTGTACTCTTCCAGTTTTTCCATCTGGAATTTCTCTGCAGATCCGCTCTCTCTGGTCGTCATTGTGGATTAGTCGTAGGGTGAGTTACTCTCTGTACGGTTACGCGTTGGTTCGGATCCCGCCGCTGCCACCAATGTTAGACGGGGACCTGGAGGGTCGGCCGAGCACAAGGGGAGAGGCCTCCGGTGAGGGCCGTCTCCAGCGATCGTACAGACGAGTAACTTCCCCCCCACAGATGGACGCCACACGAAGATCAGCTTAACACCTTTTATAGGCAATTCTTTGAGTAAGGTGGTACGATACAAGGAGATTAGGACACGATGATCCTCTCAATTCTAGTCTCTATTAGGGAAAGGGGGTAGCGGGACAGTCTTGGTACCTACAGGTACTGAGGTGAAACGGTGGTAGCTCACAATCCTTGAGCTCGGCGTTCGGACGGGTCAGACCGCGGCAGCGCCAGCAGGTCCCAAAGAGGTCGTAGGTGGCAACGGGCCGCGGCAGCGCCAGCAGGTCCCAACGAGGATGACGGTTACAACGGGCCGCGGCAGCGCCAGCAGGTCCCACGAGGATGAAGGTTGCAGAAGGCCGCGGCAGCGCCAGCAGGCAGGACAATCGTTCACAAGGCAGGGCTGCGGCAGCGCCAGCAGTCCGTCAAGGATGAGTTCTTCTCGGTGTCTCTCGACTCCAGGATACAACTCCCTTCCTGCTCTGGGGCTGCCTCAGTTATAGGTCTGGCGCCCTTTGATGTCCGGACCCTCGCACTGGGAGGTCGGGAGGTCCGGGATGAGGGAGTCCAGACACCCAGCAGGGGGGTGGAGCCAGCACCCGGGGAGGCTGGGGGCGATCGGCCCCTGGCGGGGGGAGAGCCATCGACACTTCTTTCTCCCATTAACCTGCCAAGTGGTCCGTTCACCTCCTGGGTGGATGGTGGTGCCGGGATGTCGGGGCCCGGCCAGGCCCAGGGTTGGGATCGAGCCGAGGCCACGCGGCCGCGTGGTGCAGTGTCCAAGATGGCGGCTGGGCCGGGCAATGGGGTTGACGGGGGCCTGGGCCCGTGGCACAGAGATGTCCGGGGGCAGGCGTCCTGGAGGGGGACGGGTTGCGGGTTGCTTCTGCGGGTAGCCCCCGGAGAGCCGATGTCTGGGCCCTGTCATGCGGGGAGGGAGCGAGCCCTTCGTGGGGCCTGTCCAACAGTGAGGGTGAGGGGTGTGAGTGTGAGGGTGTGTAAGGGTGAGGGTGTATGAAGGTGAGTGTGTGTGAGAGTGAGGGGGTGTGGGGTGAAGGGGTGTGAGGGTGTGAGAGGGTGTTTGAGGGTGTGTGTGAGGGTGAGGGTGTGTTTGGGTGAGTGTGTGTGACATGTGACGGTGAGGGTGTGAGGGTGAGGGGTGTGAGGGTGAGGGGGTGTGAGGGTGAAAGGGTGTGTGAGGGTGAGATGGTGTGTGAGGGTCATAAGGTGTGTGAGGGTGAGAGGGTGAGTGAGGGTATGTGAGGGTGAGGGTTTGGGGTAAGAGGGTGAGGGGGTGTGAGGAGGTGTGAGGGTGAGAGGGTGTGTGAGGGTGAGTGAAGGTGAGGGTCTGTGAGGTCGTGGGTGCATGAGGGTGTTTGAAGGGGTGTGAGGGTGAGGGGGTGTGAGGGTGAGGGAGGGTGAGGAGATGTGAGGGGATGTGCGGGGGTATGCAGGTGAGGGGGTGTGAGGGTGAGAGGGTGTGTGAGCGTGAGAGGGTGTTTGAGGGTGAGAGGGTATGCGGTGCGTGAGGGTGTGTGAGGGTGAGGGTGTGTGAGGGTGAGGGTGTGTGAGGGTGAGGATGAGGGGGTGTGAGGATGAGGGAGTGTGAGAGTGAGGGGGTGTGAGGGTGAGGGTGAAGGTGAGGGGGTGTGAGGGTGAGGGGGTGTTGGGGTGTGAGGTGGTGAGGGTGAGAGGGTTGTGAGGGTGTGAGGATGTGAGGGTGAGTGAGGGTCAGTGAGGGTGTGTGAGTGTGGGTGAGGGTGAGTGACGGTGTGTGAGGGTGTGTGAGGGTGAAAGGGTGTGAGGGTGTCTGAAGGTGTGGGGGTGTGAGGGGGTGAGGGTGAGGAGGCGTATGTGGGTGAGGGGGTGAGCGTGAAGGGGTGTGAGGGTGAGGGGGCATGAGGGTGAGGGGGTGTGGGGGGTGTGAATGGGTGAGGCTGAGTGAGGGTGAGAGGGTTAGGGTGAGGGGGTGAGGGGGTGAGGGTGAGTCAGGGTGAGTGAGAGTGTGTGAGGGTGGGTGAGGGTGAGTGATGGTGTGTGAGGGTGTGTGAGGGTGAGAGGGTGTGAGGAGGTGTATGAGGGTGAGGGTGTGAGGGTGAGAGGGTGTGAGGGTGAGGGGGTGTGGGGGTTTAAGGGGGTGAGTGAAAGTGAGAGGGTTGTAAGGGTGAGGGGGTGAGGGTATGAGGGTGAGTAAGGGTGAGTGAGGGTGTGTGAGGGTGGGTCAGGGTGAGTGACAGTGTGTGAGGGTGTGTGAGGGTGAGGGTGTGTGAGGGTGAGGGGGTGTGAAGGTGTGTGATGGTGTGAGGGTGAGGGGGAGTGAGGGGGCGTGAGGGTGAGGATGAGGTGGTGTGAGTGTGAGGGGGTGAGGGGTCAGGGGGTGTGAGGGTGAGGGTGTGAGGGTGAGGGGGTGTGATGGTGAGGGAGGGTGAGGGAGGGTGAGGGTGATGGGTGAGGGTGAGGGGGTGTGAGTGTGAGGGGGTGTAAGGGTGAGGGTGTATGAGGGTGAGGGTGTGTGAGAGTGAGGGGGTGTGGGGTGAGGGTGTGTGAGGGTGTGAGGATGTGAGGGTGAGTGAGGGTCAGTGAGGGTGTGTGTGTGTGGGTGAGGGTGAGTGATGGTGTGTGAGGGTGAGAGGGTTTGAGGGTGTGTGAAGGTGTGGGGGTGTGAGGGGGTGAGGGTGAGGTGGTGTATGAGGGTGAAGGGGTGAGCGTGAGGGGGTATGAGGGTGAGGGGGTGTGAGTGTGAGGGAGTGTGGGGGGGTGAGGGGTGAGGGTGAGTGAGGGTGAGAGGGTTGTGAGGGTGAGGGTGTGAGTGGGTGAGGGTGTAAGGGTGAGTGAGGGTGTGTGAGGGTGGGTGAGGGTGAGTGACGGTGTGTGAGTGTGTGTGAGGGTAAGAGGGTGTGCGGGTGTGTGAGGGTGAGGAGGTGTGAGGGTGAGGGCCCGAAGTAAATGGTGGCAGGGCAGACATCATAAGACAGAGAGAAGAGACTGCATGGTGACTGTGTTGGTCAGTTTTAGAATCAGGAGGGGCAGAGTCAGCACAGTCTGCGAGGGATCAACGTGTCTAGAAGCAAAGCAAAGCGGATGTAGCATTGCAGCTAGCAAGTGGAGTGTTTTCAAGCTGAGTGTCCCTAGAGAGATGGCAATACAGCAACAGCATTTGAAGAGCAAGGCTACTGTACACAAGCATGGTAGGCTATCACTTTCGTCCAGAAAAAAAACCGAGAAAGGTGCAGAAAACGCCAAACAAAACACGCTTTCCCTGCAAAATGGATGCAAAGAAAAAACAAGAAAAGCGGACATCAAAGGAAGGGTCGGAGGGAACGAGCATATGGGGTGTGAGCGATAACCAAAGTTAATTGTTGTGAGAGCGGAAGCAGGAAGTGAAGCAGAGCGCGCACTGGCGAAAGCAGTCTGCTGCGTTCAAGTACGATGCCAGATGCCAGCTTTGCGCTTGAATGTCACACATGCACTGGCCATAAACCACATTCCAAAGGTCTTTGGGAGCATTTTCTGGTGCCTCTTACTAAATATCTCGCCAACAAGCATTGCTAAATCAATGCCTAAGGCGTGACCTAAAAAGGTGAGATACCCATGAGGTATATTTGCATCTAATCAATGTCAGTGGTGATGGTTTCAATATCTCTTGGTCTGCCTTACAACCTGCAGAAATATTACTATTTAGTGGCTGTTGGACAGGCCCCATGAAGGGCTCGCTCCCTCCCCGCAGGACAGGGCCCGGGTCCCGGCCTCCCAGGTACTACCCACAGAACAAGCCCGCAACTCGTCCCCCATGGGACGCCTGCTCCCGGATGTCCCTGTGTCACGGGCCCGGGCCACCGTCAGCACCATTGCCCGGCCCAGCCGCCATCGTGGACACGGCACCACGCGGCCGCGCGGCCTCAGCCCGACCCCGACCCTGGGCCTGGCCAGGCCCCGACATCCCGGCACCACCATCCACCCAGGAGGTGAACGGACCACTTGGCAGGTCAATGGGAGTAAGAAGTGTCGATGGCTCTCCCCCGCCAGGTGCCGATCACCCCCAGCCTCCTCGGGCGCTGGCTCCACCCCCCTGCTGGGTGTCTGGACTCCCTCATCCCAGACCTCCCGACCTCCAAGAGCGAGGGTCCGGACATCAAAGGGCGCCAGACCTATAACTGAGGGAGCCCCAGGACAGGAAGGCAGTTGTATCCTGGAGTCGAGAGACACCGCGACGAACTCATCCTTGACGGACTGCTGGCGCTGCCACAGCCCTGCCTTGTGAACTATTGTCCTGCCTGCTGGCGCTGCCGCGGCCCTCTGCAACCTTCATCCTCGTGGGACCTGCTGGCGCTGCCGCGGCCCTCTGCAACCTTCATCCTCGTGGGACCTGCTGGCGCTGCCGCGGCCCTCTGCGACCTTCATCCTCGTGGGACCTGCTGGCGCTGCCGCGGCCCTCTGCAACCTTCATCCTCGTGGCACCTGCTGGCGCTGCCGCGGCCCGTTGTAACCCTCATCCTCGTGGGACCTGCTGGCGCCGCCGCGGCCCGTCGTAACCTTCATCCTCGTTGGGACCTGCTGGCGCTGCCGCGGCCCGTTGCCACCTACGACCTCTTCGGGACCTGCTGGCGCTGCCGCGGTCTGACCCGTCCGAACGCCGAGCTCGAGGATTGTGAGCTACCACCATTGCACCTCAGTACCTGTGGGTACCAAGACTGTCCCGCTACCCCCTTCCCCTACTAGAGACTAGAATTGAGAGGATCATCGTGTCCTGATCGCCTTGTATCGTACCACCCTACTCCAAGAATTGCCTATAAAAGGTGTTACCCTGATCTTCGTGTGGTGTCCATCTGTGGGGGGGAAGTTACCTGTCTGTGCGATCGCTAGAGACGGTCCTCACTGGAGGCCTCTCCCTTGTGCTCGGCCGACCCTCCAGGTCCCCGTCTAACATTGGTGGCCAGCGGCGCGATCCGAACCAACACGTACCGTACAGACAGTAACTCACCCTACGACTAAAACCACAATGACGACCAAAGAGAGCGGATCGGCAGAGAAGTTCCAGATGGAAAGGCTGGAAGAATACAACCACCGAGAGCTCAAACAATTTTGCATGGACTTAGGCATTGCTACCACCGGTCTAAGCACAAAAGAAGACTTCAAAAACGCCCTAGAGGCCTGGACAGAGACGAATACCGCAACCCCCCGGGACCCCGTAGCCCCGGAAGTCAACACCACCCTGACGGAAGAACGGAGGACAGGCCCCTCCCGAGAAGAGATCCAGGAGCGGGAAAAAAATAGATTACACGAGTTAGACTTGGCACGACTCAAATTAGACGGAGAATTGAAGCTGGCGGAACAAAAAATAAACTTAGAACACTTACGGCTCAGAGAAGAGCGAGAGGAAAAACAGAGACAGAGGGATCTCGAAGAAAAAAGACTGGCATACGAGCACGAGTGCAAACTAGCGGAGATAGAAATACGCAAACTGAACAAAAACCTAGGGGTGCCCGAGCCACCGCGCCCCCCGGGTACTACCGAGCAGAAGGTCCACATCCCCAAGGATGTGGTCCGAGAATATCACCGAAACGACGACATACAGCCGTGGTTCAAGGCCTATGAGATCGCCATGACTGCCCACCGGGTCGCTCGAAGTGACTGGGGAGCCGGTCTATGGGGGAGATTCGTCAATGAGGGCCGTGATGCCCTGCTGCAGCTTCCGGACCATCAAATGACATCCTATGACCACATGAAGGCCGCCCTCCTCAGTCGATATGGGCTTACGCCCGAAATGTACCGCCAGAGGTTCCGCAACTGCACCCGGATCCCAGGTACAACGTGGTTGGAATACGTGAACTATTTCAGCCGGGCCTTCGAGGGATGGATCAAGGGTAACAACGTAACCACTTACGAACAACTCTTCAATCTCATTGTGTGGGAGCACCTCTCCAACAACTGCTTCGTCGAGCTCAGGCAGCACCTCCTCGACAGTAAATTGACTGACCCACGGCAGCTCGCCACCGAGGCTGACCGGTGGGAGAGCACCCGAGTGGCCCGGAGTGGGCCGAACGAGCAGAACAGAACCAACCAAGGTCATCATCGCCCCCGGGGAGGAGGTGGAGGACAGGGCCGGGGCAGAGACGCGGTCCCAGCCGCTCCCGCTAACGCCACCCCGCCCCCAGCAGGCCGGGGAAACCCCCCGATGCGCCCGGGGTTCCGAGCCAACGTGACGTGTCATCGATGCCAGCGAGTCGGCCACTATGCCAGTGACCCGACCTGCCCGAAGAACCAGGTTCCCGGGCCCTGCCAGGTGGCGGCCGCCGCCCTAGGAGAAGAACAAGCCTCCGAAGACTCTGAGGCCTACGAGTCGGAGCAGCTCGAGTGGGAACCCGCCACCATGACCCTGGCATGCCTAGGAGGACGAGACATGGTCCCGCGTACTCCCCTGCCCGCCAACACTCGGAAGTACAGCCAATGGGTGAGCATAATTGGGCGCAAGGCCGAGGCCCTGCGTGACACCGGGGCCAGTGTGACGGCCGTCCGTTGTCACCTGGTGACCCCAGAACAAATCCTGCCAAACGTGCTTTGCCCCGTCCGATCGGCAGATAACTCGGAGAGCCTGTGTCGGATGGCCTGCGTCCCCTTCGAATGGGGAGGAGTGTCCGGCATGCTGAAAGTAACTGTCCGCGACGATGCCCCCGTGGACTGCCTCCTGGGGAACGATCTCGAGAGCTCCCCGTGGGCAGCTGTTGAAAGAAGAGAGCATCTGGGGATGTTGGGTCTCCCGGACTGGGCGTGCGTGACCACCCGGTCCATGGCCACCCGCACCAGCCCTGGACCAGAAGAACCCGAATGGGCAGCACCTCCGCCCTCGATCGCTCCAGAAGAAGACTTCCTCCAGACCGACCACCCGGACCCCACCACAGAGGGGTCCACACAGCCCCCCGAGCTTCCCGACCTGGCTCAGTGGCGTCAAGAAGGGGGGCCCACCCAAGAACAATTCCGGCAGGAGCAAAAGACCTGCCCCTCCCTCGAGGGATTGCGACAGCAAGCGCTCGCCCAGGGCCAAGGAGACACCACCGGGGCCCACTGGGTTTATTGGGACAATGATCTCTTGTACAGCGAGCAGAGAATCGCAGAACTGGGGGCCGGGCGAGTGCTGGTGGTGCCCCTCCACTTCAGAGACTTCCTGTTGAACCTGGCCCTTGATGTCCCCCTGGCTGGGCACCTGGGGCAAGACAAGACCTACCACCGCCTGGTGACTCACTTTTTTTGGCCCAAAATGAGAAATGACGTCTCCAACCACTGCCGGTCCTGCCCGACCTGCCAGGCCAGCGGGAAGAGCGGCCGCAAACTCAAGGCACCCCTGCAACCCTTCCCCGTGGTGACCACCCCGTTCGAAAGGGTGGGAATAGACATTGTGGGGCCCCTGGACCCCCGAACAGCACAGGGGCATCGCTTCATCCTGGTCCTGGTGGACCACGCTACCCGCTATCCTGAGGCGGTCCCCCTTCGTACTATAACAGCCCCAGTAGTGGGTCGAGCCTTAATGGGGATCTTCTCTCGAGTGGGCTTCCCCCGGGAAGTCGTCAGCGACAGGGGTACGAACTTTATTTCAAAGTATATGAAATCCCTCTGGCAGCAGTGCGGGGTCACTTACCGATTCACAACACCCTATCACCCCCAGGGGAACGGACTGGTCGAGCGGTTCAACCGCACTCTCAAGGGGATGATCATGGGGCTGGAAGAACCCCTACGCCGCCAGTGGGACGTGCTACTACCGTGCCTCCTCTTCGCCTACCGAGAAGTCCCCCAGAAGTCCCTCGGCTTCAGCCCCTTCGAACTCCTGTACGGACACCCCGTTCGCGGGCCTCTCAGCCTAGTGAAGGAGGAATGGGAAATGGCCCCCCTAAAAACCCCTCCAGACGTCTACAAATACCCCCTGACCCTCCGCAATCAGACCCGGAAATTCAGGGAGATCGCTAAAGCCAATCTGGAGGCCAGTCAAGAGGACATGAAGAAGTGGTACGACCAACATGCCTCCTCCATCGAGTTTGAACCGGGTCAGCAGGTATGGGTGATGTCCCCCATCGAACCGTGTGCCTTGCAGGACAAATGGACGGGGCCCTTCAAGGTGATCGAGCGCAAGAGTCCCGTCACCTATCTCATCGACCTGGAGTCCCCCCGGAACCCCCTCCGGGTCCTCCACGCCAACAGACTCAAACCCCACTTCGTGCGCTCAGAGCTCAGCCTGCTGATGGCTACCGACAATGGCGCAGAAGGAGACTCCGAGCCCCTCCCTGACCTACTGAGGACCCGGGAAAGAGATGGTTCGGTGGACGGGGTCCGACTCTCCGAGGCCCTGACCCCAGAGCAGCGTCAAGATTGCCGGGCCCTCCTGCTGCCGTTCGCAAACCTGTTCTCCCTCGCACCCGGAGTCACCTCCTGGTGCCTGCACGACGTGGACACGGGGGACAGTCCTCCTGTTCGACACCGGGCGTACCGAGTACCGGATCGGGTACGCACATGCATCCAAGAAGAAGTCTCCAAGATGCTCGCCCTCGGGGTCATCGAACCTTCGGACAGTCCCTGGGCCAGCCCGGTCGTCCTGGTCCCCAAGGCCGCGGCCCCGGGCACTACACCGGAGCTCCGATTCTGCATCGACTATCGGGGTCTGAACGCGGTCACCCGAACCGACGCTCACCCTATCCCCCGATGAGATGAACTAGTCGACCGCATGGGGGCAGCCCGCTACCTAAGCATCTTCGACCTGACAGCGGGCTACTGGCAGATCGGCCTCACCCCTAGGGCCCAAGAACGTTCCGCTTTCTCCACCCCGGATGGGCACTACCATTTCAGAGTGATGCCCTTCGGCATGAAGAAGGCTCCAGCCACTTTTCAAAGACTGGTGAACCAGGTATTGGCGGGCCTCGAAGGATTCAGCGCCGCCTACCTGGACGACATCGCGGTATACAGCCGCCACTGGACAGACCACCTCCACCACCTCAGAGAGGTCCTGCAGGCCCTCCAACAGGCCGGCCTCACCATAAAGGCCAGCAAGTGCCAAATCGGCCAGGGGTCCGTGACCTACCTCGGACACCAAGTGGGGAGCGGTCTGGTGGCCCCCCTCCAACTCAAGGTAGCTGCCATTCAGTCCTGGCAACCCCCCGAAACACAAACCGAGGTCCGAGCCTTCCTGGGGCTCACTGGATACTACCGGCGGTTTGTAAGGGACTATGGCAGCATTGTGGGGCCCCTCACGGAACTCACGTCTAAGAACCACCCAAAAAGAGTCAACTGGACTCCCGACTGTCAAGCGGCCTTCGAGACGCTGAAGGCCGCCATGTGCACCGCTCCTGTGCTCCAGGCCCCCGACTACAGCCGCGAGTTCATCGTGCAGACCGATGCCTCCGACCATGGTATTGGGGCCGTCCTCTCCCAACTGAACCCCGAAGGAGTGGACCAACCAGTGGCCTTCATCAGCCGACGCCTACTGCCCCGAGAACAGCGCTGGAGCACCATTGAGCGAGAGGCCTTCGCAGTGGTATGGGCCCTCAAGAAGCTCCGGCCGTACCTCTTCGGAACCCATTTCCGGGTACAGACAGATCATCGGCCCCTGCAATGGCTCATGCAGATGCAGGGGGAGAACCCCAAACTATTGCGATGGTCCATCTCCCTGCAGGGGATGGACTTCACTGTGGATCATCGCCCTGGTCAAGACCACGCCAACGCGGACGGCCTGTCCCGCTTTTTCCGCCTCGACGAGGAAAGTCCCCAAGAAGATGGGTGACTCTCCCCGCCTTCAGCTGGGGGGGACGCATGTTGGACAGGCCCCATGAAGGGCTCGCTCCCTCCCCGCAGGACAGGGCCCGGGTCCCGGCCTTCCAGGTACTACCCACAGAACAAGCCCGCAACCCGTCCCCCATGGGACGCCTGCTCCCGGATGTCCCTGTGTCACGGGCCCGGGCCACCGTCAGCACCATTGCCCGGCCCAGCCGCCATCGTGGACACGGCACCACGCGGCCGCGCGGCCTCAGCCCGACCCCGACCCTGGGCCTGGCCAGGCCCCGACATCCCGGCACCACCATCCACCCAGGAGGTGAACGGACCACTTGGCAGGTCAATGGGAGTAAGAAGTGTCGATGGCTCTCCCCCGCCAGGTGCCGATCACCCCCAGCCTCCTCGGGCACTGGCTCCACCCCCCTGCTGGGTGTCTGGACTCCCTCATCCCAGACCTCCCGACCTCCAAGAGCGAGGGTCCGGACATCAAAGGGCGCCAGACCTATAACTGAGGGAGCCCCAGGACAGGAAGGCAGTTGTATCCTGGAGTCGAGAGACACCGCGACAAACTCATCCTTGACGGACTGCTGGCGCTGCCACAGCCCTGCCTTGTGAACTATTGTCCTGCCTGCTGGCGCTGCCGCGGCCCTCTGCAACCTTCATCCTCGTGGGACCTGCTGGCGCTGCCGCGGCCCTCTGCAACCTTCATCCTCGTGGGACCTGCTGGCGCTGCCGCGGCCCTCTGCGACCTTCATCCTCGTGGGACCTGCTGGCGCTGCCGCGGCCCTCTGCAACCTTCATCCTCGTGGGACCTGCTGGCGCTGCCGCGGCCCGTTGTAACCCTCATCCTCGTGGGACCTGCTGGCGCCGCCGCGGCCCGTCGTAACCTTCATCCTCGTTGGGACCTGCTGGCGCTGCCACGGCCCGTTGCCACCTACGACCTCTTCGGGACCTGCTGGCGCTGCCGCGGTCTGACCCGTCCGAACGCCGAGCTCGAGGATTGTGAGCTACCACCATTGCACCTCAGTACCTGTGGGTACCAAGACTGTCCCGCTACCCCCTTCCCCTACTAGAGACTAGAATTGAGAGGATCATCGTGTCCTGATCGCCTTGTATCGTACCACCCTACTCCAAGAATTGCCTATAAAAGGTGTTACCCTGATCTTCGTGTGGTGTCCATCTGTGGGGGGGAAGTTACCTGTCTGTGCGATCGCTAGAGACGGTCCTCACTGGAGGCCTCTCCCTTGTGCTCGGCCGACCCTCCAGGTCCCCGTCTAACAGTGGCTGGTAATATGAGTTCTAAATGTTAAAAGCAGCAACAGAATTAGTTGGTGTTCGACCTGGCCCTCTAAGCCAGGTCACCCCAGATGTTTGCCTTCCTTCGCTGAACACAGCAATGTTGGCTTTTAGGATTCTGTGCACATTCCTCCTGCTAATCACTGGTAAACTTTGGTAAAACAGGGTAAAATTGGCCTACACCTGACTGGTACATTTAATTTACTTGTAAAACACTAGTACATGGTACTAAATGTACCCACTGCCTGTAAATTAAATGCTATTAGTGGGCTGTAGCACTGATTGTGCACCCCTGTCCCCCACTAAGGTAGCACTGCAAAACATATCTTACGTCTGCCACTAAATCTGTAGTATAATTTTTAACTAAACTGTCATTCCAACCAGGCACAATAAGCCTTTTGCTAGGCCTAAGCATTCCTGTATAATACTTATAAGTCACCCGTAAGGCAAGCCCTAATGGCGCATAGGGCAGAGTGCAATTTATTTAAAAAGTAGCAAGGTTTACTTCAGTTTTACATGCCCTGACAATGAGAATATCTTAAATGCACGACTCACTGCCTCCCCTTTGTTACCCTAAACAGTTTTGAGCCAAATATAGGAAAGAGTGAAGTTTAGACAAAGGGGACATCCCTCACCTGCAGACTGGCACTGAAAATTTAAGTGGTACCTTCAAAACCTCTCATCAGAACACTCCTTGTCCTGCGGAAGATTAAGAAGAAGAACTGCCCTGCTATTTGAAGATGGAAGATTGGGCCTGCTTGACTTGAGCTCAGGCTCCATGGAAATGACACCGTTCTACCGAATAGGCACAGCATAGGCGATCTTCCAGGCGTACCTGCACAAGGCGACTCACTCCACTTCTTGCCGCACCCGCTCCGCGGGTGCCGCTTCGCCTAGGAGTGTGTGGGGCATTACTTCTGCATTTTAAGGAGGAGGACCAGCAAGACAGTCAGGGCGAGATGCTCGGCGGGGCTGCGAGCGTGCGGGGACTCCATCAACCAGGAGTCCCTGCGAGACCAGGGATACCAGCATCCGGTCCGCTCTCCCTGCTGGCCCGCCCCCTGCCCAGCTGAAGCTTGTTAAGGCTTCCACCACCTTTCCTCACTGGGACACCGTTCTACCGAATAGGCACAGCATAGGCGATCTTCCAGGCGTACCTGCACAAGGCGACTCACTCCACTTCTTGCCGCACCCGCTCCGCGGGTGCCGCTTCGCCTAGGAGTGTGTGGGGCATTACTTCTGCATTTCAAGGAGGAGGACCAGCAAGACAGTCAGGGCGAGAGGCTCGGCGGGGCTGCGAGCGTGCGGGGACTCCATCAACCAGGAGTCCCTGCGAGACCAGGGATACCAGCATCCGGTCCGTTCTCCCTGCTGGCCCGCCCCATGCCCAGCTGAAGCTTGTTAAGGCTTCCACCACCTTTCCTCACTGGGACACCGTTCTACCGAATAGGCACAGCATAGGCGATCTTCCAGGCGTACCTGCACAAGGCGACTCACTCCACTTCTTGCCGCACCCGCTCCGCGGGTGCCGCTTCGCCTAGGAGTGTGTGGGGCATTACTTCTGCATTTCAAGGAGGAGGACCAGCAAGACAGTCAGGGCGAGAGGCTCGGCGGGGCTGCGAGCGTGCGGGGACTCCATCAACCAGGAGTCCCTGCGAGACCAGGGATACCAGCATCCGGTCCGCTCTCCCTGCTGGCCCGCCCCCTGCCCAGCTGAAGCTTGTTAAGGCTTCCACCACCTTTCCTCACTGGGACACCGTTCTACCGAATAGGCACAGCATAGGCGATCTTCCAGGCGTACCTGCACAAGGCGACTCACTCCACTTCTTGCCGCACCCGCTCCGCGGGTGCCGCTTCGCCTAGGAGTGTGTGGGGCATTACTTCTGCATTTCAAGGAGGAGGACCAGCAAGACAGTCCGGGCGAGAGGCTCGGCGGGGCTGCGAGCGTGCGGGGACTCCATCAACCAGGAGTCCCTGCGAGACCAGGGATACCAGCATCCGGTCCGCTCTCCCTGCTGGCCCGCCCCCTGCCCAGCTGAAGCTTGTTAAGGCTTCCACCACCTTTCCTCACTGGGACACCGTTCTACCGAATAGGCACAGCATAGGCGATCTTCCAGGCGTACCTGCACAAGGCGACTCACTCCACTTCTTGCCGCACCCGCTCCGCGTGTGCCGCTTCGCCTAGGAGTGTGTGGGGCATTACTTCTGCATTTCAAGGAGGAGGACCAGCAAGACAGTCAGGGCGAGAGGCTCGGCGGGGCTGCGAGCGTGCGGGGACTCCATCAACCAGGAGTCCCTGCGAGACCAGGGATACCAGCATCCGGTCCGCTCTCCCTGCTGGCCCGCCCCCTGCCCATCACGGCCCTATAATACAGCCTCTAACTCCCGCAGCGCGGGACGCAGCCCGGGGCAAAGACCGGGCTAAGAGCGGGCCGTTTGAGGCCGTTCGAGGACTAAGAGGGCTGGGCTGGGCCACCCCCCCTGCCCGGTGCATTATACAGGTTTATTGTTTTAGTATTTATTGTTGTTTTTATATTCTGTATAATGTGCACTCGGAGTAGCCGTAGTAAAACCCTTATGGCTGCAAGTAATACCAACAGAACCCTGGATGATTTCTTAATCAAAACTAATTTGGCTATTGACGAGGAAATTAGTAAAATGCAGCACAGGGTCTCTCTGGATCTTGAAGCTGCACGAAGGTTATCCGAGCACATAGCCAGCACAAAAAAATCATCCTTGGGGAATATTGCTTCTGCCCGTACCCCCGAGCATACAGCGGGTCCTCGGCCACTGTTAACAACGGCAGCTATCCATCCTGCCCCTACTACTACTTGTCCAATGTTTCCCCCCAGTTCTCTACCCACTCCTGTGAAACCCAATCAGGATCTTGTTCTATCTACCTGCGCGACAGGCACCTGCTTCCCTTCCAAAACTAACCTACCCTCAACATCAAGCAGTGTTAAGAAAGCTGCCACTTATAAAAAGAAATGTCTTGCTAGGTCTATATATGCACGAAAAAAAGCCAAAATTGCTAGATCTCAGTTTTTTAACAGCAGAAGGGCATTGTCTTCTTATGGGTTGAAGGATGATAGTTCTAAAACTAACTCCTGCTCTTTGGGTGGGGAACTTGCTCAAGTTTCATATAGCCTTGTGGAAGATCATTCCTTGGATGCCACTCCAGATACGAATAGAGTGAAGGAAACCGAGGGTCGGTTGAGTGGATCTGAGAAAGACAGGGGGGGTGATGAAGAGTTCCTTAAAATAGTCTGGGGTACGTTAAAACAATTACTCACCCCCTTGGAACTAAGGCTTTCTCGCATAGAGAATAACTTGCTAGAAATGGACAGAACCATAGTCACCCTGGCTAGTCTCAGCTTAAAGGAAATGGAAGCAAAATTCCCACGTGAAATCGACCCAACTCCACTGACTAAGGCATTAGAACCTATTGCATTCTCCCCACAAATACTCCAAAATATTCCAGTGGCTCCCCCAATACCCAAACCCATACCGAAGCCCCGTACTACTGTTGTAAACAATACTGTATCCATCCCTAGTACTGCTGCACAAAGCGCTCTTCCCTCGCAAAGTTTAGCCTACCCCAAGCAGAAGCCCAATCCACGAACCGTACCACACCACGCCATAGGGCCAGACTTAGCGAACAATCCTCACAGGCCAGTTAGTCGCCCTAACTTTCGTGGAGTGTTTATCGACCTTCCACCGGAAGCTGGGCCTTATGTTATTATATTAGCTGGAGTTCCTGAACTGGGCCCGCAATCCCAGGAGAACCATCACTCTCTGAAAAACAAAGTCATCCATTGGCTTAATTCAAACAAACAGCTTCCCGACCATCAAAGAAGTAGTGTATGAATGGTACGTAGAGTGCCTTGGATAGGCCCCACACACAAGTCCATAACTGGTGACTGTATAGTGGTAACCTTTGCAGACCCTCACACAGCACAGCACCTTTGTGCATGGCCCTCTTATGAAGCTAACCCCACAATAGTAGTGAGACCCCTAACTTTTTTCTATCCTCCAAGGCAGCTACCAGCAAAGGAAGGTTTATGGTCAAGCGTCCAGAATGCTAGATGGACAACTCATAGGGTTGATGGATACAGCAGGCATAATTGGTGGCAAGGGGCACCTACCTCCAATATGTTTGGCTGCTTGGAGGAGGTCGATTGACTTGGGGGGCCTTTTGATATAATGCCTACTGTGGAATCTCCTTGCCCACGGGGGACTGCCATATCTACTTCATTGACAACACCCACAAATTGCTTAACCCCTTTTAAAAATATAGGTTCAATTTCAGACCCTGCTAATATCCCAGTTAAGAGCAGGACAGGGGAAATGGGCCTGGCACAGATATTTTCTGCTAACGGCACGGATAATCCGCTAAGAGTGGTCTCTTGGAACATCGCAGGGTTACGGGGACGCTTGGACAACGATGATTGGGTCGAATTCATTGACTCCTATGATATCGTTGTTCTTCAGGAAACATGGTCAACAGTCCCCCTATTTAGACTGGGTTATCTAAACTTTACTAAACCTGCCATTCAGGGTCCCAAGGGTAGGGCCTCTGGTGGCCTCACTATTTGGATTAAAAACAATCTGGGCTATCACGCTAAGGAAATTTTGGTAGAGAGTGCCGACCTCTTATGTATCACGTTGAGTAAAGCCAATACCAAGGATTTTCTTCTAATTGATGTTTATGCCCGTGGCTGCCAGGGTGAGAGGAAACAAGCTGTCCTGAACGACCTTGATCAATTTCTTAAGAAATTTAAAGTTGATCATCTTGTTATAATAGCGGGTGATATGAATACATCTTTTGAGCCCATCCTTACCCTAGCTGAGGATGTGGGATCCGAAGAGGATACTGCCTGGAATATTCCCCCGCTAACCATTACCAAGGGAGTTAGGGGCACTGAGGCAGCTCTACACTGGTTGGGTTTCTGTCTGGAGTGGGGCCTTCGGGCAGTAAATGGGCGCACACGTTCTGACAGCTCAGGGACAGAAACCTTTGATAATGGTCTGAGCTCTAGCCGTATCGATTATATATTGATTAATATTGAATCATGGTCATATGTGAGAGATATGGTGGTAGAGTCCAGACCAGAGAGTGACCATAACCCTCTTTCCCTGGAGATTTTGGTCTCTGGTTTGGGTGCTCCCGTTATGGGAACCAACTATTTAACGTCTGATGTAGTACTGTGTGACAATAGACGGCGAGTTAAATGGTCCAGGGTTTTAGTTGATCCAGTGCTTATTTCTAAGATTGAGGAGCTGGTTCTTAATGTGTGGTGTAGGATGCCACCATTACCCCCCTCAGGTGACGTTGATTCTATAATCACCAATCTCCACGAGGAGTGTTTTTTGGGCCTCAAAAGCCTGCTTACCAAACCCTCAAAGCCTGGTATTGTAAAGGTGCACAAAAAATGGTACAATAAGAGTTGCAGAGACGCCCACAGTAACCTAATAGTTGCTGTCAAGGCCCGGAATACTGATGACATTAGGTTAGCTAGGCAGCGCTATAAGCATACTCTTTGGGCAGCAAAGCGGGACTGGGATGACTCTTACTGGCATGACCTTCTCAGAGCTTGTGAATCCTCTAACCAAATGGAATTTTGGTTGATTGTCAGACGGGGCAGGGACTCAGCTCCCCAAACACCAGACAATCATGTCTCAGCCCAGTCTTGGGTGGAATTTTTTTCGGCCCAATTTAAAGACTCAAGTGCAGCACTGGATCAAATCACTGTTATCGCGCCACAGACTATCTTACCCCAATTAGGAGAAAGACTTATATTTTTAGAATCCGATACTGAACACGCTCTTAAATCCGTCCAGTCTGGTAAAGCCCCAGGCTTAGATGCTATACCAGCAGACCTCTTCAAACTAAACCCTGACCTATGGGTCCCCTACATCACGCTTCTGGCCAATAACATCGCTGCTGGGGCTGAGATCCCTAAATCCTGGAAAGGAGCAGAAATTCTGCCAGTATACAAAAAAGGCGACCGTTCCATCCCAAATAATTATCGGCCTATTAGCCTGATCGATTCGATCCAGAAAATAGTATCAAGGATGGTCCTAGTAAGAATCCAGTGTTGGATCGAATCGAATAACATACTTTCCCCTATGCAGGCAGGGTTTAGATCTGGTACCAGCACTATAGACCAGGTGTTCCGTTTTTCATTGCTTTTTTGGAAGGTGTTTTTTTTGGGTGGTGGTGTTTTATACGCCGCATTTGTCGACCTCAAATCGGCTTTTGATTTAGTTCCAAGGAGGAATCTATGGGAGGCTCTTAGATTAATGGGCCTTCCATTAGAACTATTGAGTCTAGTCCAGCGTTTACATGAGGACAATTTCGCTCAGGTAAGGTGGGGGAGTCAGGGACAGGTGACTAAAAGCTTCCCTGTTCAACGTGGGGTGCGCCAAGGCTGTGTTCTGGCCCCCACCTTGTTCCTTTTGTTCATTAACCAGGTGGTCCAATATTTTAACAATGCACAGTCCGACGCACCCACTCTGGGCGGCTTAAAATACCCCATGTTAATTTTCGCGGACGATACCCTTCTCCTCTCGAAAACAAGGGGTGGGCTACAGGTAGCCCTGAACAGATTCTCAGAGTTCTGTAAAACTAATGACTTGCAGATAAACGTTGAGAAAACCAAATTTATGGTTTTTTGCAAGAAAACCCCCCCTAATTGTACTGTCACTTTAAACGGCGTCCAACTTGAGCAGGTCAAGGTCATGACATATTTAGGTGTGACTCTTGACCACCAACTTAATTGGAATCCCCAACTGGAGACAACTAAACTTAAATTTAACCGTCTGGCTGGTTGTTTGGTCCATGAACAAAGGAAATCCCTCACAAAACGCATCACCCCTGCCTTAAAAATCTATGATGCCAAGGTTATTGCTGCAACCCTATACGGAGCTGACGTCTGGGGCTACAAGGATCTATCATGTTTGGCCATCGCACAAAATAGGTTCCTACGGAACCTGGTAGGTCTCCCGCAGTCTGCACCTATAAAACCTTTGCTACTAGATCTTGGCTGTAGACCTATCAATGAGCTGGCACAGCATCGCCTAGTGGCACTATGGCGTCGTCTCTGGACTACTCCAGAGCTCAGTCTTTTCTCCCGTGAGCTAGACGAGGTAAAATCTCTGTGGGGTGCGCAAAAAATACCATGGCTCAGGGAAGTTAAAAACATCCTGTACATGATGGGCCTTCCAGAGTTATGGTCTAACCCAGGGGGGTCTTTTTTTCCAACAAAACCTGAGTTTAAGGCCCTTTTCTGGGCTTGGAAAAGATCTGTTTTAGTAACCCAATCCTTGGATACTAATCTAACCGGTTTATTTTTAATGCATAAAGTTATCCCTTCTCTTGAGCAGTACTGGGACCTGATTTCCAAGGCGTTAGACCGGAAATTGTACCATCAGTTCCGTACGGGTACCTTGCCTGTCAATTCCTTTACTGCAAAGTGGGATACGAAAGCAGGAAACAAATGTTTCTGGTGTTCTGACAAGGAAGAAAGTGTCGGTCACCTATTCTTTGGTTGTCCTGTCTATCGATCCCCTCGAAACAAATGGCTAAAACCCATATGTGCAACCCTGGATTGTAGTGGTCATTGAGATGCACCTACAAAACTACAAGTAATTAGATCAGAAACGGTTGTAGTGTGTGTTGCCAAATTTTTGGGTTGGGCCTGGCTGATTCGAGCCAAGAGACTGAATACACCTCTAAACTGATTGTCTTAACCAAATGTACTTTTGTATCCTGTGCGATCAGTATATTGTGGATAATCAGCGGTATTAATTTATGTGTTTGTTGTATTGTATTTCATTCTGTACTGGGGAATTTCCAGTGGAATTTTTTACTGAGAATGTTTGTATGTTGTCTTTTATGAATTTTTTTATTCGAAATAAAGACCAAATGAACTGAACTGACTCCAAGAGTTAGTTGACTGACCTCCTGTTTGAGCTACAGGGACAAGGCAACCTTCCAGGGGCCTCCCTGCAACTGCAAAGCTGATCAGCACCAACTGGGCACCAACTGGGCCTGCCTGAGCCCTACTGCCGGCCTCTGCTGGAGTGAACTCTGATCCCTAATAGGTTCCCATCCAAGTCATGGACCCTTGGCTAGCATCAGAGTGTTCCCTCCTTATCTGAAACCACAAGTCCTTAGTCCCAGGTGAAGATTCTGAAGTTTTTGCCCACTCTGCGACTTTGAATGGACTCTTCATGTAACACGACAACCATCTGCAATGCCTGCCAACTTGAATCTCCTGCGACGACTTTCTCTTCATGTCCGCTCCTAGATCCAGCACCACGCAAAGAAACAATGGATGGAATGCTGAATGAATTAAACATTGACCCCCCACTCGAGATCTGGGTTAAATTCATCGTTATTTTGCTCCCCATGCCATCCAGTTTAGACACAGCGATATGCAAAACAGTCTTGACCCTGCTTTACATGGGAACAGTCCTGTCGAATGGCCAAGCCAGGCCATCCTTGTAGCAGAAACAAGCATCCTAGTATCTGCTTAGGGGTATCACCCCTCGTCGACCCATGCCTGGGCATACCCATCCTACTTATGAAGAAAAGTGCTATGCACACAAATGATAGCTTGAAGGCTGAATTAATCTAAATCCATTGTTCCTTTGCTCACCATGCCACCTCAGCTTAGACCCAGCCATATACAAATCAGTCTTGATCCCGCTCCTCATGGAAATGGTCCAGCCTGAACTTGCTAAATTTAGTGCAATTCCGTTGAGGAGTTCAGGCTGTAGCCTTGTCTAAAGTTTCCTATGGAAATGAACATGGAGAAAATGGATTTTGGGACCCTCCTTTTTTCTCGGCCGCCACTTGACGATTCACCCCAAACCTTTCAAGACAGTAGCTGAACGGAGCACCTCATTAGTTTTGTAAATGTTGCGAAGATTCATCAAAGGGCCCCAAAGATATTGTAAAAAAACCCTATTTTTTTAGCCCCAGCATGCGTCTGCCTGGTTGGTTTGAGTGCAGGACACCTGAACATCGATAAGCTGAAGAGGGGCGAGAGACCACCTGATGGGGAGTGGCCGCGGTATTTAAATCTGTGCGTTTGGCCCCCCTGGAAGAATGAGCCCTTGAAACCGGCACTGATGAAGCCATTTGAAGGCTTAAACGCATCTCCCTAAGCGTTTCATGGACCTCGCTTGCGCAAAACAAGAGCTATTAAAGCCTTTTTAATCCCCAGAGCTGTGTCTTCCCTTTTTCCCTACCTGAGTGAAAGTTTTGGTGTCAATGTTTCGCCAGCAAGCAGGTGCTGGCTGACGACCTCCCTCGGTCTGGAGCAACGCTGAGAGCCTGTGATTTCTGGTAGCTGCATGAAGCTGCAACGTGTCGCCCCCATACTTTGGGAGAGAGGAGGCAACACTGTTTGCCTGAGAAGGGGACATCGGAAGGCAAAAACATTCCAAGTACATCTGGCGGCGTTGAGTTCCTTAGCCAACCAGTTGGGACTTCACATGTTAGGAGATGACCCCGTCACTGAATGAGCTTCCTCTGAGGACTCCCAGCCCCAGCATGCATCCGCCTGGTTGGTTTGAGAGCAGGACATCTGAACATCGTTGGGCTGGTCAGGAGCATGAGACCATGTGATGGGGAGTGGTCACGATATTTAAATCCATGCGTTTGGTCCCCCTAGAAGAAGGAGCAATTGAAACCGGCACAGATGAAGCCATTTAAAGGCTGAAACGTGTCTGCCTTAGCATTTCATGCACCTCACTTGCTCGCGCAAAACAAGTGCTCTAAAAGCCTTTATAATCCCCAGAGCTGTGTCGTCCCTTCTTCCCTCCCTGGGAGAAAGTTTTGGTGTCTATGTTTCGCCAGCAATCAGGCACTGGCTGACAACCGCCCTCTCGGTCTGGAGCAACTCTGAGAGCCTGTGAACTCTGGTAGCTGAGTGAGACTACAACTCATCGCCCCACATACTTTGGGAGAGAGGAGGCAACACTGTTTGCCTGAGAAGGGGACATAGGAAGGCAAAATCATTCCAGGTACCTGTGGCATCGTTAAGATCCCTAGCCAACCAGTTGGGACCTCACATGTTGTTAGGAGATGCCCCGTCACTGAATGGGCTTCCTCGGAGGACTCTCAGCCCCAGCATGCATCTGCCTGGTTGGTTTGAGCACAGGACACATGAACATTGTTGGGGTGAGGGACCACCTGATGGGGAGTGGCCACGGTATTTAAATCTGTGAATTTGGCCCCCCTGGAAGAAGGAGCCATTGAAACCGGCACTAATGAAGCCTTTTAAAGGCTGAAACACGCCTGCGCAAGCGTTTCATGGACCTCACTTACTTGCGCAAAAAAAGAGCTATTAAAGCGGTGTCGTCCATTTTTCCCTACCTGGGAGAAGGTTTTGGTGTCTATGTTTCTGCAGCAAGCAGGCACTGGCTGACCACCGCCCTCTCGGTCTGGACCAACGGTGAGAGCCTGTGAACTCTTGTAGCTGCATGAAACTGCAACACGTTGCCCTCCATACTTTGGGAGCAAATAGGCAACACTGTTTGTCTGAGAAGGGGACATAGGAAGGCAAAACCATTCCAGGTACCTGTGGCGGCGTTGGGATCCTTAGCCAACCAGTTGGGACTTCACATGTTGTTAGGAGATGCCCCATCACTGAATGGGTTTCCTCTGAGTACTCCCAGCCCCAGCATGCATCTGCTTGGTTGGTTTGAGCACAGGACACCTGAACATCGTTGGGCTGAGGAGGGGCGAGGGACCATCTGATTGGGAGTGGCCACGATATTTAAATCTGTGAATTTGGCCCCCCTGGAAGAAGGAGCCATTGAAACCGGCACTGATGAAGCCATTTGAAGGCTGAAACGCGTTTGCCTACGCGTTTCATGGACCTCACTTACTTGTGCCAAACAAGAGCTATTAAAGCCTTGTTAATCCCCGGAGCTGTGTCGTCCCTTTTTCCCTACCTGGGAGAAAGTTTTGGTGTCTATGTTTCGCCAGCAAGCAGGTGCTGGCTGACGACCTCCCTCTCGGTCTGGAACAATGCTGAGAGCCTGTGAACTCTGGTAGCTGCATGAAACTGCAACGAGTGGCCCCCCATTGCCTGAGAAGGGGACATAGTAAGGCATAATCCTTCCAGGTACCTCTGGCGGCTTTGGGATCCCTAGCCAACCAGTTGGGACTTCACATGTTGTTAGGAGATGCCCCATCACTGAAAGGGCTTCCTCTGAGTACTCCCAGCCCCAGCATGCATCTGCCTGGTTGGTTTGAGCGCAGGACACCTGAACATCGTTGGGCTGAGGAGGGGCGAGAGACCACCTGGTGGGGAGTGGCCACGATATTTAAATCTGTGCGTTTGACCCCCCTGGAAGAAGGAGCCATTGAAACCAGCACTGATGAAGCCATGTGAAGGCTGAAACGCGTCTTCCTAAGCGTTTCTTGAACCTTACTTTTCCTGCACTCCGCGTTAAGCAGAGATCACTGAGTTCCCAAAAACTCCACTTCGCGTTGTGTAGCAGAGTTTTTTACCTCGTTAGCGATCGTCAACATCAAGTAAGCGAGCGCGAGCTTGGAAAATCAACATCCGGCAAGATTTCTCAATGCAGGGGGCAACCGGTTTCTCTTGCAAGTGGTCGCGAATGCTTGTGGCAGCTCGCGTTGAGAAACTGCCCGTTCCCGTTAAGAAAGCTGGCGCTCGAGTAAAAATCTACTTGAGCGGCACAAAAGGAAAGCAGGGACCACTTGCACTGTGCATGGTGCCGTTCGCAATGATTTCACAGTGCAGACAAGAATCCGGCACTGTCCAATCACTGCAAACAGTATTTTCCCATCATACTCCGCCACTCGCATAGCTCTGAATAGTGCGGTGGAGATTTGTTTGCAGTTCGCATAGTGCCGCATAGTGCAACTCCTTAAACTCCATCCAGGTTTAATGCAGAGGCATTAGGTAGGAAATAAAGCAAAGATATATCAAACAATATTGCTATCATAATACTTCATAATAAAAGCAACAGAAAATAGTGGCCAAAAATTATTACAACATGCAAAAAGTGTGCAAATTGCACACTGCACGCTTGGTTATTACAACCATTTTCAAATGGTTTAAAACATTGAAAAAAATTAACAATACTCCACAAGAATTGACAACAAATATAACTGTAAATTAGGAAACCCTTCCCATGATGTACATGGTTAATAAACAATGTATGCTTTTTCATTACAGTGTACAGAAAAGTGATGCATGGAATGTTTGAATTAATCTCATTTATTGGTAATTACTTGGGCCACATCCCAATCCATCATTATTTTCCATACCATGCCACTTAAGTTTGAATCCAACCCTATGCAAATCACTCTTGACTCTGCTCCAATGAGAACAGGCTAAGTTCTCCCTGAACCGGAACCAAGCAACCCAGGAGTGGTTTTACCCTGTTTAGGGCTCATCAAATAGGTATAGCTTTGTTCCTGTGACACAGTGTATGTCCAGACGTGGTTTCAGTGACACTGTGCCACTGGAACAAAGCTTACCTGAATTCGAAATCATGTGGGCATTCCCATATTGAGGAACGATGACCTTTCTGCATTTTAAATAAGGATAATCCTGCTTCTTTTGTTTGTTGGAATTTCCCACACACCAGGATTCTCAACTCATCTTCCAACCTCTCCAGATTCTGTGTGTGTGACATCATCAGACATTGCCAAGGAGCAGAAATAGAAACATAACAAGCAGATGGTTGCTGATAGTGTCATAAGGGCTCCATTAGTGCTGCCTAGGAAACTGAGGCTGAGAGTTCTAGATCTCTGGCGCAGTGGTCACTTTCCTTGGAGACTTGGAAGGAGGCGGTTGGAGCTGTGTTAGCTTGTGAGAGCTGCAATTTCTTTAAACACTGACATTTATTAGTGAGCTTGAATACTACTACAACTGGTAAGGTCATTTATGTGTTAAGAGTGCTTGACTGAGGGTCTTATTTAGAGGTTTGTGGATGGGATACTCAGTCAAAATGTGACAGATACTTCTTCCCCTATGTTACAAGTGCTTTAGATTATAATACACTTGGAATTTGATGGATGGGATATCTGTGATGTTTTGAATCTAAAACATTGTGTTAATATTAAACTTAAATAGAATATAGACATTGTTCTACCTCCAAAGGCCTGTGTATTTATAGAATCCATGTGCACTTACATAAACACACACACATACTGGGGACAAATGATGAAACTTTACGTTAAAGTTCAGGGACTAGTGTTTATGCATTAGGGGAATAGATGTGAGGTAATGTGGTTTTAGGTTAGAGGTTTAGGGTATAATAGTTAAGATTTTGAGGTACAGATTTAAGTTTTAAGGGTTTTGGGTATAATGTGAAGGAGTGAAAAGGTTAGGAGTGAGGGTTATGACGGTTATAGGTGCTAGGGTTTAATATTGTGGGATATACGGTATTAGGATTGACACTTTTGGGTATAGGGTTAATGGATTAAGGGAACAGAGATTAACACATTGAGTATAAGGTATAGGGCCTAAGGGTAGGGCTTATGTATTTCAGGAATCTTTTTAAGGTTATGGTAAAGAGGGTTAAAAGTGTAGGTTTAGGATTAAAGAAACCCTGATATTACATCTCTTTAATAATATAGAGGAACATGTTTTACATATGAGTTATGCTAATGAGTATTTTTTTAAATTTTATTAATCTGTATGAAAAATATGCAGGTTTACTTTTCATACTAACATTGCACTCAATTTATTTCAATGGAACACACATGACTTTCCAGCCATCTATTTCTCAGTAAACAACATGAATTATCTAGGTACACAAACACATACACTCAAACACACACCTCTTGAGTATGTAGTTTTATTGTTATCTATAATAGTTCCTACGACAATCATAGATGTCTGTCTGATCCTCTTCTTTCTTAGCTTTAAATTAAGTACCCATAGAATTTTGTTCACTAAGCACCAGTTTAGATGATATCTCATTTAAAAAAAAGATTATTATTTATGTTTACATGTTTAATTTGTTTATGATTGGTTGTGTTTGCTTGTATATTTTCAAAACATCTATAAATGTGGTAATTGAGCGTGAAGTGTTTTAATTGATAGGCGCTGAAGTCTGTACATCTTATGACATACCTAATTTGTAAATTTCTTTCATTGTCAAACATTCCCTTAGTGGTTCAGAGTTGATGTTCTGAAGTGAAAAATACTTTTGTTGATTTATTGTCCTCAAAATGTTACAGGCATCTCTAGTTTTTGCTTAGCTATTTCGTTTTTTGGTAAGTTGTGTTTGTTGCTGCACTGTTGGGCTGGTATTGTTGTTATTAAACTCTGCTCTTCCTTCAGTCTGTTCATGTGAGTCTTGTGTTTGAGGGCTGTCAGGCTGTACACCCGTGTTATGAACCTGTGCATTGGTAAGGTATAGGAGAAAAACGTATAGGCTGTGGGGAAAAGAAGAAAGATTACTTGTGTTCTGTTCAAACACTATTTACCATCTAGAGATATCTAATATATGTTGATGTTAGGGTTGGGCTTGTCGACCTATCAAATAGGAAAAGGTGAGATACCTATGAGGTATATTTGCATCTAATCAATGTCAGTGGTGATGGTTTCAATATCTCTTGGTCAGCCTTACAACCTGCAGAAATATTACTATTTAGCGGGCTGGTAATATGAGTTCTAAATGTTAAAAGCAGGAACAGAATGAGTTGGTGTTCGAACTTGCCCTCTAAGCCAGGTCACCCCAGATTTTTGCCTTCCTTCACTGAACACAGTTATGTTGGCTTTTAGGACTCTGTGCACATTGCTCCTGATAATCACTGGTAAACCGATTGTGCTTTCCCTTTAAAACAGAGTAAAATTAGCCTACACCTGACTGGTACATTTCATTTACTTGTAAAACCCTAGTACATGGCACTAAATGTACCCACTGCCTGCAAATTAAATGCTACTAGTGGGCTGCAGCACTCTTTGTGCCCCCCTCTTCCTAACTATGGTAGCACTGCAAAACATATCTTACTTCTGCCACTAAATCTGTAGTACAGTTTTTAACTAAACTTCCATTTCATCCAGGCACAACATGCCTTTTGCTAGGCCTAAGCATTCTTGTTTAATACTTATAAGTCACCCCTAAGGCAAGCCCTAATAGCTCATATGGCAGGGTGCAGTGTATTTAAAAAGTAGCAAAGGTTTACTTCAGTTTTACATGCCCTGATAATGAGAATATCTTAAAGGCATGATTCACTGTCTCCCCTTTGTCACCCTGGACAGTTTTGAGCCAAATATAGGAAAGAGTGAAATTTACACAAATGGGACGTCCCTCACCTGCAGACTGGCACTGAAAATAAAAGTGGTACCTTCAAAACCTCTCACCAGAACATTCCTTGACCTGTGTAAGATTAGGAAGAAGAACTGTCCTGCCATTTGAAGAGGGAAGATTGGACCTGCTTGACTTGGGCTCAAGCTCTATAGAAGTGACTCCAAGAGTCAGTTGACTGACCTCCTGTTTGAGCTAAAGGGACAAGGCATGCTTTCAGGAGCCTCCCTGCAACAGCAAAGCTGACCAGCACCAACTGGGCCTGCCTGAGCTCTGCTGCCGGCCTCTGCTGGAGTGAACTCTGATCCCCAATAGGTGCCCATCCAAGTCATGGACCCTTGGCTAGCATTAGAGTGTTCCCTTCTTGTCTGAAACCGCAAGTCCTGAGTCCCAGGTGAAGATTCTGACGTTTTTGGCCACTGTGCGACTGCGAATGGACTCCTCATGTCAGCCGACAACCATCTGCAATGCCTGCCAGCGTGAATCTCCTGCGACGACCTGCTCTTCATGTCCGCTCCTATATCCAGCACCACGCAAACAAATGATGGATGGACTGCTGAATGAATCAAACATTGATACCCACTCAAGAGATCTGGGTTGAATTTATCGATATTTTGCTCCCAATGCCATCCCAGTTTAGACACAGCCATATGCAAAACAGTCTTGACCCTGCTTATCATGGTAACAGTCTAGACCAAACTGAAAAGCCAGGCCATCCTTGGACCAGACACAAGCATCCTAGGACCGATTTTCGAGTATCACCCCTCATCAGCCATGCTAGCTTCAATCCAGTGCAACAGTGAGCAAGGGACCCATGTCTGGGCATACCCGTCCGACTTAGGGTGAAAAGTGCTATGCAAACAAATGATGGCTGGAATGCTGAATTAATCAAACATTCATCCCCAGTCAAGAGATCTGGGTTAAATCCATTGTTCCTTTGCTCACCATGCCACCCCAGCTTAGACCCAACCATATACAAATCAGTCTTCATCCTGCTCCTCATGGAAACAGTCCAGCCCGAACTGTCAAGCAAGGCCTTCTCTGGACCAGAAGCAAGCATCCTAGGACCGGTTTCGGGGCATCACCCCTCATCAGCCAAGCTAGCTTGAATCCAGTGGCACAGTCAGCAAGGAACACACATCTGAGCTTACTCATCCCACTTAACGTGAAAAGTTCAGAGCAAACAAATGATGGACGGAATGCTGAATGAATCAAATGTTGACCCCCAGTCAAGTGATCTGGGTTATAGCCATCGTTATTGTGCTCACTATGTCATCCCAGTTTAGACCCAGCCAAATGCAAAACAGTCTTGAACCTGCGTCTCATGGTAACAGTCTAGACCGAACTAAAAAGCCAGGCCATCCTTGGACCAGACACAAGCATCCTAGGACCGATTTCGGAGTATCACCCCTCATTAGCCATGGTAGCTTCAATCCCGTGCGACAGTGAGCAAGGGACCCATGTCTGGGCATACCCGTCTCACTTAGGGTGAAAAGTGCCATGCAAACAAATGATGGAAGGAATGCTGAATGAACCAAACATTCATCCCCAGTTAAGAAATGTGGGTTAAACCCATTGCTCTTTTGCTCTCCATGCCATGCCAGTTTAGACCCAGCCATATACAAATCAGTGTTGATCCTGCTTCTCATGGGAACGGTCCAGCCTGTACTGTAAAGCAAGGCCTTCCTTGGACCAGAAAAAAGTATCGTAGGACCAATTTCGGAGCATCACCCATCATCAGCTAGGCTAGCTTAAATCCAGTGGCACAGTCAGTATAGGACACACAACTAGGCTTACTCATCCCACTTACGGCAAAAGTGCTCAGCAAACAAATGATGGACGGAGAGCTGAATGAATCAAACATTCACTCCCAGTCAAGATAACCAGCACCAGCACAGTAGACTGCAATGACTGCCAAAGAGGGGACACCGACCTTGATATTTCGAACGCTGTGGTTGGACCCTAGCTGCTGCTTCTTTGCCTTGCCACCGTCAAACCTTCTACCACTCGCCGGACCCGCTGCGCGGGTCCCGCAGCGCATCTGTCACCATCGTGAGCTGTTTAAGGGACTGCACATCCGAGGAGGAAATTTGTGGGCTGTGTTTCGGCGGAGCAGGGCTACGAGCGCTGAAGCAAGGACTCCATTTCCCAGGAGTCCCTGTGTGCCCAATCTCTTTCACCTGGGCCGCTCTCCCTGCTGGACATGCCCCCCGGACATATCCCTCCCTATTTAAGCCAGCCACTAACCCCGCTGCGCGGGAGCGTGCCGGGAGAAGCCCGGGACAAGGGCGGGACCGTCTGTGGCCGTCCGTGGTCGGCCGAGGTTGGGTTGGGCCACCCCCCTTTTGATTTGTTTGATTTGTTGTAATAACTAGATATTTCTTTTTATGTCATTGGTTTAATTATGCCTCTACGCTCTGGAAAAGAACGAACTGTTCAGCTGCAGACCACCAAGGGGGTGGTCTCTGTCCCTTTGGATGCATTTATTACCAGGGCAAAAGATATTCTGGAAAAAGAGATAGCTATGGCTGAAAAACGACTTTCAATTGATCTAGTCGGTGGGAAACGCTCTTCGTTGGGCACCATTGCTACTATACCTAGTCCTGAGGCATCGGCACCGGGTGCTAGTCTTCTTTTGGTCGCAGCACCGGTGGATGTGCATTGTGAGGCGGAGGGGGAGGACTTGTCTTTGATCTCCTCTGGCACTGAGATCAACCCTGGCAATGCACACGGCAGTGGGGCGGAGGGTAGTGTGCTTCTGGCTAGCCAATCTCAGCCGGATTCTTCCTCGGATGAGGACCCCATGAGAAACTTATCACGCAAGAGGAAAAGACGTAAGGGTCGCCAGAGGGGTGGTGTAACCAAGATTCCAAAAACAAATGGTATATCTCAGCCAAATATTACTCCAGAAGCTATCACTATCCCTCTCACTACCACGGTCTTAAACGATCCCCTGCACCCTCCAAATTACCCTTATGGGTCTTCAGATCCTTGTCCCACGTGCTATAATAGTGACGATGGCTTGTTGGGTAAAATGGAATCTTTATTTAAAACCCTCTTACTGCCCGTTTTGGAAAGAACTAGATTAATGACCTCAAAATTGGATGCACTTGAGAATTTTGTCAACACCAATACCGGTCTTTTAAAAAAACTAATTCTCAAAGTGCTCTGGCGAACCCGATCCCCTCTAGCAATTCTAGATCACAGGGAGCAGTGGCTACGGGTAAGTTGCCACCTATAGTACCCGCTAAGCCAGCATCCATAAGGTCTGTTCTAAATAAACCCGAAGGGTCAGGGGCAAGGGGTGGAACCACGAATAATGATAACATACCCACATTGGCCACGACTTTACAGGTCCCAAAGAAGGCTAGTTCCAAACCCAACCACTTGGGTCAGATGGGTACCCCTAAGCCCGTTGTGGCTACGTTGGCCCAAACCCATGTGAGGGGTGATTCCGATACATCTACACAGCCCAAAAGAAGTAATGGAGTATCAGGGAGTAGAACCACCAATCCCTCGATACTCTTTTTGAAGGCCAAAAAACGGGGGCCCCCTACACAGATTTACCTGCTGAAGCCACCCCATACACGATCATCCTAACAGGTGTCGCACCCATTAGGGAGGATCAAACTGAACACTTTGGGGACCTCAAAAACAAAGTTGTATTTTGGCTGAATAAACATCGCCCCCTCCCCCGTCCTCTTCCACAGACATATTGTATGTGAGAAGAGTTGACTGGGTGGGCCACTGTACTAAGGACTTAGAAGGGGATTGTGTTATTATATCTTTCAAGGACCCTTGGGTTGTGGATTTTATACGCAGGAAAGCAAGGTTAGGCCGATTGGGTGATGTGCAGACATTGGGCCTTGGGTATTTCTATCCTAATCGTTTCTGTGAGTTTCCCCCTAACCATATGATTCCAAGAAGGCCTATTAGGAGGTCCCAAGCGGATAGAACTCCCCTTACCCCGTATTGTCCCATACTGTTTAACCGCTTCGAATCCCTTTCTGGTCTGGAGGGCATCGATTGACTTCATCCTACTGTTGGAAGTGAGAGTGATCCCAGCAATTGTGTAGGCGGGGCTGACGTAGACTGTAACACGGCATTGAGTCTGGGGGGAGGTACCCTGGAGATAGCGAAGGGGACAGCCCCAATATATAAGATGGATGTCAATCTGGAGGTGGGTCTTCAACCCAACAAGAGCGAGATTTTGGGAGGGGTTCAATGTGTCCAGAATGTCACTGCACCCCCCAGTCAGGCAGTGTCGCTTAAACTAGCTTCGTGGAATATAGCGGGGCTAAAGGGGCGCTTGGGCTCAGAGGATTGGGTAGAGTTCATTGACACCTATGACATCTTATTGTTTCAAGAGAGTTGGACTCCCGGCCCAATCTATAGGGTGGGGTTTTTAAATTTTTTCAAACCAGCAGTGAAGGGTCATAAGGGCAGAGCCTCAGGGGGCCTAGTTATCTGGGTCAAACAGTCCATTGGCTACAGGCCAGTGGAAATTGACGTGGGTAACCCGGATCTCCTGGGAATTAAATTATGTAAGGAAAACTGCCAGGATGTAGTAGTTATTAACATCTATGCCCAAGGTCGCCCTGGAGGGCGTAGTCCTGCTATATTAAACGCGTTAGATTCCTACCTTGAAGGGATAGGGAGAGATAAGTTACTCATTTTAGCGGGGGACTTTAACTGCACCTTTGAACCTTTGCTCAGTGCGGGGGAGGACCTGGGGTTGGAGGACGACACTGTATGGAATATCCCGATGCTGTCCTTGAATAACATTAAAAGGGGTACAGAGGCGGCACTACATTGGGCGGGGTTGTGTCTGGACTGGGGGCTGAGAGCAGCCAACGGTCGTACGGCCTCTGACAAGGCCGGTAAACCTACTTTTGACAATCGGGTTAGTAAAAGCAGAAGAGATTATATTCTGCTAAAAATCAAATACTGGTCATTTCTGGACGACATGGAAGTCATGCTTTGCCCCGAAAGTGATCATAACCCATTGTCTCTTAGTTTAAGACTCCCTGGTGACCCTGGTAGGTCTACCTTTGTAACATACCAAATGGGAGATGCCCTCCTGACTAATCATAGAAGAAGGCTTAAATGGTCAAGGGTTGTGGAGAATCCCTCCCTCCTAGATGGTATATCGGAGGTAGTATCATCGACTCTGAGTGATATCTTGAAATTATCGCCCACAGAGGCTGTTATTGACCAGATCTGTGACCTCCACGAACAGTGTTTTAATAAAATAAAGGCCCTTCTAACCCTCCCATTAACACGAGGAAAGGCGAAGGCACAGGGCTGTCAGGAAAAATGGTATAACAAAAACTGCAGGGTTGCGCATAGCGCTTTAATTAAAGCAATTAAATCCAGGATTACCAGCGATATAAAAGAGGCACGCTTAAGGTACAAAAAAGTACAGTGGGAGGCGAAAAAAGAGTGGGATGAAAGCCATTGGTCAGATCTCCTAGAGGCTTGTAGCTCCTCTAACCAGGTTAGATTTTGGGAAATAGTGAAGTGGGGTAGAAACCCCGATTCACAAATCCCTGCTAATCATGTGTCTGTGGAAGCATAGGTTTATGGATCCTGATTTGGAATCTTGCACTGGACAAGCTAAGTGGGAAATCTCACTCCCCACCCACAATCAAGTGTTAACTTTTATGCTTTTAGAAACTGAGTCTGCAATCCGTTTGGTTCAGCGTGGGAAAGCACCAGGGATGGATTCCATCCCGGCTGATTTATTTAAAACTAATCTCCTAATCTGGGTTCCCTACATAACTTTGGTAGCGAATGCCATTGCTAAGGGGGCACGGATTCCGGTCTCCTGGAAGGGGGCGGAATTTCTTCCCATCTTTAAAAAAGGGGACCGTTCGGTCCCGGGCAATTACCGCCCCATAAGTTTAATCGACTCCCTACAAAAAATCATTGCTAGGATGGTCCTTGCTAGAGTCCAGGGCTGGATGGAGATGGAAAGCATTCTGTCTCCCTTGCAGGCCGGCTTTAGATCAGGTACCAGCACCATCGACCAAGTTTTCAGATTTACTCTGATATACTGGAAGATGGTGCTGTTGGGCGGTGGATCCATCTATGCCGCCTTTATAGATCTAAAGTCGACCTTCGATCTCGTGCCAAGGGTCAAACTGTGGGCCGTACTGAAAAATCTGGGACTTCCGCCAGAACTGCTTGACCTGGTAGTACGATTACATGAGGGCAATTTCGCTAGGGTGAGGTGGGGAGGCCAAGGGCAGGTGACGGACTGCTTCCCTGTAAATCGAGGCGTCCGTCAGTGATGTGTATTGGCACCCATGCTTTTTCTGTTGTTTATTGATCAGGTGGTGAAGTTTTTTGCTGATACCCCCACTGATGCTCCTTCACTTGGTGGGACCAAGTTCCCCATGCTCATCTTTGCCGATGACACTCTGCTCCTCTCAAAGACCCGTAGTGGTCTGCAAACTGCACTAAATAGATTTGAGGAGTTTTGTTTGGTCAACGATTTGAAAATCAATGTGAGCAAGACCAAATTCATGGTCTTAACTAAAAGCCGCCCCATTAAAAGTTTTGTGAGCATGAATGGAGTAAGTCTTGAACAAGTAGAGGTCATGACCTATCTAGGAGTAACCTTGGGCCACCGCCTCAGTTGGAAACCACAGGTTGACACTCTTTACCTAAGATTCGCACGCCTCACTGGTTGTCTTCTGCAGGAGCAAAAAAGGTCTCTAACCAAACGGGTTAAACCAGCTCTTAGGATATATGATACTAAGGTCAGCTCCGCAATCTTGTACGGGGCAGATCTTTGCGGGTTTATGGACCTATCAACTTTGGTAAAAGTTCAAAATAAATTCCTGAGAAAACTGGTAGGACTTCCCCAATCGACTCCGACAAAACCACTTTGTTTGGACATGGGATGCAAACCAATTAATGAGATGGCCCGATATCGGTTAGTAGGTCTGTGGAGACGCATTTGGACATCCCCAGATCTAAGCCTCTTTGCCAGGGAATTAGAGGAAGTAAGATCAGTTTGGGGCTCCAGTAATATACCCTGGCTGCGCGAAGTGAAGCTGATCTTGGAAGACATGGGCTGTAACCAGCTGTGGGTCTCTCCGGGGTCCACTAATTTTCCCTCTAAACAAGACTTTAAAGCGCTATACTGGGCCTTTGTTCGACAGGAGTCTGTCATTAACTCAGATGTCACCAGCCTAACTGGTAGATTCCTGTCCCACAAATTGGATCCCTCTTTTGAGAACTATTGGGACGTCATAACTAAGAAATTAGATAAAAAGCTTTACCACCAGTTCCGATTTGGTTCTTTGCCTTTAAGGTCTTTTACTAAGAAGTGGTCCGCCCTCCTACCTGATTGTTGCCCTTGGTGCATTGACCATAAGGAGAGTGTTGGACACTTTTTATTTGCATGCCCTGCATATTACGTACTAAGAAACAAATGGATTAGGCCCATCTGTTACCATCTCAGAGTCCGAGGGAGTGCCGAGACGTTGTGGGCGCTACGCATGACCACCTCTGAGGTGGTGGTCGTGGGTGTTGCCAAATTTCTGGGCTGGGCATGGGTTATTAGAGCCAGACATCTGCAGGCATTCTGATTCTTAATAATTTTTTTCCGGGTTTTTTGTATATGCGATCTTTGTCACACTGTTTAATTCTTTTTTAACGATAAATTGTCTATGTAACTATGATGATTTTAAATTAGTATTCATGTATGTTTTATCCCTATTTTTATTCTGTCGTAAGCTGTCTTTTATGATGTAAAAATCGCAATAAAGACTTTAAAACCTGAACCTGACTGCCAAAGAGAAGCTCTAGCAACCTCAATAGATTTGGGATTTGTCTTGCGTTGTGTTATCACTTTATTACTTTGTTTGCGTGCTGCATAAGTACTATACACATTAACCCTATCTTAAGCATAAGTGATCTTGAGGGTAAGCACAGGTTTACTTAGTGACTTTTGTGGTTAACCAGGCAAGGATTATGTTTATTACTTGAGTGGTGCTTCCACCCCTCTCATCCAGTTTCTAACGCTTGGTCAGTTTAAATTAATTGTTTATGAATGAAGCCAAGGCAGAGTTATCTGTACATGCCTGGAAGGTCTCTCAGGTGCTAGGAATTCTTTTAAATGAGCCGACATGGATGACCTCAGAATGAATCTATCCTTTGTGGCAGAGGGGGCAGTGACGCAGGGTTTTCAATTATCTCTATCCAGACCTTTTCAAATGATTGTCGCTAATGGTGCTTAAATCAGACATTTTAACATAACACTCTTAGGCTAAACAAGACCATAGGAATTTCATGTGCACCTTGCAAAAAAAAGTTATTGCAACAAAGTACCATCATCAATTGTATATTTTCCCCAAAATAATTTAGCCATAAAGGACACTTTACAGTTCTTCAAATTTAAGTTGTACCACAAAGGGCCATCGCCCTTTACATGTTGTTTTGTTCCTATTAGCGGAATAATATTTATAGTGAAACTATCCGTTTAACCCACTAATACATTTTGAAGCTGATTATTGAATTAGATCTCTTGCAATTTCTCATGCATCAACTAAACATTTCAGACTAGCGATCCTTTAACACAACTGCCATGTTTTGCACGCAGGGGTCCTAGGTAGCATCAAATAGATGATGAGATGGAAGCCTGAGTTGTCTATGATCAGGGCTGGACTGAGAACCAAAACAAGACCCGGCAAAGTGCTCGGCGGACCGCCTGGGGGGTTAGGGGTGCGACCGAGCTGTTTGCCAGTGCCGGTTTCGGACGATTTTGTTACAGGGTCCGATATTATACCTGTACTGCAAAAACGGCCCAGTAAAAAAAACAACACCGCACAGGCCAAAAACCATCCCTCACACTGGCGGCCCACCACAGAAAAACCTAGTGCCCGCTACGCCCAGTCTCGCCCTGTCTATGATGCATCTCAGAACCCTGAGGCAAAAGCCATTGCCTTACTCACTGATAAGCCTGGTATTTTGCCTCCCACCACACCTCTCTTTAAATCTTTCTCCTGCCAAAATATAAAAACATTATTCCTGGCATCTGGCTACCCTACCAAATTTCTCTCTAGAGCTTTCCTTTCCTTCCTTGCTCCAAGTTGTGCTCTCTGCCCTTCATTCAATGCTGACAGGCTCTCTGAGAGCCATGGCAGGATAACTTGGAACTGATTTATCAGTTTTCAACAGTATGAAACAACTTTTTTCTCCTAGTTTTTCTGTCATAGCAATACCAGGATTTGGAATTCGGTATTCATGCTAATGGCTCTCCCTTATAGTCATACATAGCAAAATATTAATGGCTGGTGAACAAGTCACATAACAGACTAGATATTTCACAGAGTCAGGTCAGCGGTAAAATGTTTGAGTCTGGTGCGCAAGGCACAAACATTTATTTATAAAGTTTTGTATAGCGCCAACGTGACCCTTACGGGTATCAGAGCGCTTCACAATTTTGGGCAAGAGGGATACAGTTTTGGGAGGCAAAATAATCATTACATAATTATGCAAGACACGTGCAGGACTCCTGTAGGTGTTGAAACTCATCACATAAGGGTACAGTAATGGGTGAGGAACATTCAAACATATGTATGTACAGTGCATGTTAACGATGTTGTTCAAGATATGTGGGAGTAGCTTCTGAATGTAATTCTGAATATCTTTTCCCACTCACGCAAGACCTTGAATCCTAATGTTGCAGCAAGATGGGCTTTCCAGATCCCCTTGCTCTAAAGCTTTTTACCCTTTGATAACACTCCAGATTGTGCCAACTTCATCATTTATTGGTTAAAGAAACTTTTGGAGGAACTCGTGTGATATTTGACTTATATGCTTGATTATCCAGCCAACAGTTGTTAGCCCAGCTGTTTAGTTTGTTGCCCACTACTAAGTTTGATTTTATCCACGTTAAGCACTGGATAGGAAACAGACTCAAAACAAGCCAAAAGGCCTAAAAGAATCAGGAATGCAACAGATGGAGGGCATCCAACAGGGACGTCAAGACTTAATCAGAGGAGTGCATTGGTCTAAAACCTGATTGTTGCGGACTGAGCAATTATTTTCCATATAACTTGATAACTGATTATTAGCCAGGCTTTGCATCAGTTTGGTGGCAAACGATAAAAATGATACAGGTCGGTAATTGACGTAAACTTTAATTATGCTCCAAAGACAGCAGTATTTTCCCACCCATTAGGTACCTGGCCTGATACATTAATTCTGTAAGTTTAATTCAAATAATTTCACAAACTGTGTGAATGATCTTCATCTTACAGATATCCCTAAGAGATCTTGATAATATCTCTTTCAGCTGCTCAATTAGCTCTTCCAATTTTATAGGCTTAAAACGCATAAAAGTGTTTCCTTGAGAAGTAGGGTCCAGTTAATATGTTATTGAGGGGTCTGCAGATGGTGAGCTAATTTCTAAAATGCTTCCTGCAAAAAGTGATAGAGTTGGTTGTATAAAGTGTAGGAGGGCAGAGACTTACATCTTTCACAGTGAGTGGGCCAAACTCTCTAACAATCTCCCAAAAAAATCTGTCTAGTCCAAGAGGTGAACTGATTACTCTGAGCACAAAGTGAGTCGAATGTTTTGTTTTAATGGCTATTTTATAGGTTTTAAAATCTGGAAATGGCATTCTTATTAGGGTTTGAGTTAAAACCTTTCCTCCAGTGTCTTTAGACTTTCTTACATGCTTTCTAGCAACATCAATTTGCTATTGATACACACTTCATACAACTTTCAAGAGGACAACAGAATCAAGACCAGTCGGCACTACAATGTCTTCATCTGCCTTAAACAGATGCATCAGATGGATGATTGAACAAGGGAGGGTTGAAATGTGCAGGTTTGAGCCACAATCAACAGGAGTTTCCAAGGCTCTAAAAGCCCTGGTAGTGGGAGCTAGATTGGACAGCATTTTCAAGGATGTCAAGTGGTGTGGGTATTCTGCATTTAAGTGGTTTTATTTTAAAGCTATGCAGTATAGTCGGTGGTGAGTACGCTTTAAACTATGCATAATCCTTCCCTACGGTCTTGACAAAAACTGAGATTTTCATAGACATGGCAGAAAGAAGCTAGAATAATTACCATTCTTTTCTTAAGATGATGAGACAAATAGTTCCTTAATGGATTTCCACCTTTTACTGAATGGTTGGAAAGTATGACTTGGGGGTTCAATGAAAGCAACAGGTTGCTGTGACAGTCATGGCTACATGGATGATGCTAGAGCAAATAAAATTGGCAATACATGCTGCTGTTTTAAGGCTTCTGGTAGGCATCAGACTGGATCCAGATATTTAAAAGCAGCAGTACTCTTGTATACCAGTAGATGCCGTTGTGCACCTCCGTGCTGACGTTGTTCCACTCCAGAAGACTTGGGTGTAAATAACCACATCCAGGTGTGCTGATGCCAGTTCCTTTGTATACATGCTTTTTGAGGCGGAAACAGAGCTTACTCCTCCTCTCTTTGACAACTGTTTTTCTCCCAAAACGTTCTTTTTCAGAGTCCCAGGGACAATATGTCACCTACCAAAAAAACAGGGCTTAAAAATTTCAGGGAATGTTGAAAACCAATGTCTGTGACAGATCCCCATGAACTATGTCTGTGGTGCCTAGGGTCTGAGGAGGTCCTTGATCTGACCCTGCCAGGGGCAGAGTCAGCACAAGCAGTAATTGCGTCTAACACGAGGCAAACGCCCTGTGTACAGCGACTCTATTAGCCCGTCTGATGCGGAGTGATTTCCTGACAAATAAGGAATCTGAGTGTGAAATTTTCATACTTCTAATGAACACTACACGAATAGTGTGAGTATTCAGTTTTGTTCTTTTGTATTGTCCTGACGAAAGCTCTACAGACCCGTTCGGGCCCAATAGAGCTGAAACATGTCGACCTATTGATAGAGTTATATGGTAATCCTGTAACTCGATTACCAAATATACCACTATTTTTCCTTTTAAAACTACAGTTTGCACCCTCTTTATAATAAATTTGTCTTTTTTGGGTGCAACCCTGTTTTTAGACTTTTTGGCTTAGTAGCACTGTACTTCATCCCTCTGGACCAGTGCATTTTTCATTTCTGGACACTTCTACTCTTTCCAGAGGTTGCCTCGGGTGAGGCAGGCATATTGCACGTCGTTTGTCAACCCGATGAATATGCCATGACGCTAGAGAAGGGGCGGATAAAAGATACACCGCACTCATAACATCTCAGCGTCTATGAGGGTTTTCAACAAATAACCAATGGTTATTGTAGATACAAGTGTCCATTCCTTTGTATGATGATTGAGGTACCTATTCAGGGGAACTGAATGGACGAAAATTCCTCTTCCCTCTTATGATTACAATACAATACAAACACTGACCCTACCTACAACAGAGGTGAAAACTAACATCTTGACAAACAAGTTACTTACATTCCATAACACTTTAGCTGGTAGAGACTCTCTCTAGACGCTGATTCTTTATATGAGAATATTCCATAGTGTCAGACTGCATCCTGAATCATTTTTTGCAATTTCCCCTTGCATGCTGGTAGTTGGCATTGTTTGGCACTGCATCGTATTGTTGGCGTAGTCAGCAGCAGATGTGACATTCGCGGTGCCAACATAGGCCCCGCCCCAGGGAGCAAACCTCCGTTCATAACAGTCTTTTTTTATTTTTAATCCTTGCAATTTATTATGATATGAGCTTTGAAAAAAGGAAGAAACGAAAAGAAGATGTGTACAAAGAATGTGTTTGTATTGTGGTAAATCTGGATATTATCTAAAAGATTATCACAGTAAACATAGAATTTTCAAGAGTCACATACAGATGCCTTCAGTTAGAAAGGTTACAACCAGTGGATATCTGAGTGCCTCGACAATAAATGGTGCTGCCTTGTTGAGTGAAGATAAGCAGTTTGTCACAAAATAGGCAGCTAATACTATGTAGTGATTGATTACTCATTTAGCAGTTCCTAACAAAATTATTTTATCCAATGAACAAGGTGAATTGGTTTCAGGACTTCAGGTCAGGTTTTGGTGTCTCAGGGAATTATATGGTTCTTAAGTTTGGACAATCATTAGAGATACCTTTGATCACTAAGAATGTTCCTGCAGAGGTTAGGGCAGTAGATGGTTCAGTATTTGCCTACAATGTTAATATATTCACACAATCTTTGTGGTGGGTTTTGCAAGTCACTATGAAAAAAATAGTTTTGATCTGATTGATGCCCCTCATTAGGTCGAGCCTAGCTATTGCGTAAGCAATCGCTATGCGAGATTATAGTAAGGGGAAAAGAAAAGTCTACCAAAGACCTCTGGAATGTGGTTTATGGCCAGTGCATGTGAGGCTTTAAAGTGCGAAGCAGGCATCTGGCATTGACTTGAAAGCAGGAGACTGCTTTCGCCAGCGTGTGCTTGGCCTAACTTCCTGCTCCCCCTCTTACAGCAATTAACTTTTGTTCACTCACACCTCATATGCTCGTTCCCTCCCACCCTTCCTTTGATGTCCGCTTTTCTTGTTTTCTCATCCCTACCCCTCTCTCTCCACCCTCCAACTCTACCCTCAACCCTCCAACTCCACCCTCCAACTCCACCCTCCAACTGCAACCTCCAACTCCAACTCCACCCTCCAACTCCACCCTCCAACTCCACCCTCCAACTCCTACTCCACCCTCCAACTCCAAATACACCCTCCAACTCCACCCTCCAACTACAACTCCACCTTCCACCCTCCAACTCCACCCTCCAACTTCAACTCCACCTCCACCCTCCAACTCCACACTCCAACTCCAACTCCACCCTCCAACTCCACCCTCCAACTCCACCCTCCAACTCCAAATCCACCCTCCAACTCCACCCGCCAACTCCACCCTCCAACTCCAACTCCACCGTCCAACTCCACCCTCCAACTTCACCCTCCACCCTCTAACTCCTCCCTCCAACTCCAACTCCTACTCCACACTCCACCCTCCAACTCCACCCTCCAACTCCAACTCCACCCTCCAACTTCAACTCCACCCTTCAACTCCACTCTCCAACTCCACCCTCCAACTCCACCCTCCAACTCCAACTCCACCCTCCAACTCCACCTCCACCCTCCAACTCCACCCTCCAACCTCAACTCCAACCTCTAACTCCACCCTCCAACTCCACCCCCACCCTCCAACTTCACCCTCAACTCCACACTCCAACTCCAACTCCACCCTCCACCAGTCAACTCCACCCTCCAACTCCACCCTCCAACTCCAACTCCACCCTCCAACTCCACCCTCCAACTCCACCCTCCAACTCCAAATCCACCCTCCACCATTCAACTCCATCCTCCAACTCCACCCTCCAACTCCAACTCCACCCTCCAACTCCACCCTCCAACTCCACCCTCCAACTCCAACTCCACCCTCCAACTCCATATTCCAACTCCAACTCCAACTCCACCCTCCAACTCCACCCTCCAACTCCAACTCCAACTCCACCCTCCAACTCCAACTCCAACTCCACCCTCCAAATCCAACTCCACCCTCCAACTCCAACTCCACCCTCCAACGCCATCTCCACCCTCCAACTCCACCCTCCAACTCAAACTTACCCTCCACTACATCCTCCAACTCCACCCTCCAACTCCACCCTCCAACTCCACCCTCCAACTCCAACTCCACCCTCCAACTCCACCTCCACCCTCCAACTCCAACTCCACCCTCCAACTCCACCCGCCACCCTTTAACTCCACCCTCCAACTCCACTCTCCAACTCCACCCTCCAACTCCACCCTCCAACTCCAACTCCACCCTCCAACTCCAACTCCACCCTCCAACTCCAACTCCACCCTCCAACTCCACCCTCCAACTCTACCCTCCAACTCTACCCTCCAACTCCACCCTCCAACTCCACCCTCCAACTCCAACTCCAACTCCACCTGCCAATGCCAACTCCACCCTCCAACTCCAACTGCACCCTTCAACTCCACCCTCCAACTCCACCCTCCACCTCCACCCTCCAACTACACCCTCCAACTCCAACTCCACCCTCCAACTGCAACCTCCACCCTCCAACCCACCCTCCACACTCCAACTCCACCCTCCAACTCCACACTCCAACTCCACCCTCCAAATCCAACTCCACCCTCCAACTCCAACTCTACCCTCCAACTCCAACTCCACCCTCCAACTCCACCCTCCAACTCCAACTCCACCCTCCAACTCCACCCTCCAACTCCAACTCCACCCTCCAACTCCAACTTCACCCTCCAACTCCACCCTCCAACTCCACCCTCCAACTCCAACTCCACCATCCAAATCCAACTCCACCATCCACCCTTCAACTCCACCCTCCAACTCCACCCTTTAACTCCAACTCCAACCTCCAACTCCACCCTCCCACTACAACTCCACCCTCTAACTCCACCCTCCAACTCCAACTCCACCCTCCAACTCCACCCTCCAACTCCACCCTCCAACTCCAACTCCACCCTCCAACTCCACCCTCCAACTCCAACTCCACCCTCCAACTCCAACTCCACCCTCCAACTCCACCCCCATCTCCATCTTCCAACTCTACCCCCCAACTCCACCCTCCAACTCCACCCTCCTACTCCAACTCCACCCTCCAACTCCACTCTCCAACTCCACTCTCACACTCCACCCTCCAACCTCAACTCCACCCTCCAACTCCACCCTCCAACTCCAACTCCACCATCCAAATCCAACTCCACCATCCACCCTTCAACTCCACCCTCCAACTCCACCCTTTAACTCCAATTCCAACCTCCAACTCCACTCTCCAACTACAACTCCACCCTCTAACTCCACCCTCCAACTCCAACTCCACCCTCCAACTCCACCCTCCAACTCCACCCTCCAACTCCACCCTCCAACTCCACCCTCCAACTCCAACTCCACCCTCCAACTCCAACTCCACCCTCCAACTCCACCCCCATCTCCATCTTCCAACTCTACCCCCCAACTCCACCCTCCAACTCCACCCTCCTACTCCAACTCCACCCTCCAACTCCACTCTCCAACCCCACTCTCACACTCCAGCCTCCAACCTCAACTCCACCCTCCAACTCCAACCTCCAACTCCAACTCCAATTCTACCCTCCACCATTTAACTCCACCCTCCAACTCCAACTCCACCCTCCAACTCCACCATCCACCCTTCAACTCCACCCTCCAACTCCACCCTTTAACTCCAACTCCACCCTCCAACTCCACCCTCCAACTACAACTCCACCCTCTTACTCCACCCTCCAACTCCACCCTCCAACTCCACCCTCCAACTCCAATTCTACCCTCCAACTCCACCCTCCAACTCTAACTCCACCCTCCAACTCCACCCTCCAACTCCAACTCCACCCTCCAACTCCACCCTCCAACTCCATCCTCCAACTCCACCCTCCAACTCCAACTTCACCCTCCACCCTTCAACTCCACCCTCCAACTCCACCCTCCAACTCCAACTCTACCCTCCAACCCCACCTTCCAACTCCAACTCCACCCTCCAACTCCAACGCCACCCTCCAACTCTACCCCCATCTCCATCCTCCAACTCTACCCCCCAACTCCACCCTCCAACTCCACCCTCCTACTCCAACTCCACCCTCCAACTCCACTCTCCAACTCCACTCTCACACTCCACCCTCCAACCTCAACTCCACCCTCCAACTCCAACCTCCAACTCCAACTCTACCCTCCACTCCACCCTCCAATTCCAGCCTCCAACTCCAATTCCACCCTCCACCATTTAACTCCACCCTCCAACTCCAACTCCACCCTCCAACTCCACCATCCACCCTTCAACTCCACCCTCCAACTCCACCCTTTAACTCCAACTCCACCCTCCAACTACAACTCCACCCTCTTACTCCACCCTCCAACTCCAACTCCACCCTCCAACTCCACCCTCCACCATTCAACTCAACGCTCCAACTCCACCCTCCAACTCCACCCTCCAACTCCAATTCTACCCTCCAACTCCACCCTCCAACTCTAACTCCACCCTCCAACTCCACCCTCCAACTCCACCCTCCAACTCCACCCTCCAACTCCATCCTCCAACTCCACCCTCCAACTCCAACTCCACCCTTCAACTCCACCCTCCAACTCCACCCTCCAACTCCAACTCTACCCTCCAACCCCACCTTCCAACTCCAACTCCACCCTCCAACTCCAACTCCACCCTCCAACTCCACCCCCATCTCCATCCTCCAACTCTACCCCCCAACTCCACCCTCCAACTCCACCCTCCTACTCCAACTCCACCCTCCAACTCCACTCTCCAACTCCACTCTCAAACTCCACCCTCCAACCTCAACTCCACCCTCCAACTCCAACCTCCAACTCCAACTCCAACTCCACCCTCCACTCCACCCTCCAATTCCAGCCTCCAACTCCAATTCCACCATTTAACTCCACCCTCCAACTCCAATTCCACCCTCCAACTCCAACTCCACCCTCCAACTCCAACTCCACCCTCCAACTCCAACTCCACCCTCCAACTCCACCCCCAACTCCATCCTCCAACTCTACCCCCCAACTCCACCCTCCAACTCCACCCTCCTACTCCAACTCCACCCTCCAACTCCACTCTCCAACTCCACTCTCAAACTCCACCCTCCAACCTCAACTCCACCCTCCAACTCCAACCTCCAACTCCAACTCCACCCTCCACTCCACCCTCCAATTCCAGCCTCCAACTCCAATTCCACCCTCCACCATTTAACTCCACCCTCCAACTCCAACTCCACCATCCAACTCCAACTCCACCCTCCAACTCCAACTCCACCTTCCAACTCCAACTTCACCCTCCAACTCCACCCTCCAACTCCACCCTCCAACTCCAACCTACAACTCCACCCTTCAATTCCACCCTCCAACTCCACTCTCCAACTCTATCCTCCAACTCCAACTCCACCCTCTAACTCCAACTCCACCCTCCAACTCCACACTCCAACTCCAACTCCACCTTCCAACTCCACCTTCCAAATCCACCTTCCAACTCCACCCTCCAACTACAACTCCACCCTCCAACTCCACCTCCACCCTCTAACTCCAACTCCACCCTCCAACTCCAACTCCACCCTCCAACTCCACACTCCAACTCCACCCTCCAAATCCAACTCCACCCTCCAACTCCAACTCTACCCTCCAACTCCAACTCCACCCTCCAACTCCACCCTCCAACTCCAACTCCACCCTCCAACTCCACCCTCCAACTCCAACTCCACCCTCCAACTCCAACTTCACCCTCCAACTCCACCCTCCAACTCCACCCTCCAACTCCAACTCCACCATCCAAATCCAACTCCACCATCCACCCTTCAACTCCACCCTCCAACTCCACCCTTTAACTCCAACTCCAACCTCCAACTCCACCCTCCCACTACAACTCCACCCTCTAACTCCACCCTCCAACTCCAACTCCACCCTCCAACTCCACCCTCCAACTCCACCCTCCAACTCCAACTCCACCCTCCAACTCCACCCTCCAACTCCAACTCCACCCTCCAACTCCAACTCCACCCTCCAACTCCACCCCCATCTCCATCTTCCAACTCTACCCCCCAACTCCACCCTCCAACTCCACCCTCCTACTCCAACTCCACCCTCCAACTCCACTCTCCAACTCCACTCTCACACTCCACCCTCCAACCTCAACTCCACCCTCCAACTCCACCCTCCAACTCCAACTCCACCATCCAAATCCAACTCCACCATCCACCCTTCAACTCCACCCTCCAACTCCACCCTTTAACTCCAATTCCAACCTCCAACTCCACTCTCCAACTACAACTCCACCCTCTAACTCCACCCTCCAACTCCAACTCCACCCTCCAACTCCACCCTCCAACTCCACCCTCCAACTCCACCCTCCAACTCCACCCTCCAACTCCAACTCCACCCTCCAACTCCAACTCCACCCTCCAACTCCACCCCCATCTCCATCTTCCAACTCTACCCCCCAACTCCACCCTCCAACTCCACCCTCCTACTCCAACTCCACCCTCCAACTCCACTCTCCAACCCCACTCTCACACTCCAGCCTCCAACCTCAACTCCACCCTCCAACTCCAACCTCCAACTCCAACTCCAATTCTACCCTCCACCATTTAACTCCACCCTCCAACTCCAACTCCACCCTCCAACTCCACCATCCACCCTTCAACTCCACCCTCCAACTCCACCCTTTAACTCCAACTCCACCCTCCAACTCCACCCTCCAACTACAACTCCACCCTCTTACTCCACCCTCCAACTCCACCCTCCAACTCCACCCTCCAACTCCAATTCTACCCTCCAACTCCACCCTCCAACTCTAACTCCACCCTCCAACTCCACCCTCCAACTCCAACTCCACCCTCCAACTCCACCCTCCAACTCCATCCTCCAACTCCACCCTCCAACTCCAACTTCACCCTCCACCCTTCAACTCCACCCTCCAACTCCACCCTCCAACTCCAACTCTACCCTCCAACCCCACCTTCCAACTCCAACTCCACCCTCCAACTCCAACGCCACCCTCCAACTCTACCCCCATCTCCATCCTCCAACTCTACCCCCCAACTCCACCCTCCAACTCCACCCTCCTACTCCAACTCCACCCTCCAACTCCACTCTCCAACTCCACTCTCACACTCCACCCTCCAACCTCAACTCCACCCTCCAACTCCAACCTCCAACTCCAACTCTACCCTCCACTCCACCCTCCAATTCCAGCCTCCAACTCCAATTCCACCCTCCACCATTTAACTCCACCCTCCAACTCCAACTCCACCCTCCAACTCCACCATCCACCCTTCAACTCCACCCTCCAACTCCACCCTTTAACTCCAACTCCACCCTCCAACTACAACTCCACCCTCTTACTCCACCCTCCAACTCCAACTCCACCCTCCAACTCCACCCTCCACCATTCAACTCAACGCTCCAACTCCACCCTCCAACTCCACCCTCCAACTCCAATTCTACCCTCCAACTCCACCCTCCAACTCTAACTCCACCCTCCAACTCCACCCTCCAACTCCACCCTCCAACTCCACCCTCCAACTCCATCCTCCAACTCCACCCTCCAACTCCAACTCCACCCTTCAACTCCACCCTCCAACTCCACCCTCCAACTCCAACTCTACCCTCCAACCCCACCTTCCAACTCCAACTCCACCCTCCAACTCCAACTCCACCCTCCAACTCCACCCCCATCTCCATCCTCCAACTCTACCCCCCAACTCCACCCTCCAACTCCACCCTCCTACTCCAACTCCACCCTCCAACTCCACTCTCCAACTCCACTCTCAAACTCCACCCTCCAACCTCAACTCCACCCTCCAACTCCAACCTCCAACTCCAACTCCAACTCCACCCTCCACTCCACCCTCCAATTCCAGCCTCCAACTCCAATTCCACCATTTAACTCCACCCTCCAACTCCAATTCCACCCTCCAACTCCAACTCCACCCTCCAACTCCAACTCCACCCTCCAACTCCAACTCCACCCTCCAACTCCACCCCCAACTCCATCCTCCAACTCTACCCCCCAACTCCACCCTCCAACTCCACCCTCCTACTCCAACTCCACCCTCCAACTCCACTCTCCAACTCCACTCTCAAACTCCACCCTCCAACCTCAACTCCACCCTCCAACTCCAACCTCCAACTCCAACTCCACCCTCCACTCCACCCTCCAATTCCAGCCTCCAACTCCAATTCCACCCTCCACCATTTAACTCCACCCTCCAACTCCAACTCCACCATCCAACTCCAACTCCACCCTCCAACTCCAACTCCACCTTCCAACTCCAACTTCACCCTCCAACTCCACCCTCCAACTCCACCCTCCAACTCCAACCTACAACTCCACCCTTCAATTCCACCCTCCAACTCCACTCTCCAACTCTATCCTCCAACTCCAACTCCACCCTCTAACTCCAACTCCACCCTCCAACTCCACACTCCAACTCCAACTCCACCTTCCAACTCCACCTTCCAAATCCACCTTCCAACTCCACCCTCCAACTACAACTCCACCCTCCAACTCCACCTCCACCCTCTAAATCCAACTCCACCCTCCAACTCCAACTCCACCCTCCAACTACAACTCCACCCTCCAACTCCGCCCTCCAACTCCAACTCCACCCTCCAACTCCAACTCCACCCTCCAACTCCACCCTCCAATTCCAACTCCACCTTCCAACTCCACCCTCCAACTCCACCCTCCAACTCCAACCTCCAACTCCACCCTTCAATTCCACCCTCCAACTCCACCCTCCAACTCCATCCTCCAACTCTATCCTCCAACTCCAACTCCACCCTCCAACTCCACCCCCATCTCCATCTTCCAACTCTACCCCCCAACTCCACCCTCCAACTCCACCCTCCTACTCCAACTCCACCCTCCAACTCCACTCTCCAACTCCACTCTCACACTCCACCCTCCAACCTCAACTCCACCCTCCAACTCCAACCTCCAACTCCAACTCCAATTCCACCCTCCACCATTTAACTCCACCCTCCAACTCCAACTCCACCCTCCAACTCCACCATCCACCCTTCAACTCCACCCTCCAACTCCACCCTTTAACTCCAACTCCACCCTCCAACTCCACCCTCCAACTACAACTCCACCCTCTTACTCCACCCTCCAACTCCACCCTCCAACTCCACCCTCCAACTCCAATTCTACCCTCCAACTCCACCCTCCAACTCTAACTCCACCCTCCAACTCCACCCTCCAACTCCAACTCCACCCTCCAACTCCACCCTCCAACTCCATCCTCCAACTCCACCCTCCAACTCCAACTTCACCCTCCACCCTTCAACTCCACCCTCCAACTCCACCCTCCAACTCCAACTCTACCCTCCAACCCCACCTTCCAACTCCAACTCCACCCTCCAACTCCAACTCCACCCTCCAACTCTACCCCCATCTCCATCCTCCAACTCTACCCCCCAACTCCACCCTCCAACTCCACCCTCCTACTCCAACTCCACCCTCCAACTCCACTCTCCAACTCCACTCTCACACTCCACCCTCCAACCTCAACTCCACCCTCCAACTCCAACCTCCAACTCCAACTCCAACTCTACCCTCCACTCCACCCTCCAATTCCAGCCTCCAACTCCAATTCCTCCCTCCACCATTTAACTCCACCCTCCAACTCCAACTCCACCCTCCAACTCCACCATCCACCCTTCAACTCCACCCTCCAACTCCACCCTTTAACTCCAACTCCACCCTCCAACTACAACTCCACCCTCTTACTCCACCCTCCAACTCCAACTCCACCCTCCAACTCCACCCTCCACCATTCAACTCCACGCTCCAACTCCACCCTCCAACTCCACCCTCCAACTCCAATTCTACCCTCCAACTCCACCCTCCAACTCTAACTCCACCCTCCAACTCCACCCTCCAACTCCACCCTCCAACTCCATCCTCCAACTCCACCCTCCAACTCCAACTCCACCCTTCAACTCCACCCTCCAACTCCACCCTCCAACTCCAACTCTACCCTCCAACCCCACCTTCCAACTCCAACTCCACCCTCCAACTCCAACTCCACCCTCCAACTCCACCCCATCTCCATCCTCCAACTCTACCCCCCAACTCCACCCTCCAACTCCACCCTCCTACTCCAACTCCACCCTCCAACTCCACTCTCCAACTCCACTCTCAAACTCCACCCTCCAACCTCAACTCCACCCTCCAACTCCAACCTCCAACTCCAACTCCAACTCCACCCTCCACTCCACCCTCCAATTCCAGCCTCCAACTCCAATTCCACCATTTAACTCCACCCTCCAACTCCAATTCCACCCTCCAACTCCAACTCCACCCTCCAACTCCAACTCCACCCTCCAACTCCACCCCCAACTCCATCCTCCAACTCTACCCCCCAACTCCACCCTCCAACTCCACCCTCCTACTCCAACTCCACCCTCCAACTCCACTCTCCAACTCCACTCTCAAACTCCACCCTCCAACCTCAACTCCACCCTCCAACTCCAACCTCCAACTCCAACTCCAACTCCACCCTCCACTCCACCCTCCAATTCCAGCCTCCAACTCCAATTCCACCCTCCACCATTTAACTCCACCCTCCAACTCCAACTCCACCATCCAACTCCAACTCCACCCTCCAACTCCAACTCCACCTTCCAACTCCAACTTCACCCTCCAACTCCACCCTCCAACTCCACCCTCCAACTCCAACCTACAACTCCACTCTTCAATTCCACCCTCCAACTCCACTCTCCAACTCTATCCTCCAACTCCAACTCCACCCTCTAACTCCAACTCCACCCTCCAACTCCACACTCCAACTCCAACTCCACCTTCCAACTCCACCTTCCAAATCCACCTTCCAACTCCACCCTCCAACTACAACTCCACCCTCCAACTCCACCTCCACCCTCTAACTCCAACTCCACCCTCCAACTCCAACTCCACCCTCCAACTACAACTCCACCCTCCAACTCTGCCCTACAACTACAACTCCACCCTCCAACTCTAACTCCACCTTCCAACTCCACCTTCCAAGTCCACCCTCCAACTACACCCTCCAATTCCAACTCCACCCTCCAACTCTAACTCCACCTTCCAACTCCAGCCTCCAACTCCAACTCCACCCTCCAACTCCACCCTCCAATTCCAACTCCACCCTCCAACTCCACCCTCCAACTCCACCCTCCAACTCCACCCTCCAACTCCACCCTCCAACTCCATCCTCCAACTCTATCCTCCAACTCCAACTCCACCCTCTAACTCCAACTCCACCCTCCAACTCCACCCTCCAACTCCAACTCCAACTCCAACCTCCAACTCCACCCGTCAACTCCAACTCCACCCTCCAACTCCAACTGCACCCTTCAACTCCACCTTCCAACTCCACCCTCCATCCCCACCCTCCAACTACACCCTCCAACTCCAACTCTAACCTCCAACTCCAACCTCCACCCTTCCACCCACCCTCCACCCTCTAACTCCACCCTCCAACTCCACCCTTTAACTCCAAGCTCTAACTCCAGCTCCACCCTCCAACTCCAACTCTAACTCCAACTCCACCCTCCAACTCCACTCTCCAACTCTAACTCCACCATCCAACTCCAACTCCACCCTCCAACTCCAACTCCACCCTCCAACTCTAACTCCACCCTCCAAATCCACCCTACATCTCCAACTACACCCTCCAACTCCAACTCCATCCTCCAACTCCACCCTACAACTCCACCCTCCAACTCCACCCTCCAACTCCACCTTCCAACTCCAACTCCACCCTCCAACTCCACCCATCCTCCAACTCCAACTCCACCCTCCAAATTCACCTTCCAACTCCAACTCCACCCTCCAACTACACCCTCCAACTACACCCTCCAACTCCAACTCCACACTCCAACTCCGCCCTCCAACTCCAACACCACCTGCCAACTCCACCCTCCAACTCCAACTCCACCCTCCAACTCCACCCTCCAACTCTACCCTCCAACTCCAACTCTAACTCCACCCTCCAACTCCAACTCCACCATCCAACTCCAACTCCACCCTCCAACTCCAACTGCACCCTTCAACTCCACCCTCCAACTCCACCCTCCACCCTCCAACTCCACCCTCCAACTCCAACTCCACCCTCCAACTCCACCCTCCAACTCCAACTCCATCCTCCAACTCCAACTACACCCTCCAACTACACGGTCCAATTCCACCCTCCAACTACACCCTCCAACTCCAACTCCACCCTCCAACTCCACCCGCCAACTCCAACTCCAACTGCACCCTTCAACTCCACCTTCCAACTCCACCCTCCATCTCCACCCTCCAACTACACCCTCCAACTCCAACTCTAACTTCCAACTCCAACCTCCACCCTCCAACCCACCCTCCACCCTCTAACTCCACCCACCAACTCCACCTTTCAACTCCACCCTCCAACTCAAACTCCACCCTCCAACTCCACAGTCCAACTCCACCTCCAACTCCATCCTCCAACTCCACCCTCCAACTCCACCCTTCAACTCCAACTACACCCTCCAACTCCAACTCCACCAGCTCCACCCTCCAACTCCACCCTCCAACTCCAACTCCACCCTCCAAATCCAACTCCACCCTCCAACTCCACCCTCCAACTCCACCTTCCAACTCCACCCTCCAACTCCAACTCCACCCTCCAACTCCAACTCCACCTTCCAACTCCAACTGCACCCTTCAACTCCACCCTCCAACTCCACCTTCCAACTCCACCCTCCAACTCCACCCTCCAACTCCAACTCCACCCTCCAACTTCAACTCCACGTTCCAACTCCAACTTCACCCTCCAACTCCACCCTCCAACTCCAACTCCACCCTCCAACTCCACCCTCCAACTCCACCCTCCAACTCCACCCTCCAACTCCAACTCCACCCTCCAACTCCTCCTTTACCCTCCAACTCAACTCCACCCTCCAACTCCAAATCCACCCTCCAGCTCCAACTCCACCCTACAACTCTGCCCTACAACTCCAACTCCACCCTCCAACTCCAACTCTACCCTCCAACTCCACCCTCCAACTCCACCCTCCAACTCTACCCTCCAACTCCAACTCCACCCTCCAACTCCAACTCCACCCTCAGACTCCACCCCCAACTCCATCCTCCAACTCTACCCCCCAACTCCACCCTCCAACTCCACCCTCCTACTCCAACTCCACCCTCCAACTCCACTCTCCAACTCCACTCTCAAACTCTACCCTCCAACCTCAACTCCACCCTCCAACTCCAACCTCCAACTCCAACTCCACCCTCCACTCCACCCTCCAATTCCAGCCTCCAACTCCAATTCCACCCTCCACCATTTAACTCCACCCTCCAACTCCAACTCCACCCTCCAACTCCAACTCCACCCTCCAACTCCAACTCCACCTTCCAACTCCAACTTCACCCTCCAACTCCACCCTCCAACTCCACACTCCAACTCCAACCTACAACTCCACCCTTCAATTCCACCCTCCAACTCCACTCTCCAACTCTATCCTCCAACTCCAACTCCACCCTCTAACTCCAACTCCAACTCCACACTCCAACTCCAACTCCACCTTCCAACTCCACCTTCCAACTCCACCTTCCAACTCCACCCTCCAACTACAACTCCACCCTCCAACTCCACCTCCACCCTCTAACTCCAACTCCACCCTCCAACTCCAACTCCACCCTCCAACTCCAACTCCACCCTCCAACTCTGCCCTACAACTCCAACTCCACCCTCCAACTCTAACTCCACCCTCCAACTCCACCTTCCAAGTCCACCCTCCAACTACCCCCTCCAATTCCAACTCCACCCTCCAACTCAAACTCCACCCTCCAACTCCAGCCTCCAACTCCAACTCCACCCTCCAACTCCACCCTCCAACTCCTACTCTACCCTCCAACTCCACCCTCCAACTCCACCCTCCAACTCCACCCTCCAACTCCAACCTCCAACTCCACCCTTCAATTCCACCCTCCAACTCCATCCTCCAACTCTATCCTCTAACTCCAACTCCACCCTCCAACTCCACCCTCCAACTCCAACTCCAACTCCAACTCCACCCTCCAACTCCACCCGCCAACTCCAACTCCACCCTCCAACTCCAACTGCACCCTTCAACTCCACCTTCCAACTCCACCCTCCATCTCCACCCTCCAACTACACCCTCCAACTCCAACTCTAACCTCCAAATCCAACCTCCACCCTTCCACCCACCCTCCACCCTCTAACTCCACCCTCCAACTCCACCCTTTAACTCCACCCTCCAACTCCAACTCCACCCTCCAACTCCAAGCTCTAACTCCAACTCCACCCTCCAACTCCACTCTCCAACTCTAACTCCACCATCCAACCCCAACTCCACCCTACAACTCCAACTCCATCCTCCAACTCCACCCTACAACTCCACCCTCCAACTCCACCCTCCAACTCCACCTTCCAACTCCAACTCCACTGTTGGAAAGGCGACCCCAGGGGAGACAGAAGGTGTCTGACTGTCCGCCCCGAGTCCCACCTCTCTCTGGGGAATAGGCCGAGCGCCGTAGGGAGGCCTCCTTGGCGAGGCTCCGCTCCTACAATCGTACCAGCAGAGCAATCACACTACTTACAGATAGACACCACACAGGAAGGATATTCACACGAATCTTTATATAAGTAATCAAAGCAAGTTCTTGGCAGGGTAGCGGCAAGGATCGAGGGATCCGTAATGTCGTGGTCTCGGGGAAAGGGGGTAGCGGGACAGTCTTGGCACCCACTGGTGCGGGGATAGTCAAGGGTTCAGGCCGCGACAGCGTCAGCAGGGCCTCGGAGATAGTTTAGCTTGGTCAGGCCGCGACAGCGTCAGCAGGGCCTCGAAGGTGGTTCAGCTTGGTCAGGCCGCAACAGCGTCAGCAGGGCCTCGAAGGTGGTTCAGCTTGGTCAGGCCGCGACAGCGTCAGCAGGGCCTCGAAGGTGGTTCAGCTTGGTCAGGCCGCGACAGCGTCAGCAGGGCCTCGAAGATAGTTCCAGGTTCAAGAGTTCGGATCAGGATCAGCCGCGACGGGGTCAGCAGGGCTTCGACTCCAGATACACCTGCCGTCTTGATCCGGGCTGGCCCAGATATAGGACTGGAGGGCTTTGATGTCCGGACCCTCGCGCCTGGGGGTCAGAGGGGCCGGGATGAAGGTTTCCAGACACCCAGCAGGGGGGCGGAGCCAGCGCCCAGGGAGCCGGGAGAGCGATCGATACCAGGCGTCCGGGGGCGGTGGAAAGCCCATCGAGACTCTCCTCCTCCGGGATCTGGTCGAGTGGCCACTTTACCACCTAGGAGGATCCTGGTGCCTCAAGGTCTGGGCTTCGCTGGGGCCGGGCCCGGGATGGCTGCGGCCACGTGTTCGGGGCGTGAGGGTCCCAAGATGGAGTCGGGCCGGAAAGGGTGGCCTGGTCAGGGTGCCAGGCTGGCAGCGTTGGCGAGCAGGTTCTGCCGGGGTACCAGGGAGGGGGAGAGCTGTAGGTGGCCGGGGAGGCTGCTCGCGCCGATGGTTCGTGAATGTGCGTGTCAGGGGGGTCGATAGCAGGTAAATGGAGGGCCGATGTCATCCGGGGCCCTCCATGCGGACGGGGTCGGACCACGCCACGAGGCCGTGTCCAACACACGTCCCCTCCAGCTGAAGGCGGGGAGAGTCACCCATCTTCCTGGGGGCTCTCTTCGTCGAGGCGGAAAAATCGGGACAGGCCGTCCGCGTTGGCGTGGTCACTGCCAGGGCGATGCTCCACAGTGAAATCCGTGCCTTGGAGGGAGATGGACCATCGCAGCAGTTTGGGATTTTCGCCACGCATGTGCATCAGCCACCTTAGGGGCCGGTGGTCAGTCTGCACCCGGAAGTGGGTGCCGAAGAGGTAGGGCCTGAGTTTCTTGAGGGCCCACACGACAGCGAAGGCTTCTCTCTCGATGGTGCTCCATCGCTGTTCTCGGGTCAGCAGCCGCCGGCTGATGAAGGCCACAGGATGGTCAGTTCCCGCGGAGTCCAATTGCGATAGGACCGCCCCGATGCCGTGTTCCGAGGCGTCGGTCTGGACCACAAACTCTCGGCTGTAGTCGGGGGCCTGGAGCACAGGGGCGGTACACATGGCTGCTTTCAAGGTCTCGAAGGCCACCTGACACGAGGGTGTCCACTGCACTTTCTGTGGCCGGTTCTTCGAGGTCAGTTCCGTGAGGGGCCCCACAATGCTCCCATAGTTCTTGATAAAACACCGATAGTACCCCGTGAGCCCCAGGAAGGCTCGGACGGCGGTCTGGTTGACCAGAGGTTCCCAGGCTAGGATGGCGTCGATCTTGGGTTGGAGGGGAGCCACTTGGCCGCTCCCCACTTGGTGTCCCAGATAGGTCACGGACCCTTGGCCTATCTGGCATTTGCTGGCCTTCACAGTTAGCCCGGCCCGGCGGAGGGCTGTCAGGACTTCCCAGAGGTGTTTCAGGTGCTCAGCCCAGTGGAGGCTGTAGACCGCAATGTCGTCTAGGTAGGCGGCACTGAACTCTTCTAGCCCCGCCAGTACTTTGTTTACTAGTCTCTGGAAGGTGGCCGGGGCGTTTTTCATGCCGAAGGGCATCACCTTGAACTGGAAGTGGCCGTCAGGCGTGGAGAAGGCTGAGCGCTCCTGGGCGCCAGGGGTGAGGCCGATCTGCCAATACCCGGCGGTGAGGTCGAAGGTACTGAGGTACTTGGCGGCCCCCAGGCGGTTGATCAGTTCATCGGCCCGGGGGATGGGATGTGCGTCGGTTCTCGTAACAGCATTCAGCCCCCGGTAGTCAACGCAAAACCGGAGTTCTGGCGGGGTGCCAGGCGCGGCGGCCTTGGGGACCAGGACCACTGGGCTGGCCCAGGGACTGTCGGAGGGTTCGACTACCCCCAGGGCCAGCATCTTGGTGACTTCCGTCTGGATGCAGGCCCGAACTCGGTCGGGGACCCGGTAGGCCCGGTGTCGTACTGGCTGACTGTCCCCGGTGTCGACATCGTGCACACACCATTGGGTAACCCCGGGGGTGAGGGAGAACAGATCTGTGAATTGACCCAACAGTTCTTGACAGTCTCGGCGCTGTGCGGGGGTCAGGTCGGGGGAGAGAGAGATCCCTTCGACGGAGCCGTCCTTCTCAATGCACTTTAGGAGGTCGGGCAAGGGCTCGGAGTCGTCTTCGGACCCATCGTCGGTAGCGAGTAGCAGGCTCAGTTCGGTGCAGGCAAAATGAGGTTTGAGCCAGTTGGCGTGCAGAACCCGGAGGGGGTTCCGGGGAGACTCCATATCCACGAGGTAAGTGACGGGGCTCTTGCGCTCGATCACCTTGAAGGGCCCCGACCATTTGTCCTGGAGGGCACATGGTTCGACCGGGGACATGACCCAGACCCGCTGGCCCGGCTCGAACTCGATGGAGGAGGAGTGCTGGTCGTACCAGCGTTTCATGTCCTCCTGACTGGCCTCCAGGTTGGCCTCTGCAAGGGCCCGGAACTTCCGAGTCTGGTTTCGGAGGGTCAGGAGGTACCGGTAGACATCCGGTGGTGCGCCTTGGACGGTAGTTTCCCAGCCTTCTTTGACTAGGCTGAGCGGACCTCGGACAGGGTGTCCGTACAAGAGTTCAAAGGGGCTGAACCCCAGGGATTTCTGTGGTACCTCCCGATAGGCAAACAGGAGGCAGGGCAGCAGGACATCCCATTTGCGTCGTAGTGGCTCTTCTAGGCCCTGGATCATTCCCTTGAGTGTCCGGTTGAACCGCTCCACAAGTCCATTCCCTTGGGGATGATACGGGGTGGTGAACTTGTATGTGACCACGCACTGTGTCCACAGGGACCGCATATACTTAGATATAAAGTTCGTGCCCCGATCGCTCACGACCTCCCGGGGGAATCCTACTCGGGAGAAGATCCCCACCAAGGCTCGCCCCACCACGGGAGCGGTGATGGTTCTGAGGGGGATGGCCTCAGGATAGCGGGTGGCGTGGTCCACCAGGACAAGTATGAAGTGATGCCCTTGTGAGGTTTGAGGGTCCAGGGGCCCCACAATGTCTATTCCCACTCGCTCGAAGGGGGTGGTCACTACTGGAAAAGGTTGGAGCGGGGCCTTCACCTTCCCCCCGCTCTTTCCGCTGGCTTGGCATGTCGGGCAGGTGCGGCAGTGGTTATGTACATCAGTGCGCATTTTGGGCCAGTAGAAATGGGTCACCAGGCGGCTGTAAGTTTTGTCCTGCCCCAGGTGCCCTGCGAGGGGCACATCGTGCGCCAGGTTCAAAAGGAAGTCTCTGAATCGCAGGGGAACCACTAGCACTCGGCTGGCCCCCAGCTCGGCAATTTTCTGTTCACTATATAGGAGGTCGTGGTCCCAGTAGACCCAGTGGGACCCTGAGGTGTCCCCGGTAGCTTGGGCAGCGGCTTGTTGGCGGGTCCCCTCGAGGGAAGGGCAGGTCTTCTGTTCCTGCCGAAACTGTTCTCGGGTGGGACCACCCTCTTGGCGCCATTGGGCGAGTTCGGGGATGTCGCTGAGCTCGTGGTGGTTTCCGGGCTCCAAGGGCCTGGTCTCGGAGTCGCATTCTTCATGGATGGCAGAGGGTGGTGGCTCGGGCCACTCCGGCTCTTCGGTCGGGGCGGCCTCGGTCGCTGCCGGGGCTCGGGCCGCCATAGATCGAGTCGTCGCACAGACCCACTCTGGTAATCCCATCATTCCTAGGTGCTCTCTCCGCTCGACTTGTGCCCAGGGAGAGCTCTCGAGGTCGTTTCCAAGGAGGCAGTCCACGGGGGCGTCGTCCCAGACAGTCACCTTGAGGATGCCCGACACTCCCCCCCACTCGAAGGGAATTCGGGCCATCTGGCATAGAGTTTCGGAGTTGTCGGCGGCCCTCACGGGGCAGCATACGTTCGGGATGATCTGTTCGGGGGTCACCAAGTGGCAGCGGACGGCCGTCACACTGGCTCCCGTGTCTCGGAGGGCTTCGGTCCGTCGTCCATTGATGTGAACCCACTGATGGTATTTACGAGTGTTGCTCGGTAGCGGGGCCTGGGGGACCAGGTCTCTACTGCCCAGGCAGGCTAGGGCCATGGCGGCCGGTTCATACTCGATTTGATCTTCCTCGTAGACCTCTGCGTCTTCTTCTCCCTCTTCTCCCAGAGCTGCAGCAGCGAACTGGCGGGTCGGAGGCCCAGTGGTGCCGGGACGCTGGTTCATAGGGCAGAGGGGGTCACTGGCATAGTGACCGGTCCGCTGGCATCTGTGGCAAGTAATGTTCGGGTGGGGCCCCGGCCGTGCTGGGGGGTCCCTCTTCAGGAACGGCGAAGTGTTACTCGGGGGGGACCCTGGAGCGGGGCCCCGGCCCGAGGCCGGCGGGAAGCTTCGGCTCTGGTTCTGTCCTCCTCCGCCTCCCTGCTGGCGGGGGTGCCCCCGGCCGCCCTGACCGGTTTCTCCTATCGGTGTTCGGGGGACCCGGGTGTTCACCCATCGATCCGCCTCGACGGCGAGTTTCCGGGGCTCGGTTAGCTTGCTGTCGAGTAGATGCTGTCTGAGCTCGACAAAGCAGTTGTGGGAGAGGTGCTCCCAAACGATGAGGTCGAACAGCTGCTCGTAGGTGGACACTTTGCTGCCCTTTATCCATCCTTCCAGGGCCCTGCTATAAAAGTTCACGTACTCGACCCACGTGGTACCGGGGATTTTCTTGCAATCTCTGAATCTCTGCCGGTACATCTCGGGGGTGAGGCCATACCGGACAAGCAGGGCGTCCTTCATGTGGTCATAGGAGGACATTACGTCGTCGGCCAGCTCCAGCAGGGTGTCCCTTCCTTCGCTGACGAATCTCCCCCATAAGCCGGCACCCCAGTCCTTTCGCGGAATGCGGTGCGCGGTCATGGCAACTTCGTACGCCTTGAACCATTGCTGGATATCGTCATTCTTGTAGTACTCCTTGACGATATCCTTCGGGATGTGGACCTTTGGGTCGGCAGGAGGTGGGGGGTTCCGGGCTACCGTGGCGCCAGCCTCTTTGAGTTTGGCTTTGATTTCGAGTTCTTTGAGGCCACGCTTGTGTTCGTATGCTAGTTTTTTTTCTTCTAATTCTCTTTGCCGCCGCCTCTCTTCCAGATCTCCCTCTAATCGCAGTTGTTCAAGGGCCATTTTCTTTTCTGCTAATTGGAGTTCTCCGTCCAGCCGGAGTCGGGCGAGCTCTAGTTCATGGAGCCGACTCCTCTCTCGCTCCCGGGCGTCTTCGTGGGAGAGGCCCGGGTCCCTGTTGGCGGTTCTTTCCTCTATGGGGGCTATGACGGTACTCACGGGTACTTCTCGGACAATGTCATCGTTCGTTTGGGGTGGGGTCTCTCTGGCCTCCACCCAGGTTTGCAGCGCTTCTTTGAAATCGTCCTTTGTGCTTAGTCCGGTGGTAGCGATACCCAAGTCTTTGCAAAATTGTTTAAGTTCTTTATGGGTATACTCCTCTAACAGGTCTTTCTGGAATTCTGCAGTCGTTCCGGCTTCCTTAGTAGTCATCGTGGCTGTGGGTCTCTGTCAGTAGTGACGTGTTACTCGCTGTACGATTTGCGTGGGCTCGGATCCCGTCGCTTGCCACCAATGTTGGAAAGGCGACCCCAGGGGAGACAGAAGGTGTCTGACTGTCCGCCCCGAGTCCCACCTCTCTCTGGGGAATAGGCCGAGCACCGTAGGGAGGCCTCCTTGGCGAGGCTCTGCTCCTACAATCGTACCAGCAGAGCAATCACACTACTTACAGATAGACACCACACAGGAAGGATATTCACACGAATCTTTATATAAGTAATCAAAGCAAGTTCTTGGCAGGGTAGCGGCAAGGATCGAGGGATCCGTAATGTCGTGGTCTCAGGGAAAGGGGGTAGCGGGACAGTCTTGGCACCCACTGGTGCGGGGATAGTCAAGGGTTCAGGCCGCGACAGCGTCAGCAGGGCCTCGGAGATAGTTTAGCTTGGTCAGGCCGCGACAGCGTCAGCAGGGCCTCGAAGGTGGTTCAGCTTGGTCAGGCCGCGACAGCGTCAGCAGGGCCTCGAAGGTGGTTCAGCTTGGTCAGGCCGCGACAGCGTCAGCAGGGCCTCGAAGGTGGTTCAGCTTGGTCAGGCCGCGACAGCGTCAGCAGGGCCTCGAAGGTGGTTCAGCTTGGTCAGGCCGCGACAGCGTCAGCAGGGCCTCGAAGATAGTTCCAGGTGCAAGAGTTCGGATCAGGATCAGCCGCGACGGGGTCAGCAGGGCTTCGACTCCAGATACAACTGCCGTCTTGATCCGGGCTGGCCCAGATATAGGACTGGAGGGCTTTGATGTCCGGACCCTCGCGCCTGGGGGTCAGAGGGGCCGGGATGAAGGTGTCCAGACACCCAGCAGGGGGGCGGAGCCAGCGCCCAGGGAGCCGGGAGAGCGATCGATACCAGGCGTCCGGGGGCGGTGGAAGGCCCATCGAGACTCTCCTCCTCCGGGATCTGGTCGAGTGGCCACTTTACCACCTAGGAGGATCCTGGTGCCTCAAGGTCTGGGCTTCGCTGGGGCCGGGCCCGGGATGGCTGTGGCCACGTGTTCGGGGCGTGAGGGTCCCAAGATGGAGTCGGGCCGGAAAGGGTGGCCTGGTCAGGGTGCCAGGCTGGCAGCGTTGGCGAGCAGGTTCTGCCGGGGTACCAGGGAGGGGGAGAGCTGTAGGTGGCCGGGGAGGCTGCTCGCGCCGATGGTTCGTGAATGTGCGTGTCAGGGGGGTCGATAGTAGGTAAATGGAGGGCTGATGTCGTCCGGGGCCCTCCATGCGGACGGGGTCGGACCACGCCATGAGGCCGTGTCCAACATCCACCCTCCAACTCCACCCATCCTCCAACTCCAACTCCACCCTCCAACTTCACCCTCCAACTCCAACTCCACCCTCCAACTCCACCCTCCAACTCTAACTCCACCAACTCCAATCTCCAACTCCACCCTCCAACTCCAACTCCACCCTCCAACTCCAACTCCACCTGCCAACTCCACCCTCCAACTCCAACTCCACCCTCCAACTCCACCCTCCAACTCTACCCTCCAACTCCAACTCTAACTCCACCCTTCAACTCCAACTCCACCATCCAACTCCAACTCCACCCTCCAACTCCAACTGCACCCTTCAACTCCACCCTCCAACTCCACCCTCCAATGCCAACTCCACCCTCCAACTCCAACCTCCACCCTCCAACCCACCCTCCAACTCCAACTCCACCCGCCAACTCCAACTCCACCCTCCAACTGCACCCTTCAACTCTACCCTCCAACTCCACCCTCCAACTTCAACTCCACCCTCCAACTCCAACTCCACCCTCCAACTCCACCCTCCAACTTCAACTCCACCTTCCAACTCCAACTTCACCCTCCAACACCACCCTCCAACTCCAACTCCACCCTCCAACCCCACCCTCCAACTCCAACTCCACCCTCCAACTCCACCTCCACCCTCCAACTCCAACTCCACCCTCCAACTCTAAATCCACCCCCAGCTCCAACTCCATCCTCCAACTCCACCCTACAACTCCAACTCTACCCTCCAACTCCACCCTCCAACTCCACCCTCCAACTCTACCCTCCAACTCCAATTCCAACTCCACCCTCCAACTCCAACTCCACCTGCCAACTCCAACTACACCCTCCAACTCCAACTGAACCCTTCAACTCCACCCTCCAACTCCACCCTCCAACTCTACCCTCCAACTCCAACTCCACCCTCCAACTCCAACCTCCACCCTCCAACCCACCCTCCAGCCTCCAACTCCACCCTCCAATTCCACCCTTCAACTCCACCCTCCAACTCCACCCTCCAACTCCAACTCCACCCTCCAACTCCAACTCCACCCTCCAACTCCACCTTCCAACTCCAACTTCACCATCCAACTCTACCCTCCAACTTCAACTCCACCCTCCAACTCCACCCTCCAACTCCACCCTCCAACTCCACCCTCCAACTCCCCCCTCCAACTCCAACTCCACCCTCCAACTCCACCCCTCCAACTCCAACTCCACCCTCCACCCTCCAACTCCAACTCCACCTTCCAGCTCCAACTCCACCCTCCAACTCCACCCTACAACTCCAACTCCTCCCTCCAACTCCAACTCCACCCTCCAACTCCACCCTCCAACTCCAACTCCACCCTCCAACTCCAACTCCACCCTCCAACTCCACCCTCCAACTCCAACTCCACCCTCCAACTCCACCCTCCAACTCTACCCTCCAACTCCACCCTCCAACTCCAACCTCCAACTCCAACTCCAACTTCACCCTCTAACTCCACCTGCCAACTACAACTACAACTCCACCCTCCAACTCTAACTCCACCCTCCAACTCCACCCTCCAACTACACCCTCCAACTCCACCTTCCAACTCCACCCTCCAACTCCACCCTCCAACTACAACTCCACCCTACGACTCCACCTCCACCCTCTAACTCCAACTCCACCCTCCAACTCCAACTCCACCCTCCAACTCTGCCCTCCAACTCCAACTCCACCCTCCAACTCTAACGCCACCCTCCAACTCCACCTTCCAACTCCACTCTCCAACTCCACCCTCCAATTCCAACTCCACCCTCCAACTCCAACTCCACACTCCAACTCCAGCCTTCAACTCCGACTCCACCCTCCAACTCCACCCTCCAACTCCAACTCCACCCTCCAACTCCACCCTCCAACTCCAACCTCCAACTCCAACCTCCAACTCCACCCTTCAATTCCACCCTCTAACTCCACCCTCCAACTCTATCCTCCAACTCCAACTCCATCCTCTAACTCCAACTCCACCCTCCAACTCCACCCTCCAACTCCAACTCCAACTCCACCCTCCAACTCCACTCGCCAACTCCAACTCCAACTGCACGCTTCAACTCCACCTTCCAACTCCACCCTCCATCTCCACCCTCCAACTCCAACTCTAACCTCCAACTCCATCCTCCACCCTCCAACCCACCCTCCACCCTCTAACTCCACCCACCAACTCCACCCTTCAACTCCACCCTCCAACTACAACTCCACCCTCCAACTTCACACTCCAACTCCAACTCCACCCTCCAACTCCTCTCTCCAACTCTAACTCCACCATCCAACTCCAACTCCACCCTCAAACTCCAACTCCACCCTCCAACTCCAACTCCACCCTCCAACTCCACCCTCCAACTCCACCCTCCAACTCCACCCTCCTACTCCACCCTCCAACTACACCCTCTAACTCCACCTTCCAACTCAACCATCCAACTCCACCCTCCAACTACAACTCCACCCTCCAACTCCACCTCCACCCTCTAACTCCAACTCCACCCTCCAACTCCAACTCCACCCTCCATCTCCAACTCCACCCTCCAACTCTGCCCTACAACTCCAACTCTACCCTCCAACTCTAACTCCGCCCTCCAACTCCACCTTTCAACTCCACCCTCCAACTCCACCCTCCAATTCCAACTCCACCCTCCAACTCCAACTCCACCCTCCAACTCCAGCCTCCAACTCCAACTCCACCCTCCAACTCCACCCTCCAACTCCAACTCCACCCTCCAACTCCACCCTCCAACTCCAACCTCCAACTCCACCCTTCAATTCCACCCTCCAACTCCACCCTCCAACTCTATCCTCCAACTCCGACTCCACCCTCCAACTCCAACTGCAACTCCACCCTCCAACTCCACCCGCCAACTCGTACTCCACCCTCCAACTCCAACTGCACCCTTCAATTCCACCTTCCAACTCCACCCTCCACCCTCCATCTCCACCCTCCAACTACACCATACAACTCCAACTCTAACCTCCAACCTCCACCCTCCAACCCACCCTCCACCCTCCAACTCCACCCACCAACTCCACCCTTCAACTCCACCCTCCAACTCCACCCTCCACCTCCACACTCCAACTCCAACTCCACCCTTCAACTCCACTCTCGAACTCTAACTCCACCATCCAACTCCAACTCCACCCTCCAACTCCACCCTACAACTCCACCCTCCAACTCCACCCTCTAACTCCACCTTCCAACTCCAACTCCACCCTCCAACTCCAACTCCACCCTCCAACTCAAACTCCACCCTCCAACTTCACCCTCCACCCTCCAACTCCACCTTCCAACTCCACCCTCCAACTACACCCTCCAATTCCAACTCCACCCTCCAACTCTAACTCCACCCCCCAACTCCAGCCTCCAACTCCAACTCCACCCTCCAACTCCACCCTCCAACTGCAACTCCACCCTCCAACTCCACCCTCCAACTGCAAATCCACCCTCCAACTCCAACCTCCAACTCCACCCTTCAATTCCACCCTCCAACTCCACCCTCCAACTCCATCCTCCAACTCTATCCTCCAACTCCAACTCCACCCTCTAACTCCAACTCCACCCCCCGACTCCACCCTCCAACTCCAACTCCAACTCCACCCTCCAACTCCACCCGCCAACTCCAACTCCACTCTCCAACTCCAACTGCACCCTTCAACTCCACCTTCCAACTCCACCCTCCATCTCCACCCTCCAACTACACCCTCCAACTCTAACCTCCAACTCCAACCTCCACCCTTCCACCCACCCTCCACCCTCTAACTCCACCCTCCAACTCCACCCTTTAACTCCACCCTCCAACTCCAACTCCACCCTCCAACTCCAAGCTCTAACTCCAACTCCACCCTCCAACTCCACTCTCCAACTCTAACTCCACCATCCAACTCCAACTACACCCTCCAACTCCAACTCCACCCTCCAACTCTAACTCCAACCTCCAACTCCGCCCTACAACTCCAACTCCACCCTCCAACTCCAACTCCATCCTCCAACTCCACCCTACAACTCCACCCTCCAACTCCACCCTCCAACTCCACCTTCCAACTCCAACTCCACCCTCCAACTCCACCTCCACCCTCCAACTCCACCCTCAAACTTCACCCTCCAACTCCAACTCCACCCTCCAACTCCACCCTCCAACTCCACCCTCCAACTCCAACTACACCCTCCAACTCCAACTACACCAACTCCACACTCCAACTCCACCCTCCAACTCCAACTCCACCCTCCAACTCCAACTCCACCAGCCAACACCACCCTCCAACTCCAACTCCACCCTCCAACTCCAACTCCAACCTCCAACTCTACCCTCCAACTCCAACTCTAACTCCACCCTCCAACGCCAACTCCACCCACCAACTCCAACTCCACCCTCCGACTTCAACTGCACCCTTCAACTCCACCCTCCAAGTCCACCCTCCAATGCCAACTCCACCCTCCAACTCAACCTCCACCCTCCAACCCACCCTCCACCCTCCAACTCCACCCTCCAATTCCACCCTTCAACTCTACCCTCCAACGCCACCCTCCAACTTCAACTCCACCCTCCAACTCCAACTGCACCCTCCAACTCCACCCTCAAACTTCAACTCCACCTTCCAACTCCAACTTCACCCTCCAACTCCACCCTCCAACTCCAACTCCACCCTCCAACTCCACCCTCGAAACCCACCCTCCAACTCCAACTCCACCCTCCAACTCCAACTCCACCTCCACCCTCCAACTTCAACTCCACCCTCCAACTCCAAATCCACCCTCCAGCTCCAACTCCATCCTCCAACTCCGCCCTACAACTCCAACTCTACCCTCCAACTCCACCCTCCAACTCCAACTCTACCCTCCAACTCCACCCTCCAACTCCCCCCTCCAACTCTACCCTCCAACTCCAATTCCAACTCCGCCCTCCAACTCCAACGCCACCTGCCAACTCCAACTACACCCTCCAACTCCAACTGCACCCTTCAACTCCACCCTCCAACTACACCCTCCAACTCTACCCTCCAACTCCAACTCCACCCTCCAACTCCAACCTCCACCCTCCAACCCACCCTCCAGCCTCCAACTTCACCCTCCAATTCCACCCTTCAACTCCACCCTCCAACTCCACCCTCCAACTCCAACTCCACCCTCCAACTCCAACTCCACCCTCTAACTCCAACTCCACCCTCCAACTCCAACTCCACCCTCCAACTCCAACTGCACCCTTCAACTCTACCCTCCAACTCCACCCTCCAACTTCAACTCCACCCTCCAACTCCAACTCCACCCTCCAACTCCACCCTCCAACTTCAACTCCACCTTCCAACTCCAACTTCACCCTCCAACTCCACCCTCCAACTCCACCCTCCAACTCCACCCTCCAACCCCACCCTCCAACTCCAACTCCACCCTCCAACTCCACCTCCACCCTCCAACTCCAACTCCACCCTCCAACTCCAAATCCACCCTCCAGCTCCAACTCCATCCTCCAACTCCACCCTACAACTCCAACTCTACCCTCCAACTCCACCCTCCAACTCCACCCTCCAACTCTACCCTCCAACTCCAATTCCAACTCCACCCTCCAACTCCAACTCCACCTGCCAACTCCAACTACACCCTCCAACTCCAACTGCACCCTTCAACTCCACCCTCCAACTCCACCCTCCAACTCTACCCTCCAACTCCAAATCCACCCTCCAACTCCAACCTCCACCCTCCAACCCACCCTCCAGCCTCCAACTCCACCCTCCAATTCCACCCTTCAACTCCACCCTCCAACTCCACCCTCCAACTCCAACTCCACCCTCCAACTCCAACTCCACCCTCCAACTCCACCTTCCAACTCCAACTTCATTATCCAACTCTACCCTCCAACTTCAACTCCACCATCCAACTCCACCCTCCAACTCCACCCTCCAACTCCACCCTACAACTCCCCCCTCCAACTCCAACTCCACCCTCCAACTCCACCCCTCCAACTCCACCTCCACCCTCCACCCTCCAACTCCAACTCCACCTTCCAGCTCCAACTCCACCCTCCAACTCCACCCTACAACTCCAACTCCTCCCTCCAACTCCAACTCCACCCTCCAACTCCACCCTCCAACTCCAACTCCACCCTCCAACTCCAACTCCACCCTCCAACTCCACCCTCCAACTCTACCCTCCAACTCCACCCTCCAACTCCACCCTCCAACTCCACCCTCCAACTCCAACCTCCAAATCCAACTCCAACTTCACCCTCTAACTCCACCCGCCAACTACAACTCCAACTCCACCCTCCAACTCTAACTCCACCCTCCAATTCCACCCTCCAACTACACCCTCCAACTCCACCTTCCAACTCCACCCTCCAACTCCACCCTCCAACTACAACTCCACCCTACGACTCCACCTCCACTCTCTAACTCCAACTCCACCCTCCAACTCCAACTCCACCCTCCAACTCTGCCCTACAACTCCAACTCCACCCTCCAACTCTAACGCCACCCTCCAACTCCACCTTCCAACTCCACTCTCCAACTCCAGCCTCCAATTCCAACTCCACCCTCCAACTCCAACTCCACCCTCCAACTCCAGCCTTCAACTCCGACTCCACCCTCCAACTCCACCCTCCAACTCCAACTCCACCCTCCAACTCCACCCTCCAACTCCAACCTCCAACTCCAACCTCCAACTCCACCCTTCAATTCCACCCTCTAACTCCACCCTCCAACTCTATCCTCCAACTCCAACTCCATCCTCTAACTCCAACTCCACCCTCCAACTCCACCCTCCAACTCCAACTCCAACTCCACCCTCCAACTCCACTCGCCAACTCCAACTCCAACTGCACGCTTCAACTCCACCTTCCAACTCCACCCTCCATCTCCACCCTCCAACTCCAACTCTAACCTCCAACTCCATCCTCCACCCTCCAACCCACCCTCCACCCTCTAATTCCACCCACCAACTCCACCCTTCAACTCCAACCTCCAACTCCAACTCCACCCTCCAACTACACACTCCAACTCCAAACTCCACCCTCAAACTCCTCTCTCCAACTCTAACTCCACCATCCAACTCCAACTCCACCCTCAAACTCCAACTCCACCCTCCAACTCCAACTCCACCCTCCAACTCCACCCTCCAACTCCACCCTCCTACTCCACCCTCCAACTACACCCTCTAACTCCACCTTCCAACTCAACCATCCAACTCCACCCTCCAACTACAACTCCACCCTCCAACTCCACCTCCACCCTCTAACTCCAACTCCACCCTCCAACTCCAACTCCACCCTCCATCTCCAACTCCACCCTCCAACTCTGCCCTACAACTCCAACTCTACCCTCCAACTCTAACCTCCGCCCCTCCAACTCCACCTTTCAACTCCACCCTCCAACTCCACCCTCCAATTCCAACTCCACCCTCCAACTCCAACTCCACCCTCCAACTCCAGCCTCCAACTCCAACTCCACCCTCCAACTCCACCCTCCAACTCCAACTCCACCCTTCAACTCCACCTCCCAACTCCAACCTCCAACTCCACCCTTCAATTCCACCCTCCAACTCCACCCTCCAACTCTATCCTCCAACTCCGACTCCACCCTCTAACTCCAACTCCACCCTCCAACTCCACCCTCCAACTCCATCTGCAACTCCACCCTCCACTCCACTTGCCAACCTACTCCACCCTCCAACTCCAACTGCACCCTTCAATTCCCACCTTCCAACTCCACCCTCCACCCTCCAACTCCACCCACCAACTCCACCCTTCAACTCCACCCTCCAACTCCACCCTCCAACTCCACACCCCAACTCCAACTCCACCCTTCAACTCCACTCTCGAACTCTAACTCCACCATCCAACTCCAACTCCACCCTCCAACTCCACCCTACAACTCCACCCTCCAACTCCACCCTCTAACTCCACCTTCCAACTCCAACTCCACCCTCCAACTCCAAATCCACCCTCCAACTCAAACTCCACCCTCCAACTTCACCCTCCACCCTCCAACTCCACCTTCCAACTCCACCTCCAACTCCACCCTCCATTCCAACTCCACCCTCCAACTCTAACTCCACCCCCCAACTCCAGCCTCCAACTCCAACTCCACCCTCCAACTCCACCCTCCAACTGCAACTCCACCCTCCAACTCCCACCCTCCAACTGCAACTCACCCTCCAACTCCCAACCTCCAACTCCACCCTTCAATTCCACCCTCCAACTCCACCCTCCAACTCCATCCTCCAACTCTATCCTCCAACTCCAACTCCACCCTCTAACTCCAACTCCACCTCCGACTCCCCCCTCCAACTCCAACTCCAACTCCACCCTCCAACTCCACCCGCCAACTCCAACTCCACCCTCCAACTCCAACTGCCACCCTTCAACTCCACCTTCCAACTCCACCCTCCCATCTCCACCCTCCAACTCCACCCTCCAACTCTAACCTCCAACTCCAACCTCCACCCTTCCACCCACCCTCCACCCTCAAACTCCACCCTCCAACTCCACCCTTTAAATTCCACCCTCCAACTCCAACTCCACCCTCCAACTCCAAGCTCTAACTCCAACTCCACCCTCCAACTCCACTCTCCAACTCTAACTCCACCATCCAACTCCAACTACACCCTCCAACTCCAACTCCACCCTCCAACTCTAACTCCAACCTCCAACTCCGCCCTACAACTCCAACTCCACCCTCCAACTCCAACTCCATCCTCCAACTCCACCCTCCAACTCCACCTTCCAACTCCAACTCCACCCTCCATCCTCCACCCTCCCAACTCCTACTCTAACCTCCAACTCCATCCTCCACCCTCCAACCCACCCTCCACCCTCTAACTCCACCCACCAACTCCACCCTTCAACTCCACCCTCCAACTACAACTCCACCCTCCAACTTCACACTCCAACTCCAACTCCACCCTCCAACTCCTCTCTCCAACTCTAACTCCACCATCCAACTCCCAACTCCACCCTCAAACTCCAACTCCACCCTCCAACTCCAACTCCACCCTCCAACCTCCACCCTCCAACTCCACCTCCAACTCCACCCTCCCTACTCCACCCTCCAACTACACCCTCTACTCCAACCTTCCAACTCAACCATCCAACTCCACCCTCCAACTACAACTCCACCCTCCAACTCCACCTCCACCCTCTAACTCCAACTCCACCCTCCAACTCCAACTCCACCCCTCCATCTCCAACTCCACCCTCCAACTCTGCCCTACAACTCCAACTCTACCCTCCAACTCTAACTCCGCCCTCCAACTCCACCTTTCAACTCCACCCTCCAACTCCACCCTCCAATTCCAACTCCACCCTCCAACTCCAACTCACCCTCCAACTCCAGCCTCCAACTCCAACCTCCACCCTCCAACTCCACCCTCCAACTCCCAACTCCACCCTCCAACTCCACCCTCCAACTCCAACCTCCAACTCCACCCTTCAATTCCACCCTCCAACTCCACCCTCCAACTCTATCCTCAACTCCGACTCCACCCTCCAACTCCAACTGCAACTCCACCCTCCAACTCCACCCGCCAACTCGTACTCCACCTCCAACTCCAACTGCACCCTTCAATTCCACCTTCCAACTCCACCCTCCACCCTCCATCTCCACCCTCCAACTACACCATACAACTCCAACTCTAACCTCCAACCTCCACCCTCCAACCCACCCTCCACCCTCCCAACTCCACCCACCAACACTCACCCTTCAAACTCCACCCTCCAACTCCACCCTCCACCTCCACACTCCAACTCCAACTCCACCCTTCAACTCCACTCTCGAACTCTAACTCCACCATCCAACTCCAACTCCACCCTCCAACTCCACCCTACAACTCCACCCTCCAACTCCACCCTCTAACTCCACCTTCCAACTCCAACCCCACCCTCCAACTCCCAACTCCACCCTCCAACTCAAACTCCACCCTCCAACTTCACCCTCCACCCTCCAACTCCACCTTCTCAACTCCACCCTCCCAACTACACCCTCCAATTCCAACTCCACCCTCCAACTCTAACTCCACCCCCCAACTCCAGCCTCCAACTCCAACTCCACCCTCCAACTCCACCCTCCAACTGCAACTCCACCCTCCAACTCCACCCTCCAACTGCAAATCCACCCTCCAACTCCAACCTCCAACTCCACCCTTCAATTCCACCCTCCAACTCCACCCTCCAACTCCATCCTCCC